>NC_136262.1:28165789-28249802 GCF_964187855.1 Myxine glutinosa | reverse complement strand
ATATATATATAATATATATATATATAAAATATGTATATATATATATATATATATATTTTATATATATATATATATATATACATATTTTATATATATATATATATATATAAAATATATATATATATTATTATATATATAAAATATGTATATATATATATATATAAAATATGTATATATAGATATATATAATATATGTATATATATATATATATATATCTTGATATATATATATATGATATATATAATATGTATATATATATATCGCTTGAGGCTTTGTTTCTGTCTCAGCGGTTTCTTCGATTGTGCTCGCAATTACTTTCGGTCTCTATTTTTCACGTTTCATGTTCGGTCTCTGTCTCTGTTTTCATCCCAACTCAAAAAAAACCAAAACAAAAACCCCAAAAAATATATTCCCTTCTCTGTTCTTATCCGTTTCGTTCTTAGACCACGTTGTTCGTGATCACGTGTTCACGTCATTAAAAAATGTTTCATCTGTCCCCTGAACAATGGTATTCTGTCATATACTATAACACCTTTTTCTTCTTGTTCTATAAAAGGATGCTTTCGATTTGCTCACCAAATCTATTCATTCCAAAAAAAAATTCCATCTCTTACAGCTACAGTGCCTCTTTCATTCATTCCCTAAACTCTCCAGAACTCCACCCATCCTTCAGCGTCCTCAAACGTATTTTTGACTCGAAGGTCGCAAGAAACTCATTTTGCAAGAAATGTTCGTTTCCCATAAATCGTACATTTCTCAAAATCCAATCTCACCCCTCCCCTCAAAATCTTCCCCATCACCCATCCCTTTCAAATCTTCCCCTTTGCCCCTCCCCTCCAAATCTTCCCCATCACCCATCCCTTTCAAATCTTCCCCCTTGCCCCTCCCCTCCAAATCTTCCCCATCACCCATCCCTTCCAAATCTTCCACCTTGCCCCTCCCCTCCAAATCTTCCCCATCACCCATCCCTTTCAGATCTCCCCCCTTGCCCCTTCCCTCCAAAACTCCCCCCACACGCCTCCCTTCTGAGACCCTCCTTCACTCCTCCCCTCCTAGACTCCCCTCTCACCCCTCCGCCTCCAAGCGTCCTCCCCGCTTCTTCCCCCTTCCAACTCTCACCTTCATCTCCCTCAAGCTTCTGCCTCACTCTTCCCCCTCCTCAAACAACACCTCACTGCGCCTCACCCAATCACCATCAAACCTTTTGTCCGCCCCATTCTTCCCTTTCTCCAAGCTGCTCTGAAATCTCTGACACACCTTCAACAGCTCTCCCTACCTCTTCCTCCTCTTCCACATCATACCCTACCGCTCCCCCCCTCTGTTCTGTATCCGATGCTCCCCCTTCCTCTTCTTTAACAGTATGGACCTCAAACATCCGGGGCCTTCGCTCAAACTTGACTGATCTCTCCATACAGGTTGCTTCTGACAAACCAGACGTGATCTGCTTAACAGAAACTTTCCTCCTTCATGATGTCTCTGATGCCTTGGTATCTCTCCCAGGTTACTCCCTCCTCCGGCATGATAGACCTGAGCCTCGTCCTGGAGGTGGGGTTGCTATCTTTATAAAAAACTCTCTTCCTCACTCGCCCTCCACTGCCCTCTCTCCACCTCACCCCCAGGAATACCTTTGGCTACGGCTTCCCCTTAGCTCCCACCTTTTGTTCATATGTGTGTTGTACCGTCCACCAAACAGCGATGACTCCATCTACATCTCGCTGTCTGATAATATGGACCAACTTCTATCTACCCATCCCAACTCTCTCTTCCTCATATGTGGTGATTTCAATTGTCACCATGCCAGTTGGCTGGGTGTGGGTACCTCTCTCACCAGCCATGGCTCTTCAGCAAAGGACTTCTGCGGCTCACTGGGACTGACACAATCTGTCAATTTCCCGACCCGGATCTCAGTCAACGGAGCATCTTCTCTTCTGGATTTGGTTATGACAAACTTCCCTGAAAATGTCTGCTGCTCTTCTTCTGCTCCAATCGGCTCATCTGATCATGTGCTTGTCAAAGTGGACATCTCTCTGACCATTCTCAGAGAGCCTCCTCAGCGTCGGCGAGTCTGGCATTTCACTCAGGCCAACTGGCACGGTCTTCAAGCAGCCATCAATCATCTGGACTGGTCTCCCATTTCTACCGCCTCTGACATCATCTCATCCTGGGAATTCTTTCAAAGTAAATTGCTCTCTCTCATGCACAGATTTATCCCATCTCGTCTTCAGTTGTCATACCCTTCCTCCCGTCCATGGTACACGGAATCTTGTGGTGAGGCTGTTGCCCTGAAACAACTTGCTTTCGTCTCCTGGAAAGCAAATCCAACGGAAGGAAATCTCATTTCCTTTCACAAAGCCCGAAACAAGTGTGTGTCCACCCTCAGGAGAGCCAGGAAACAATATCTCACCGTTCTCAAGACCGAACTCTCTTATCTGTCTCCCTCTTCCAAATCCTGGTGGCGTCTGGTCAAATCTGTTTCTGGTGTTTGTTCCCCCTCCATCCCCTCCCTCACCTAAAAACGGCTTAACGGCTGACTCCGCACGTGAAAAAGCTGAATGCCTTAAATCTGTGTTTGCCTCCATATCTTGTGTCCCAAACCCATCCCTCTCTGTACCCACCATACCCAGTCGTACCCAGCTGCTCCTGGACTCTGTGTCCTTTCCTCCTGAAAAGGTGGAAAAGTTTCTGTCAACCCTCGACTCTGATTCTGCAACTGGTCCTGACGGCATCAGCCCACGGGTCCTAAAATCATGTGCTTCCGCTCTTTCACTCCCTCTTTCTGTTCTCTTCACCCTCTCTTTTGCTCAAGGTCATCTGCCATCTGCTTGGAAATCAGCCAACATCACCGCTTTGCACAAAAAAGGTGCAAAAACAGATCCCAGCAACTACAGACCAATCAGCCTTCTCCCAATTATCAGCAAAGTCATGGAATCCATCATTGCTTCAGATATGAAATCTTTCCTCTTCTCCAATGGCTTGATCTCTGATCATCAATTTGGTTTCAGACCTGGTCACTCTACTCTGGACATGCTGCTTCTGCTTTCTCAACAATGGATGGAGGTCCTCAACGCCAAACAGGAAATTAGAACCGTCTCCCTTGACATTTCACGTGCCTTCGATACGGTCTGGCACCCTGCTCTGCTCACCAAACTCTCCTCCTTTGGTATCCATGGAAATCTCCACGCATGGCTGGCGGACTTCCTCTCTGGTCGTAGTCAACGTGTGGCCCTGAATGGGTTTCTCTCATCTCCTCTTCCTGTTCAGGCTGGAGTTCCCCAAAGTAGTGTTCTGGGCCCTGTGCCTTTTCTGGTCTTCATCAATGATCTCTCTGACTCTCTTGAAAATCCTCTCTATCTCTTTGCTGACGACTCTACTCTCTGTCGCTCCATTCCTCATCCCTCAGATCGGCAGTCTGCAGCCTCCTCACTCTCTGCAGACCTGGACAAAATCACAGACTGGGCAAACAAATGGAACATGTCTTTCAATCCTGATAAATCTCACACTCTTACGATGTCTCTCTGAAAAGACCGACTGGAAAACCCTCCCATCCACTTTCTGAATAATCCTCTCCAAGAAGTTCTGTCACTCAAGCTTTTGGGTCTCACTATTTGCCATGATCTTTCCTGGGAAAACCACATTTCAAATCTGGCCTCCAAAGCCAGTCGCCGACTGGGCATCCTCCGTCGTGCGAAGTCCTTCCTTGGCACACCTGAGCTCCTCACCACATACAAGGCTTTCATCCGCAGCTCTATGGAATACTGCTCTCCCCTCTGGTCTGGTGCTCCTGCCTCACACCTAGCCCGTCTTCACGCTGTTGAAACCAAAGCGTTCAGAATCATTGGAATCTCCCACGATGAAGCTAACTCCAAGGGCCTTTCACTCACTCACCGCAGGCAGGTTGGTGGTCTTTCCGTCTTCTACCGACTCCTCTCTGGCCTTGCCCCCCCAGCCCTCTCTGGGCTCTGTCCCCCAAATATTCCTACAGGTCGCACAAGATCTGCCTGCAACCCTCTTATGGTTAAACTGCCAAAATCAAGACTTTCTGCTCACCTTCACTCCTTCATTCCTCTTTTCTCCCGCCTCTGGAACAAACTCCCTCACTCTCTTCAATCCCACTCCACCCTCCAGGTCTTTAAAACAGCTGTTCACCACCATCTCTTATCCTCCCCCATCCAAAACCTTGATCTTTTCTACCCCCGCTAATTTCGGTCCCCTTGTGTTTTATACCTCTACCCCCCCCCCCTCCCCTTCCTACGCCTCCTGCCCCCAAGCCCTCTCCCTCCCACACTTCTCCCTGCTCTCAAATGTTGTGGTTGTGTGCTTCCCCTTCTCTCCCCATCTTGTCTTCCGCTCCCTCTTTTTGTATATTTTGTTTGTCTGGTTCATTTGTTTGTGAAATAAATGTTAGCTCTTTCACGAGCCTCGATTCAGTATACAAAAAAAAGAAGAAAAAAAAAGAAAAAAAAAAGTGATGTTAACGATGACGTCATTGGTGCCTTAATTATGAAGTCATAATTCGACAAGTACAATGCTTAGTCTGATCAGTTTGAAATTTATTGAGCGTGATCTACGCAACAATTATATTAGAGGATATACATTTATGATGGCATCGGTCATGTGGTCTGGCAGCCATATTGGATCAGAAAAAAAACCCCTTCAAAAACAGAAGAGTTGGCTCGTACCAAGTTGACTGCGTGGGGTAAGTATTCTATGAATACCATCTAGTTCATCTTTGTAGGTGAGTCCAATTCATCATGTGCTCATTTGGATGCCATTTATGCCGAAATAAAGAGCTTTCATACACTCGCACCAAGGACAGAGCTCGAGTAATTTCACAATCGATGCATAATACATGTGGAAGGCCACCGGCCAAGTCCGTATGACATGTATCCAGACGTACAGATTAGTTTCACTTGTTTGAAGTAATTATCACACAAACTGTGACCTTAACTACCTGTACCATACTCATATTCTTGACAAAGCATCGGGGTGACCCTGTTGACCTGGTATATTATACAATATTAAGAGGGGTTTTTAGAATTTGGCTAAAGTGCTGGCATGCAATGGCCGAATCGTGTGAAAAATATAGTGGGTGTTATTTAACCTGGAATATAAAATGTGAATAGATGAGTTATCCCGCTTCACATGCTTCTCAAGTACTCATTGATGCAACACCTTGACTGTGAAGCACCAGGATGGAAGGTTATTGCTGGGTCAGAAATAGAAGCGAGACAAGAGGAGTGAAAGGCAAGTAATCTACTTATCCTGTCACCGTACAAACACACACACGTCCAAACAAGATATACATTTCTAATAAAGATTGATTGTTGGTATACAATTCAAGAACATAGTTTCAAACCCAATATACAAACAAATCCAAGGAAATCATGTGCAGCCAGTGAGGTATGGTTTTTCCTCTGGGCTTTCTACTTTGATGTGCCACGACGACTCTGTCGGCCACTTTAATATCCAATATTCCTGCCACCTGCCGTGAAATGTCAAGCCTTGCCAGGAGGTTCGCGAAAGACTTGGGCCAAAACCTTTTTCTGGCTGACCACACAAGGGGGGAATAATTGTGAGCATCTAGGAGTTTAAAAAAACCTGTTACTCGCTGTGGGCAAATTCCAGGGTCATACTGGCTTGACGGAATTAGTTGGATGCTCTAACCTATTTTCCCCTCGGAAGAAAATGTCACCGAATTTATTGCAACACTCAAAATGAATGCAGCACAGCATCGATGGAGTATATAGTCTGCAGCATCACGACTCCTCTCATTGGGTAATCGCATGGTATCTTGCACCGAAATACACACACATGCCCAAAGCAAATGGGAAGCCCTTCTGCACCTGCCACTTCAAAGGTGATCTATGGGGATGTATTTCTACATTCAACAAAAGGTGTGTTTGAACTCCTTCAAAACGAAATGAATTGACTTCTCCAAAAGGAGAGCAAAAAAAAGCTGCAGATCAAAGACTTAAGCTGATTTTGTTGCTCAAGGCACAATTACCCATTCGTTGTGAGCAGCTCACCACACCAGATGTCACACCCACCGACAACCAAAAATAAAACTATTGGGGACGCCTCTTTGCGGTGGTTGTACCATTCTTCCATGCGAACCGGATTTGTCAGGACAGCGATTTGATCCCTCTCATATCTCTTCTCACTCTTTCTCTCTAACCCTGACTTTGTGAAGGCAGGGGTACACCGTCCTGGATGTGGGGGATATCTTGGTCACTCCTGCGCGATCGACCCACCGTCTCCATGACGTGGGCTTGTTCGAGAGAACTGTCCGGGGCTATACAACAACCACAGCAATCAAAAAGAAATGCGCGGAACATCAGAAAAGGAAGTTTGGCCTTTGCTTGATTTAATGATATTGAATTTTAACATCTACAAAATCAGAGCAGATGAGTCATCTGGCTTAAATGTCCACTTCAAAGGATGGAACGATTAACGATGCAAGTGCTTCACTGTAAAAAACTATTGTTTATTGTTGTGGGACATTCATTTTTGGATCGACCAGGATGATACAGGTCACATGACCACAGTAATGGTGACATTAACTCCCATAGCTGCTCACTCACTGAAGAGGGATGTTCACGGTTTGAGGAATGACTGACCTCCAAAATTTAGGATCTATTTTATTTATTTATTTATATTTCGACATAAATTGAAGATCATGGAAGAGTGGAGCATTTGAGAAGGGAAATGTAGCTTGCCAACAGGGTGACACCAACAATTAACAAAAACTTAGACCATTTTGAAACCAGGTTTAGGTCACAGAGATGTCCAGAAAAATAGAAATATTTATATGGTGTTTTCACCATCTTCCAAGACCACTTGAGCAAGGTCCCATGAAGATACACGAAGGACAAATGATCAACGCAGCAGGTGTTGGCATTACGCTGTAAGCTTCTCTAACCTTTAACGAGCCTGGTGTTGGCTTAGCGATTAGGGTGCCGGCTTGGGATCCTAGGATCCTGGGTTTGAATCCCGGTCGATCGCTGAATTAACGCCAGGGGGTTGACTCAGCCTGTCATCCTTCCAAAGGTCGGCAAATTGAGTACCAGCTCACTGGTAATTCCCTGTGTGTCGCCAGAGGCGACTAACAGGGTTGGCATCAGGAAGGGCATCGGGCCATAAAACATTGCTTCAAAAAGGGGACCACGGTGCCCGAAATAGGTCAACCCCTGCTCTGCGGGGGAAAATGGCCTCTAAAAGGTGGTTCTTCTGTAACCTTTAAATGCAGATCCAGGCAACTTTGGATCATCGAGTAACTGGTGATGGGGAGATCCTCGGTGGCTTCCCCACTGGAACTGCTGATCAAGTACGGTATACGCCTCTGAAAACTACAATCAGCGAGGAACATGACAACATCCTCTATGGAACACATTGCCTAATAAACATGACCCTTCTCCCCAACTCCATAGCTCATTCCCAGTGATTGTTTCTACAAGGAAAGACATCTGCTTGACTAGATTTGCAGAAAAGGAAATGTCAATTAACCAAGACAAGGCTTAAGGTAGAAATCGGCAAACTTTCAATTTACTAGCAGACAGTTTGGAGGACGACGGGGCAAGTGCAAGGGTGTTGTGACCAAATTGCTGACAAGTGTGGAGACCTTCCGCAAATGTAACAGCATAGGCAGAGTGAACCTACCCGACAGTATTCCATACAATTCACAAAAGGTGATTCACACTCACAGGTGACTTCACTAGAGGTGAGCGGATGTGGACACAGGATATCTTGGTTATATCATCGGAGTGACAAGACTGAATATTGTGGGTGCTTAAAGGAGGAAGCTTTTAGGTTGCATCAACTGCCATTACAAAACTGCACGGCAATAACAAAACTCAATGGCATGATCGAAAATAAACCAAGGATCATAACCATAAAAGTTTCTATTTGAACGCAATGTTCAGCTCCGCGCATTGGGTAATGGGCCTACATTGCAAAGAGAAAATTATACGACTATTCCGGTACACAGAAAGAGAAGCAATCTGAAATGAATGAAGGAAAGGTTTAAATTGACAAGAAATAACAATTCAGGAATGGCAGATGCTAACAATTTTTTGCATTTTAACACAAGCACAAAGAAAACTTTTATATTTGTTAAGACAGCTACCCTGTTACACCTTTGCATTCTGTAAACAGTCCTCAAACTCATGACCGTTCCACTTTTCCACAACGACTTGCTCACAATTTACACACAACTCTGCGACAACTATAAAGTTTTCCCATGGAGTATTGTCTTAGCATACACAGTATAAAAAAACCACTGTTTAGAGGCCATTTTTACATTGTCTTATATTGTCTTAGCATACACAGTATGTTGGACTCTTATTGGTTCACGAGTTATCAAGTTGGTTCATGAGTTATCAAGTGACGACTATATTCATCATGGGTGTCTGTCTGTCTGCAGCATAACTACCCGATGATATCATCCCATCTTGATGAAACTTGGGTGGGAGGTTGATATAATGATCTAGTTGTGTCCTGCCTGGAGTGGGCGTATTGTGCCCATTGTGGGCGGAGCAACACCCGAAAAATATGTCTTTTTAGGGGGTAATCGAGTTCAAGCTACATCTTCTCCGAGGGGTTTGGTGGAATCTGACAGGGGTTTCGATATTTGGTTAGGCCAATGTCATGTGTCTAGCCCCACGGAGCTCGATCTTTCATTTTTCTTTTTTTTCTTTTTTTCATTTTTCACCAAATTTTCGGTATTGTGTCGCTAACTAATCTCATAACTGATTATACATTATTTTCTATCTCATTTCAGGGTCAGTAACCTTCGTTTTGACATTTCTGGGCCTGGCCTGTCCGGGCCCGTTTCGGTTATACCTGGCCCTTTGTCATTGAATACCGCTCGCTCGTGAACCATCGTCGTCTCTTGACTTGTAATTCTTTTAAACTCAAAAATGTAGGTGCAAGCAAATTTGACATTGGTATTAGGTAAAGCTGAGAGGCAGGCAGAAGAACCTAGAGGTATGCACACTCAGTTTCAAGATGTCTGGCCTGCGTTCAAATCCTGACTCAGCTCTACACTGTCACCCTGGTGTTTCCCAGGCAGAGTAAGGAATCAATGCATGTGCTCCGTGCTCCATGCTTCGTGGGCAAGGAGTTCATTTTGTGCTCCGTGCAACTTGATATACTTTTGAATTGAATTATGACAATTCCCACTTGAATTCCTCTTTGAAAGACCTCTGTTTGAAGGTAAACCTTTGGCATTGTGGTTTTGATGCATTTTATTCGTGTATGTACAGAAACCAGCAGGATCGCCATGAAAGCTTCCTCAGCCGAGCCTGGGTACTCTGTGGGGAAATCTCCAAGTTATGAAGGCAAAATAATTGGGTGGATTACAATGATAGAATCAACGATAGGATGAGTGGACTCCAAGCATTCACCATCGAATGTCTGATCTTCATAAGTACGAATCGCTAATCGCTTTGGGTGGTGTATGTTACACTGCAGCCATGGTCACTCCAAACAAAACATGCGTTACCTCATTTCCTCTATATGAGATGCAATCAGTTATTTCCTCAAAACCGTACCTTTTTAATGATAGAGGATGCATTGCTCAGTCTTCAAATGTACACCAGAGGCCTATGAAGCCAAAGAGCTATGTGGAGAGAAAGAAAAAGAGCGAAAGAGCCTTATGACCCTATAACATGACGCTGTGTTGGATACGGATGCCTCCTAGTTTGGAGGTGATGTGTTGGTATAATTTATGCACATGACACCAGCGTCAAATCATAGGGTTAGTGTGATTCTTTGGTTAGTATATATATATATATTGTTGCGATGGTTCAAATTATCCCACTCCTTAACAACAATTTATTGCGGGGGGCCGGGTTCAAACCCCCCTTCTTGCCCAACATTTTTTTGCATGATTCCCCTCGGTTAATACCGGAGAATCACGAATACCTTCAAGGTGCACGGATCAAGGTGCACGCGCGTGCCGAAGAACTGCGCGATCGAACCCTCGCTTTCACACACCTTATTCAATTGCGTGCCGAGTGGATTTGCACGGTGTGGAAAGCGGCGTTACTCCACGAGATTTATGGACCTGAGTCTAGCCAAATGCGGTCCCGGATGATGCTAGGGCTAGGCCAATGGAGAAAAGACGTACCGAACAGGTTGGAAAGTAACAACAAAATGTACAGCCTTTTATTTTGAAGGCACAGAGAAACAGAGACGAAGATTCAGCTTATCAATTATTACCTAATAATAACCCCGACTTGGCGCCTTCACACTCTGACACACACACACACACACACACACACACACACACACACACACACACACACACACACACACACACACACACACACACACACACACACACACACACACACACACACACACACACACACACACACACACATACGTTAAGGGCGTAGGAATTGCCTCGCTGGTGACCACATGGTCGGGTGTGCGCAGCTCGCAGTTCAATACCCGATCCGGACGTGCAGCCTGGATGAGGTAAGGTCCAAAGGACGAACCGCCACCTCGAAGTTGGTAAGGACGAACTTCAGCACAGGTTGGACAAGCTTGCAGGTCAGCCGGATGGCGCAAAAGATCGGCGCAAAAGCGATTGGTGTCGACGAAGAACAAAGGCCAAAACACGTGTCGTTGGAGCTAAAACAAGTAGTCTAGTAGGAAGACTAGGTCCCCCTGCACCCCCCGGAGATATACTTCTAATCAGTGTTTCTAGATTGGAAAAAATGTGTAGAAAATGACTAGCTATGGCCCCAAGCTGAAAAAATGTCCCACATACCATTTTTATGCAAATTACTGCTGCCATTATCAAAAAAACGATTTTTGACATATCTCAGCCAATATTGCAGATAATTGAAAAATGAAGGTGTCTAGACCCATGTTTTGAAGGGCATAGATCATGATAGAACTATTCATAACATGATTACATGTGTCTATGGTATACTAGTATGCTAATTAGTGCTTTATTTACAAAATAATCACAGTTTTACGAAATAATAGACTCATATTAAGGTCCGTCTACACAGACGTTAACACAAAGTTTTATTTTTCTAAATATTACAACTGTCAAAATAGTCCTAGCACTCAATGTGACCACTCTTCTCTTGCTTGTTTTAGATAAACATCATTAGCATTAGTGATTCTACACTGAGTCAGTCATCATCATTTTCATCGAAATCGTCAGAGTCAAACTCTTCTTCTCCTTCCTCTTCCTCCTCCTCTTCGTGCTCTCCTGTGTTCAGAAGATCCACCAGTGAGGTTGGTAGGATGGGCACAGGCTGCAGGCACAGGCTGCAGGCCACAGCTTCCGATGTATCTGATGAAGAGCCAGATGTAGTACTCTTGCATCGTAGTGGCATAGACTGTGTCATTCTCTGCTGGCGGTGTGAATGATGAGCCTTCAGGGAACTTCGGGCCAACGCGAGTAAAGTGCAAGGGTGGGAGAGTTTTTGGTGTGTCGACCTTCAGGCTACGCTGTTGTGACCTATTGATGGTAGGTAGCATTCGGTCCTTGCTGCTCTCGAACCCGGGCTTGACCTCCTGCACCATGATTCCTCCAGCACTGTTTACAATGTTGCTGCCGTGCACACTGGTAGTGGTTTTATTCAAGTTGTCCCACTCACAGTGGAATACAAGGTTGCCCTCTCCTGTCACAATTTGTGGTGTACGATAAGTTGAGACTTCATCCAGGACCTTGGCGAGAGCAGTTTCCAACTCCAAGGCGAAATCGTAGCTCTCAGAGTGTCCAAGCCTGTGTAGTATTGTGGTGAGCTGTTTGCTTCGGAACAGGTGCCTTACAGTCACACAGAGGAGAATGTGCTTTGGTAACTTCCATTTTCCATCTGACACTGCACGGCACAGATCTTGTCCAATGGAGAAGACCAGACGCTTCACCTTTTCTGTCTCGATGCCCTCCTTGCCAGTCATTAGCACGCTGAGAAAGCGGACAAGGTCTGGAGGTAGGATGTCTTCAGGATTGAGCTCCATGTCTTCAGCTGTTGGTGGCCATGGTTGGTCTTTACACTCTCTGAAAGCCTGTAGAATACCCTGGCGAAGTTGGAGGGCAACATTTTGGTTCTTGTTTGTGCTTCCGAGTGTGAATGCTCGTGCGAGAGCATTGGAAACTGTTATGTTTGAGCTGTGCACAAGCCAGAAAGAAATGACATCACATTTGTCATGATCAACCTTCGTGAAGTGGATATGCTCCTTGATTGGGTCATTCTGTAGGCGTTTCAGTAGTTTCTCTGACCGATAATTTGAGTTCTCATATCCATTCAGTTTCAGTTCCTCGACATAGAGCAAGCGCAAGGAAGAAAGCTGTAGAACTTTATTCTGCTGGATGACCTGGGTTTGAATGTGTTCCAGTACTGAGTTGAATGCCTTTTCATGGGCGGCTGACATGCAAGCCTGCTCCTTTGGTGCTTCGGCTCTGTGAATCGCACGCTCATAGTTGTAGAATGCTGTGCGGAAAGCTTTAAAACATGACGGATGGTGTTTGGCCTCACATGCAAAGAGGTCTTTGTTTTTCACCTTTCGATGGAGTCGATAGAGACCCATTTTCTCAGCCCGTGTTTCGATTTGCTCCCATGCATTTTCTTTGTTTTTAAAGGATGGGAAGGTTGTAGGCCTCTCAGTATTGCGATGAGCATCTTTGGTCTCAACTTTCTCACAAAATATACACTCTGGCGGGAAGATGGGTTCAGCAGAACCTCCTGGTTTACGAGGAGAGTGATGCCATGATGAGGTTGATGGCCCTGGTTCTGTATCATCTCCCAGACGATGAAAGTGGCGGACAAAGTGCTTATAACACTTGCTGTGATATCCTACTCTTTCTAGGTCATCAGGAAGAGTTGCCGGGATCTGATCACATACTGATTGCATACGACATGGGGAGTCATGCGGTTGGTTGAGACGTCTATCCCGGATCTTTTGAAGCAGTTGCAGTTTTTCTGAAGCAGATCCTTTAATTTTACGGAGGGGCGTGAAATCCCCATGATCAGACATGGATGGTACATGAAGGATGCATGTAGGAGGAGAGCTTTGGGCTGCAGGTTCTACACTCCGTTTTCTTTTGGGCATGCTTGCTGTCGATGTCTACCATCACTGTTAAATGACAAATAAGAAATCACGAATGATGTTAAAAGTGCCTGTGAAAGGAGGCTCTGAGTTTTCAGTGAGGTAACAGAGGTTCTGAGTCATGTTCTACACTAGGGTACTTTTTAGCTGACTAAACCATGTTTAGTGGCATCAAAAGTGCTAATAGCTAAAACATCTAAATTCTTCCACACTAACGTTAGCTATCTAGGCCAATGAAACATTGTGCTAAGTTACTGTAGCTAGCTCAGCTGTCGTGCCTCTTTCTGGTTCAATTCATATACAGAAGTCAACAGATATGTCTCATGTTTGGCATTAACAAAAGTTTAAGTTACACCGACATTAGGAACATACTGTACATAGATGAGGCTAGCTTTAACGTTAGCTAACATGGTGCTAGCTGGCTCAGCTGTTATTCTGCCTGTTTATGATTTCATGCAGAAACTGAAGTCAAGAGTGTGAGTAACATTATAGTTAGCATCTTACCTGGCTAGATTGGAGGATGAATACCAAGAACAACACACAGATGGAATGGAAGACTGAACTTTCAACTGAGGTATTCAATAACATCAACGTTACCAATTGATACGAGCGCGCGACATTACCAATTGATACGAGCGCGCGAGCGCGCATGTTACATGGATGGAAATGTAAAATGGCAGCTATAGCAACACTAATTTGGATCTCTAGTCTGTCATTTCTGCACTGTGATTGGATAACATAAAAAAATATGTTTGGGAGTTAACAGCAGGAGTTGGTAGATTTTACGTGGGCTGGGTGAGAAACCTTTAAATAAGCAAGTGAAAATCTCTCGCAATACAAAGTCAATGGTGGGAAGAAAAGTTGAGTGGTACCAATGTTACTGCCAATGTCCCGCCCCTATGCAAGACTCAGGAGCATCTTGTTGACATTTAACCTTGAAAATACCTGGGTTTAGACCCCTTATGTACCATGTTAAGTTATCTGCAGTATTAACGTATCCTTATCATTTGTAAAACTGATTATTTTGTAATTACAGCATTAATATGCATACTAGTATACCATAGACACATGTAATCATGTTATGAATAGTTCTATCATGATCTATGCCCTTCAAAACATGGGTCTAGACACCTTCATTTTTCAATTATCTGCAATATTGGCTGAGATATGTCAAAAATCGTTTTTTTGATAATGGCAGCAGTAATTTGCATAAAAATGGTATGTGGGACATTTTTTCAGCTTGGGGCCATAGCTAGTCATTTTCTACACATTTTTTCCAATCTAGAAACACTGATTAGAAGTATATCTCCGGGGGGTGCAGGGGGACCTAGTCTTCCTACTAGACTAAAGAGAGTCCAGAGCAGGGTGTCGTCCATGTGGCAAAATCCCAGGCAAGAGAGAACAGGATGTCGTAACGCAGCCAAAATCCAAAGCAAAGAGAATCGTGTCGTCCACGAGGCAAAGAGAATATCGTGTCGTCCACGAGGCAAAGAGAGAACAGAGCAGGAAGTCGTCCTGTGCGCAGCGAAAATCCAAAGCCAAGAGACTGATAATGCGCTCCGTGTGGACTATTTATCAGACCTGCCCACGCCCTTCAAAATGTTCCAGAGCCTGCCATTGGCTGAGGCTTGTTGCATCCTGGCTAGGTGTTCCCGCCTCCTCACTGGTCACGGGGGCCTGTGCTTCTGGCCACGCCTTCCTGCACATTAGTAATGGCTTCTCACAGCCACGAAGGCTTGACATCCTGCCTAACTCAACGCATATTTGGTCTTTATTACTACACAATGGGAAAGGGCTAATCTTTACATTCAATAGATTAATAACTGACTAATACAGGCTACATGTTGTCGTGCAATTGACTATAGGGGGTTTGCCTTTATGGCACAACCACAACAATATATATATATATATATATATATATATATATATATATATATATATAGTTGAGTATATATACGTTATATTACATTTTATAAACAATTGAAGTTGAAGATTTAAGTTGAAAAAAAAAATTAATTTCAAAAAAAAAGTATATATATATATATATATATATATCAAACATTTTCAAAGATTACCCTTAGGACATACACACGGGAGAGATAGATGCATACCAGAAGTTTGGTACGATTTCACAAAAGTTTGAGGGAGTAATTCAGTGACAAGTCAGACACTGCAGACACACACACACACACACACACACACACACACACACACACACACACACACACACACACACACACACACACACACACACACACACACACACACACACACACACACACACACCCCTAATATCTGCGAACATAACCTTATCTCGATCTTGTATGCCGTACAGGTATATTTTATCGGAAACAGTAATCAAGTACAACAGTTCTGGGCACAACATGCAATTTTAAATAATTCATACTCTGTATAACTCCAGCAATTTCCCAACACAGGCACATTTGATGACAATGCAATTGTGGTTGGAGTTACAGGAAACATTACTTTGACAAAGTGGCATTATTTACAACATACAACAGGGAAATACAATGTAGGTACACCAAAACGTTTATAGAACAAAACAGGAAATTAATGCGGAATTTAATAAGTAACCCGCACATGCACGGGGAAATCTAGAAGATTGCTTTGGTGTGGGTGCTTGCTTCAATGCTACAATATCAGGTTGAATCACATTCGATATTACTTTGCTTCAAGTATTCTCTTGCAATATTCACAAGCTCTTCCATAAGTTATAT
Source organism: Myxine glutinosa (assembly GCF_964187855.1). Classification (NCBI taxonomy): domain Eukaryota; kingdom Metazoa; phylum Chordata; class Myxini; order Myxiniformes; family Myxinidae; genus Myxine; species Myxine glutinosa. The sequence goes on along the minus strand of NC_136262.1, from coordinate 28,233,992 downwards.
AAACAAAGAAAAAACTTTTCTTTGATCCTTAAATTCCAAGCCAGAAATGCACGTCTCACGAAAGTCATCAGGAAACTGAAAAAGGTAAACCGATACCTCTGTGAAGTGATAACATGAAAGAATAGATTTGCGAGTCCAAAAATTGGTTTCAATCGATTTGTACCTTCAAAGACAATATAAATCATTGCACCATTCATCACCAATTGCAAAACTTGTTAATAATTTGTTTAAAGTGCAGAAGCTGCATTCCCAGACAGAAACCCACTCGGATAACAAGCAGTGTAACCTGTTAAGGAACCTCCATGAAGATCAGACAATCACCTATCCACATTCCAGGCAGAAATTTGTAATATGTTCAGGGTGCTGGCAATAACTCCCCTAATTTTCACAAAGGACACGGTCGGTCTTTAACATCGAAGGGGTCAACCAGTTTAATGTACATACGAGGGACGGCACAAACATTGATGTGAACATTGAACATTGTTGTGAACATTGATGTGATGAAAACATTGAACCTGTGACAGGCCGGGATGGCAGCTTATAACTGGCTTGACATTCTCGCCACGGTTAGACTGCTAAAAGGAGAATGCGGAGAATATATATGCATATGCTACATTGCATTGGAATCTTATCTACCAGCGTTAGTTGTTGGATGCTAAAGATCCCAAGGCATCCGTCGCGACGAGTAGATGAGCTATCGCTGTCATCCTGAACAAATTACTTATTTCTGCTTTAATCCACAGGGGACAATGCATCAGTGGCATAGCTGGGCCACGAGCAAATGATGATACCCACATTCATTCACTGCACACAAAATAATAATTGTAGTAACAACAACAACAACAACAACAACAACAACAACAGTGAGAATTGCTTTGCGATATATGTCCCCTACAGGTGTGATATTTTCTAAATCCAAAAAGGGCATAAATGTGAAAAATTGACGAAACACCGTGAAACTCAAACTTGTTATCTAACTTATCATGATAAAACAAGACCGAAAGTCGAACATCGGCGTAGCCGGGCTTGCTTGATACTTTAGTTGAAGAGGATAGTATGACCTGGGTGGGGATACCAATGAGCAACCAATGAGATTCACAAGCTTTTGAAAACCAAGCAAATCTTTGCAATGGAAAAGTGACGATCTGAGAATGTTTTTCCAATACATTTTCAATTTATGCCAATGGCGCGATCAAAATTACATCTGCGTATTCAAAACAGACCCATGATGGTTTGTGGCAGATGTTCGGTGTTACACATTATGGCTGGCAGAAGCATTTTTGCTGCTCAATCTAGGCCCTCGGCTCGGATAAACAACGCATTCAGAAAACATTCACACGCCTTGAGTTTTTCACATTTTGTTGTGGTGCAGCTTGAATTAAAAATGGATTAATTTGAGATTTTTTTTTTTGACATTTATCTACACGAAATACCCCATAATGTCAAAGTGGAATTTTTATATACAGTCAGGTGAAAAAGTAAGTACACCCCATGTAAAGTTTTGACTTTTTCAACATATTTCAACATACAGCTATTTGATCTTCATTTCAACAACATTGATAGATAAAGGTGATATAATATAACAAATATCATGAAACATTTACATTTTGTAGTCTATTGTATAATTTAAATAAACATAAATGCAAATTTCGCATGTGGAAAAAGTAAGTACACCCTTGGCTCTAATAGGTGGTATTGCCCCCTTTGGCAGAATCAACCTCAAGTAGGCGTTTCTTATAACTGTCTACCAGTCTATGACATCGACTGGGAGAAATTTTTGCCCACTCCTCCATGCAGAATTCTTTCAGCTGTGTGAAGTTTGAGGTGTTTCTTGCATACACAGCTCGTTTCAAATCCCCCCACAACATCTCGATGGGATTTAGATCCGGGCTTTGACTTGGCCATTCCAGGACCCTCCATTTCTTTCTTTTCAGCCATTGAGGGGTTTTCGACAGTCCACACGGTCTCCACGTTTTTCAAAGTTAAGTCTGTTCACAATTGTATTTTGTCGAAACTGTATTTATCGTTCGGTGTGTGAACTTATAGTGTCCCCCTTGGAAGTTTCTCGGTGTTTATCTTTCATAAATTAATCGTTTGTTTGCCACGTCACGAGCAAGGCCTTGCAGCCTCAGGCTTCCCCCGTCGAAGGTTGTTCCTTCCTTTGCTGTTTTGCTTGCTTTTTTGATTTCCCCTTCTCCACCAAGCTTCACCAAACATCTACTATTTGTCTAACGTTGTAACCCCCACACCCCCCCCCCCCAAAACAAACAAAAAAGCAAACAAAAAAAACTTTTATTTCCCTTTCTCCTCGTGTGCTTTTGCCTCTGCCCACGTGCGCTGTCTCGCCCCGCCCCCATTTTCCCCTTGCCTTCCACCTTTTGCCCTGTTCAAGTGACTCGTGGTCGTCGCTCTAGGCTTCCTCTCCCCATTGGTATTTTTGTGAATATAATATTGTTCTTCACAGTTCTGTTTAAATATGTTTCAACTATCCCCTTCAGTGTTTTATTCAGTGGTTTATTACAACACGCTGTTTTTCTTCTTATTTAAAAGGCTCCTTTCAATTTCCTCTTCAACTCATTCCATTTCAAAAAAATATTCAATCTCCTATGATTCCAAATCACTCCATGCTCTAAATTCTCATTCATTCCATCCCTCCTCCATCGTTCTTAAACGAATCGCTAACTTGAAAATCACAACAAACCCAATTTGTTATATATGTTCATCTTTCATTAATCATCCACTTTCTAAACTCCCCCCTTGCCACTCCCCTTCAAATCTCCCCCCCAACCATCCCTCCCAAATTCTCCCTCCTCCCACCTCCTTCTCAAAGCTGCCTCCTCCCCACTTCCTCTCCCTCCTATGTCATACCTCCACCTCCCCCAGCCTTCTACTTTCCTCTGCCCCCCCTCAAACAAACTCTCACTGTGCCTCATTCCATCACCATCAAACCTTTCGTCCTCCTCATCCTTCCCTTTCTTGTAACTCTTCTGTAATCTCTGACACACTATCAACTGCTCTTCCTACATCCCCCTCTCACCCTTCATCTGACCCTACCCCTCCCCTCCCCTGTCCTGCACCCGATGCTCCCCCTCTCTCCTCACTAACGGTATGGACCTCAAACATCCGGGGCCTTCGCTCAAACCTGATTGATCTCTCCATTCAGGTTGCTTCTGAAAATCCAGACTTGATCTGCTTAACAGAAACTTTCCTCCTTCAAGATGTCTCTGATTCCTTAATATCTCTTCCTGGTTACTCCCTCCTCCGGTACGATAGACCTGATCCTCGTCCTGGTGGTGGGGTGGCTATCTTTATCAAAAACTCTCTTCCTCACTCTCCCTGCACTGCCCTCTCTCCACCCCACCCACAGGAGTACCTCTGGCTACGGCTTCCTCTCCGCTCCCACCTTTTGTTCATATGTGTTCTGTAACGTCCTCCAAACAGTGTTGACTCCATTTACATTTCTCTGTCGGACAACATTGACCAACTTCTATCAACTCATCCAAACTCTCTCTTCCTCATATGTGGCGACTTCAACTGTCATCATGCCAGCTGGCTGGGTGTGGGTTCATCTCTCACCAGCCATGGCAGCTCAGCAAAGGACTTCTGCGACTCATTGGGACTGACACAATCTGTCAATTTCCCGACCCGGATCTCAGTCAATGGAGTATTTTCTCTTCTGGACTTGGTTATGACTAACTTCCCTGCAAATGTCTGCTGCTCTTCTTCTGCTCCAATCGGTTCTTCTGATCATATGCTTGTTAAAGTGGACATCTCACTGGACATTCTCAGAGAGCCTCCTCAGCGCCGACGAGTCTGGCATTTCACTCAGGCCGACTGGCACGGTCTGCAAGCAGCCATCAATCAATTGGACTGGTCTCCCATCTCTAATGCCTCTGACATCAATTCTTCCTGGGAATTATTCCAAAGCAAACTGCTCTCTCTCATGCACAGATTTATCCCATCTCGTCTTCAGTTGTCTTACCCTTCTCCCGTCCATGGTACACTGAATCTTGTGGTGAGGCAGTTGCCCTGAAACAACTTGCCTTTGCGTCTTGGAAGGCAAATCCAACTGAAGGCAATCTCAGTTCCTTCCACCAAGCTCGAAACAAGTGTGTTTATACCCTCAGGAGTGCCAGGAAGCACTATCTCTCCACACTCAAAATTGAACTCTCAAACCTGTCTCCTTCCTCCAAATCCTGGTGGCGTCTGGTCAAATACGTTTCTGGTGTTTGTTCCCCCTCCATCCCCTCGCTTACCTCAAATGGCTACACAGTTGACACCGCACGTGACAAAGCCGAATGCCTCAACTCTGTGTTTGCCTCAAAATCTTGTGTCCCAAACCCTATCAGCTCTTTCACGAGCCTCGATTCAGTATACAAAAAAAATCTCTCTCTGTTCCCACCTTTCCCAGTCGAACCCAACTGCTCCTGGACTCTGTGTCCTTCTCCCCTGACAAGGTGGAGAAGTTTTTATCAAACCTCGACTCTGATTCTGCAACTGGACCAGATGGCATCAGCCCTCGGGTCCTAAAATCCTGCTCTGCCGCTCTTTCTCACCCTCTCTCTGTTCTTTTCACCCTCTCTTTTGCTCAAGGTCATCTGCCAGCATCTTGGAAATCAGCAAACATTACCGCTTTACACAAAAAAGGTGCAAAAACAGATCCTTGCAACTACAGACCAATCAGCCTGCTCCCAATTATCAGCAAAGTCATGGAATCCATCATTGCTTCAGATATCAAATCCTTCCTCTTCTCCAATGGCTTGATCTCTGATCATCAATTTGGATTCAGACCAGGTCATTCTACTCTGGACATGTTGCTTCTGCTGTCTCAACAATGGATGGAGGTCCTCAATGCCAAACAGGAAATCAGAGCTGTCTCACTTGACATATCACGTGCCTTCGATACGGTCTGGCACCCAGCTCTGCTCACCAAACTCACCTCCTATGGTATTCAGGGAAATCGCCACTCATGGCTTGCGGATTTCCTCTCTGGTCGTAGGCAACGTGTGGCCCTGAATGGATTTCTCTCATCTTCCCTTCCTGTTCTGGCTGGAGTTCCCCAAGGTAGTGTTCTGGGCCCTGTGCTATTTCTGGTCTTCATCAATGACCTCTCCCACTCTCTGGAAAATCCTCTCTATCTCTTTGCTGATGACTCCACTATCTGCCGCTCCATTCCTCATCCCTCAGATCGGCAGTCTGCAGCCTCCTCACTCTCTGCAGACCTGGACAAAATCACAGACTGGTCAAACAAGTGGAACATGTCTTTCAATCCTGATAAATCTCACTCTTACAATGTCTCTCTGAAAGGACCGACTGGACAACCCTCCCATCTACTTTCTCAACAATCCTCTCCAAGAAGTTCTGTCGCTCAAGCTTTTGGGTCTCACTATCTGCCATGATCTTTCTTGGGAAAACCACATTTCCAAGCTGGCCTCCAAAGCCAGTCGCCGACTGGGCATCCCCCGTCGTGCGAAGTCCTTCCTTGGCACACCTGAGCTCCTCACCACATACAAGGCTTTCATCCGCAACTCAATGGAATACTGTTCCCCCCTCTGGGCTGGTGCTCCTGCCTCACACCTTGCTCGGCTTCACGCTGTTGAGGCCAAAGCTTTCAGAATCATTGGAATCTCCTGCGATGTAGTCAACTCCGAGGGCCTTTCACTCACTCACCGCAGGCAGGTTGGTGGTCTTTCTGTCTTCTACCGACTCCTCTCCGGCCTTGCTCCCCCAGCTCTCTCTCTGTGCTCTGTCCCCCCAATATTCCTTCAGGTCGCACAAGATCTGCCTGCAACCCTCTTATGGTTAAACTGCCAAAGTCTAGGCTCTCTGCTCACCTTCACTCTTTCATTCCCCTTTTCTCCCGCCTCTGGAACAAACTCCCCCACTCCCTTCAATCCCACTCCTCCCTCCAGGTCTTTAAAACAGCTGTTCACCATCTCTTTTATCTTCCCCCATCGAAAACCTTGATCTTTTCTACCCCCGGTAATTCACCCCAGAGTCCTTGCAGTGTTCATATGTTTTATTCCTCTCCCACCTCCCCCCAAGTCCTCCCGATGTCCCTGCTCTCAAATGTTGCGTTTGTGTCCTTCCCCCTCTATCCCCATCTTGTCTGCCGCTCCCCTTGTTTTTGTGTTTTGTGTGTCTGTCTTTTTGTGTGATCAATGTTAGCTCTTTCACGAGCCTCGATTTGTATATACAAAAAAAAAAAAAAAAATTCCTTGGTGGATTTACTGGTATGTTTAGGGTCATTATCATGCTGCAAGGTCCACCTTCGGTTGAGCTTCAACTTTCCGACAGACAGCCTCACATTCTCCTCAAGCACCCACTGGTACAATGAAGAATTCATTGTGGATTATATGATGGTGAGCTGCCCAGGCCCTGATGCAACAAAGCTGCCCCAAACCATAATATTTCCACCACCATGCTTTACAGTTGGTATCAGGTTCTTCTGGTCAAATGCTGTCTTTGGTTTTTGCAAAACATGTCTTCTGGTACTGTGGCCAAATAGCTCTACCTTTGACTCATCTGTCCAGAGCACATTGTTCCAGAAGTGCTGGTCTTTGCTGAGGTGTTCATTGGCAAACTTTAGTCTTGCCCTGATGTTCTTTCTGGACAGGAAAGGTTTCCTCCTGGCACACCTCCGGAGGGTGCCCGGAGGGCGTCAATGGCGTTGGTGTCCTGTTTTCTGAGGAGTTTGTAGACAGTGTGGTGAGTGTGACTAGAGTGAGTGAAAGGTTGATGATGGTGAAAATGATGATTGGAAAGCTCTTGGTGAACATCATCTCGGGATATGCTCCGCAGGTTGGTCGGAGTGATGAAGAGAAGGACAAGTTCTGGTGTGCTATAGAGAAGCTGATGGAAAACGTGAAAGATGAGGAAGTCGGAGACATCTCGCGAGATCTCGGCGAGGTCACGTCTTTTCGAAGCTGCTCCATGCGCTCACGCTCTCGAAGCTAAGTGATATTTCTCAATTGTGTTTTTGTCGAGACTGTATCTATCTTTCGGTGTATGTACCTGTAGCGTATCTTTTGGAAAATTTTCGGTGCTAATTTTTCGTACATGTATACACAATCGTCGGTTAATGGTATCGAGTATTCTGCGGCCTAGTACTCGTAGGCTTAGACTACCGTACCGTCTCCGACCTTGTGGTTTGTTTTTCTCTCAGCGATTCGTCGAATGCGCTGAAATTATTTTCGTTCTCTGTTTCGTACCAGTCGTTCACCCCGTACCTCCTTGTTTAATATCTGTACTCACAAAAAAAAAAAAAAAAAAAAAAATTTCCTTCCCAGGTCTTATTCGTTTATTTGTTGTTCTTTTTGTTCGTTCGTTCTTCGTTCGCGATCACGTGGTTAGAAATGTATAATCTCTCCCCTGAACAACTATTTTCTCTCATATATTATAACACCCTTTTCTTCTTTTCCTACAAAAGGATGCTTTCGTCTTGCTCACCAAATCTATTCATTCCAAAAAATATATATAATACCATCTCTTACAGTTCCTCCTTTCTACATTCCCTAAACTATCCAGAACTCCACCCCTCCTCCAGTGTCCTCAAACGTATTTTTGACTCGAAGGTCTCAAACTCATTTTGCAAAAAATGTTCGTTTCCCATGAATCGTACACTTTTCAAAATCCAATCTCACCCCTCCCCTCCAAATCCTCCCCATCACCCATCCCTTTCAAATCTCCCCCCTTGCCCCTTCCCTCCCTCCTAAACTCCCCCCACACCCCTCCCCTCCGAGACTCTCCCTCGCTCCTCCCTTCCTAGACTCCCCTCTCACCCCTCCTCCTCAAAGCATCCTCCCTGCTTCTTCCTCCTTCCAACTTTCACCTTCATCTCCCCAAACCTTCTGCCTTACTCTTCCCCCTCCTCAAATAACACCTCACTGTGCCTCACCCAATCTCCATCAAACCTTTTGTCCACCCCATTCTTCCCTTTCTACAAGCTATTCTGAAATCTCTGACACACCTTCAACAGCTCTCCCTACCTCTCCCTACCTCTTCCTCCTCTTCCACATCTTACCCTACCCCTCCCCCCCCCTGTTCTGGACCCGATGCTCCCCCTTCCTCTTCATTAACGGTATGGACCTCAAACATCCGGGGCCTTCGCTCAATCTTGACTGACCTCTCCATACAGGTTGCTTCTGACAAACCAGATGTGATCTGCTTAACAGAAACTTTCCTCCTTCATGATGTCTCTGATGCCTTGGTATCTCTCCCAGGTTACTCCCTCCTCCGGTATGATAGACCTGAGCCTCGTCCTGGAGGTGGGGTTGCTATCTTTATAAAAAACTCTCTTCCTCACTCGCCCTCCACTGCCCTCTCTCCACCTCACCCCCAGGAATACCTTTGGCTACGGCTTCCCCTTCGCTCCCACCTTTTGTTCATATGTGTGTTGTACCGTCCACCAATCAGCGATGACTCCATCTACATCTCACTGTCTGATAATATGGACCAACTTCTATCTACCCATCCCAACTCTCTCTTCCTCATATGTGGTGATTTCAATTGTCACCATGCCAGTTGGCTGGGTGTGGGTACCTCTCTCACCAGCCATGGCTCTTCAGCAAAGGACTTCTGCGACTCACTGGGACTGACACAATCTGTCAATTTCCCGACCCGGATCTCAGTCAACGGAGCATCTTCTCTTCTGGATTTGGTTATGACAAACTTCCCTGAAAATGTCTGCTGCTCTTCTTCTGCTCCAATCGGTTCATCTGATCATGTGCTTGTCAAAGTGGACATCTCTCTGACCATTCTCAGAGAGCCTCCTCAGCGTCGACGAGTCTGGCATTTCACTCAGGCCAACTGGCACGGTCTTCAAGCAGCCATCAATCATCTGGACTGGTCTCCCATCTCTACCGCCTCTGACATCAACTCATCCTGAGAATTCTTTCAAAGTAAATTGCTCTCTCTCATGCACAGATTTATACCATCTCGTCTTCAGTTGTCATACCCTTCCTCCCGTCCATGGTACACGGAATCTTGTGGTGAGGCTGTTGCCCTGAAACAACTTGCTTTCGTCTCCTGGAAAGCAAATCCAACGGAAGGAAATCTCATTTCCTTTCACAAAGCCCGAAACAAGTGTGTCCACTCTCAGGAGAGCCAGGAAACAATATCTCACCATTCTCAAGACCGAACTCTCTTATCTGTCTCCCTCTTCCAAATCCTGGTGGCGTCTGGTCAAATCTGTTTCTGGTGTTTGTTCCCCCTCCATCCCCTCCCTCACCTCAAACGGCTTAACGGCTGACTCCGACCGTGAAAAAGCTGAATGCCTCAACTCTGTGTTTGCCTCTAAATCTTGTGTCCCAAACCCATCCCTCTGTACCCACCGTACCCAGTCGTACCCAGCTGCTCCTGGACTCTGTGTCCTTTCCTCCTGACAAGGTGGAAAAGTTTCTGTCAACCCTCGACTCTGATTCTGCAACTGGTCCTGACGGCATCAGCCCACGGGTCCTAAAATCATGTTCTTCTGCTCTTTCACTCCCCCTTTCTGTTCTCTTCACCCTCTCTTTTGCTCAAGGTCATCTGCCATCTGCTTGGAAATCAGCCAACATCACCGCTTTGCACAAAAAAGGTGCAAAAACAGATCCCAGCAACTACAGACCAATCAGCCTTCTCCCAATTATCAGCAAAGTCATGGAATCCATCATTGCTTCAGATATTAAATCTTTCCTCTTCTCCAATGGCTTGATCTCTGATCATCAATTTGATTTCAGACCTGTTCACTCTACTCTGGACATGCTGCTTCTGCTTTCTCAACAATGGATGGAGGTCCTCAACGCCAAACAGGAAATTAGAGCTGTCTCCCTTGACATTTCACGTGCCTTCGATACCGTCTGGCACCCTGCTCTGCTCTCCAAACTCTCCTCCTTTGGTATCCATGGAAATCTCCACGCATGGCTGGCGGACTTCCTCTCTGGTCGTAGTCAACGTGTGGCCCTGAATGGGTTTCTCTCATCTCCTCTTCCTGTTCAGGCTGGAGTTCCCCAAGGTAGTGTTCTGGGCCCTGTGCTTTTTCTGGTCTTCATCAATGATCTCTCTGACTCTCTTGAAAATCCTCTCTATCTCTTTGCTGACGACTCTACTCTCTGTCGCTCCATTCCTCATCCCTCAGATCGGCAGTCTGCAGCCTCCTCACTCTCTGCAGACCTGGACAAAATCACAGACTGGTCAAACAAGTGGAACATGTCTTTCAATCCTGACAAATCTCACACTCTTACAATGTCTCTCCGAAAGGACCGACTGGACAACCCTCCCATCTACTTTCTCAACAATCCTCTTCAAGAAGTTCTGTCGCTCAAGCTTTTGGGTCTCACTATCTGCCATGATCTTTCTTGGGAAAACCACATTTCCAAGCTGGCCTCCAAAGCCAGTCACCGACTGGGCATCCTCCGTCGTGCGAAGTCCTTCCTTGACACACCTGAGCTCCTCACCACATACAAGGCTTTCATCCGCAGCTCAATGGAATACTGTTCCCCCCTCTGGACTGGTGCTCCTGCCTCACACCTTGCTCGGCTTCACGCTGTTGAGGCCAAAGCTTTCAGAATCATTGGAATCTCCTGTGATGTAGTCAATGCCGAGGGCCTTTCACTCACTCACCGCAGGCAGGTTGGTGGTCTTTCTGTCTTCTACCGACTCCTCTCCGCCTTGCTCCCCCAGCTCTCTCTGTGCTCTGTCCCCCCAATATTCCTTCAGGTCGCACAAGATCTGCCTGCAACCCTCTTATGGTTAAACTGCCAAAGTCTAGGCTCTCTGCTCACCTTCACTCTTTCATTCCCCTTTTCTCCCGCCTCTGGAACAAACTCCCCCACTCCCTTCAATCCCACTCCTCCCTCCAGGTCTTTAAAACAGCTGTTCACCACCATCTCTTATCTTCCCCCATCGAAAACCTTGATCTTTTCTACCCCCGGTAATTCACCCCAGAGTCCTTGCAGTGTTCATATGTTTTAATCCTCTCCCACCTCCCCCCCAAGTCCTCCCGGTGTCCCTGCTCTCAAATGTTGTGTTTGTGTCCTTCCCCCTCTTCCCCCTCTCTTTTGTGTCCTTCCCCCTCTCTCCCCATCTTGTCTGCCACTCCCCTTGTTTTTTGTGTTTTGTGTGTCGGTTTGTCTTTTTGTGTGATTAATGTTAGCTCTTTCATGAGCCTCGATCTTGTATACAAAAAAAAACACAAAAAAAAAAAAAAGTTGTTGTGTTAGGAGGAGACCTAAATGGACATGTGGGAAGGAGTATGGACGGTTTTGAGGGAGTTCATGGGGGTTACGGATATGGTGTGAGAAATGGAGAAGGTGAAAGGATTTTAGAGTTTGCTGATGGAGCTGATTTGTTGATTTGTAATACTCAGTTCCAGAAAGAGGATAATAAGCTTGTTACATACACGCCAGGTGGGTCGACGACAACCGTTGACTACCTGCTGGTGCGAAGGCGAGATAGGGGGCACCTCCGGGACACAAAGGTGATCCCGGGGGAGGAGGCTGTTTCACAGCACCACTTGGTTGTCTGCGACATAAGGGTGAAAGGTGCGAGGAGAGCTTGACGGGTGAAGTACCAACCGAGAATGAAGGTGTGGAGGTTGAAAGAGATGACAGTGAGGGAGGCATTAAAAGAGAGGCTGAGTATGGTGGAGGATGATGTGGTTGAGCTTGAAAGTGGTTGGATGTCAATGAAAGATAGTCTGTTGGGAGCCGTTGGTGAGGTATGTGGATGGACAAAAGGACCACCGAGGCACTCGGAAACATGGTGGTGGGATGATGAAGTTGGAAAGAAGATTGACGAGAAGAGGAAGAAGTTCAAGGAGTGGCAGAAGGCGAAGGGTATGGGGGCAGAAAAGGCAGAGCATGAAAGTTATAAGGCAGCCAAGAAGGCTGCAAAGAAAGAGGTAGCAAAGGCACAGGAGGCATGTAGGAAAATGTTCGGAGAGCGCTTGGATTCGGAAGAGGGTCAGAGAGCGGTATTCAGGATTGCAAAGCAGATAGCGAAAGAGAGGTGTGATGTGATGGGGGTGAGTTGCTTGAAGGATGAAGTGGGACAAATCGTTGTGGACCCAGATGGAATTAAAGGAAGATGGAAGAGATATATGGAAATACTGTTGAATGCAGAGAATGAATGGGATGGCAACATAGAGAGCAACCCAGTTTTAGGACCGGCAGAGAAGATAACTGAAGAGGAAGTTGAGGAAGCGATAAAAGCAATGAAGAGTAGAAAAGCGGGAGGGCCGACGGGAGTTGTGGGAGATATGTTGAAGGCAGCGGGAAATTGGGGTGTGAAGAGAATGGCAGAGATCTGCAATCTGGTGGTGAAAGAAGGCCACATTCCAGTGGATTGGGAACTGAGTACCCTCGTCCCTCTATACAAGGGGAAAGGTGACCCTCTGGACTGTGGCTCGTATCGAGCGATAAAGTTATTGGAGCATGGAATGAAGGTATTGGAAAGGGTGTTGGAGAGGAGGATAAGGAAGAAAGTGAAGATTGACGAAATGCAGTTTGGATTTATGCCAGGAAGAGGAACGACAGACGCGCTTTTTATTGTGAGGCAGTTGCAGGAGAAGTACATGGAGAAGAGGAAGAAGTTGTTTCTTGGGTTTGTTGATCTGGAGAAAGCATTCGATAGGGTTCCACGTAGTGCTGTTAGCTAGATTCAAAATCCCGTCTCGGAACCGTCTCGATAAATTTTCAATTTTCATAACGGGATCTCGGATCGGCTCGGTTCCTGGCAAAGTAAAAAAAAAAAAAAAAAAAAAAAAAAAAAAAAATAATAATAAGGCTTCAAAAATAATGGAATTTCATTACAATATATAAACAACAATGAAAAAAATTCATTTCTGATGTTGAGTACTTAAATTCCGACTTCGCTTCCATTTACCGGGATGAAATAAAATACACCGCCTACATGCAGATGATCGGCCACCGACGGGACCGGGTTATCTCATTACAGTTTGTATTGTCGTGTAATTTCTTGCTCGGAATGTCAGAGGGAGAAAATGTTTCTGCCCAGGCATATTCGAGTTCCGGTTGGAGTTTCATTATCATTTTGTGAGTTGTGATCGCCAAGGGGCTCGCTCCCCCCCCCCCCCCCCCCCCCGTTCCCCACCCCTCCCCCGCCCGGCAATGCCGGGTACTTCTGCTAGTAAATTATAAAGCAGGCGGTGTAGTGATCACCCCCCCCCCCCCCTCATTATTTTGACTCTGTGACTAAAGTAAACGTAATCAACTTATCAGGCCTAAAGTGGAGATAAGATAACCAAAATACTTTCACATTCAAACCGTCAAACCAAACCCCGAGGGATTCGTACAATTTATAGATTTAGCGTTGCAATTAAACATAAACGTTCATCAAAAACTCATTTCATAAAACTACATAATGTATTGTACTTGTATTAATACATTGTGTGGAGAATAATCCGTTATAAACGTGTTTTGAATCCAAATAAACATCGTCCCTCCATTCACGGAGCCTCGAGCGAGTCCCTCGATATTAATGTGCAAAAGACCATAGCAACCACATTCCGTAACTCGTCTCCAAGGACGGACACGTGACCGCAGCATAAGGCGGGGCGAGGCGGAGTGATACAGCGGAAGGATTCAACGGTTTAAATGAAGCCGCGATGCGGCGGATTTTCATTGGGACCTTCATCCTGATTTCGTTACCTGCGCCACCAAAGGTCGATGGAGATTATGTTTTCACTCCTGTCTGTTTGTCCGTTTGTTTGTGAACACAATATCTCAAAAAGTTGTGGACGGATTCGGACGAGATTTTGTGGAGATGCAGCGTGTGTGACAAGGACGACATGATTAGATGTTGGTGAAGATCCGGATTCGGAATTCGGATTCGTTTGCAGTGCATTGTTTGTTGACAAGGGGAAAATCCTGGAACAGTGAGTTTACTTTATCTATCATCGTTTGTGTCAGTTCAGCTGCACTTGCGAAAAATGATGCTTGTGCAGAAGCAGAGTAATGAAAGCAAGGCTCAATAAATGCCTCTATTATGGAAAATATCTGCAAGAAGTTGGAATTTTAACCGGGATTTTTTTACCGAGAAATTGCGTCAATCAATTTATCTCGGGACCGTCCCGAGACCGTCTCGAAAGCCGAAACCGCCGGGATTTCGTCCCGGTCTCGGCTCGGTTGACAGCCCTAGTTCCACGTGAAGTTGTGACATGGGCATTGAGGAAGTTAGGAGTGGAGGAATGGTTGATCAGAGTAGTGATGGCAATGTACAAAAGAGCACGCACAGCTGTAAGGACGAAGGGCGGGAACAGTGGTGAGTTTGAGGTGAAGGTGGGAGTGCATCAGGGGTCGGTACTAAGTCCACTACTATTTGTAGCTGTCATGGAGGTGCTGGCTCAGAACGTAAAGGAGGGTTTACCGTGGGAGTTGTTGTATGCAGATGATCTGGTGTTGATTGCAGAAAGTATAGATGGACTGAAGGAGAAGATGAACAAGTGGAAGGAATGTATGGAGACAAAAGGTCTGAAGGTGAATATCGGAAAAACTAAGGTGATGGCAAGTGGTAAAGAATGTGGTGAGGTGGAAAGAACTGGGAAGTGGCCGTGTGCTGTGTGCAGGAAGAGTGTCGGAGTGAATTCCATTCAATGTACAATGTGCGCTGAGTGGGTTCATCAAAAATGTAGTGGTTTGAGAGGGTCATTAACCAGTGTGGCAGCTACATTCAAGTGTAAGGTGTGCACAGAGGGAGCTGCAGATGGAGGAAATGTTGAGTTGGATCTTGGAGATGGCGTGAAGCTGGAAGGTGTGAAAACATTTTGTTACCTTGGAGACATGCTGAATGGAGAAGGTGGATCAGACTCGGCAACGGTTGCTCAAGTGAGATGTGCATGGAAGAAGTTTCGGGAACTGAGTGGCGTGCTGACGAGGAGGGGAGTGTCATTGAAGCTGAAGGGAAAGGTGTATGCTGCATGTGTGAGAAGTGTTACGATTTATGGGAGTGAGACATGGGTAATGAACGTAGAGCAGCAACGAAGGCTGGAAAGGGTGGAAATGCGAATGGTTCGGTGGATGTGTGGAGTATCGTTGAGTGAGAGGAAGACAAATGATGAATTGCAAAAGATGATGGGAATAGAGCCTGTGATGGATGCTGTGAAGAGAAACAGGTTGAGATGGTTTGGTCATGTGTTGAGGAAGGATGAAAGTGACTGGTTGAAAAGAGTGATGGGAATTAATGTAGAAGGAAGTAGAGGACGGGGAAGACCGAGAAAGACTTGGCTAAATATGGTCAAAGAAGAAATGCGGGCAAGGGGGTTAACAAGGAGAGATGCGGAAAATAGGGCAAAATGGAGAACATTATCATGGGGACCGCAAGGCTAACCCCCGCTTTTGCAGGGAAAATGGCCTAAAAATGCATGTTGTTGTTGTTGTTGTTGTTGTTGTTGTTGTACACCTCCCATGTAGATCAAATTTGTGCAGCCTCTTTCTAATGGTAGACTTGTGCACTTTGACATCAACAATGGCAAGAGCTACCTGTAAGTCCTGTGATGACATTCTGGGGTTCTTAGAGATTTCTTTCAGCATCTTGCGGTCTGCTCTTGGGCTGAACTTGCTGGGGCGGCCTGGCCTGAACAAGTTGGCAGTTGTTTGGAATCTTCTCCACTTGTAGATGATCTTCGGGACAGTCGAATGATTGATTTCAAATTGTTTGGAGATCTTTTTAAATCCCTTCCCAGACTCGTAGGCATCTATAACCTTCTTTATGAAGGCCTCAGAGAGCTCTTTTGATCTAGGCATGGTGACGCCGCACACTTCAACAAGAGCAAACCAAACTAAATGTCTGAGGTTTAAATAAGACAGGTTCCTCCAAGATCCTCTCTGATGATGTTCTCATCATTTGCACCTGAGCTGGTGCACCTGATTCTAATTTTAGGTATTTGAAGGAGTGATAAATGTAGGGGTGTACTTACTTTTTCCACATGCGAAATTTGCATTTATGTTTATTTAAATTATACAATGGACTACAAAATGTAAATGTTTCATGATATTTGTTATATTATATCACCTTTATCCATCAATAGTGTTGAAATGAAGATCAAATAGCTGTATGTTGAAATATGTTGAAAAAGTCAAAACTTTACATGGGGTGTACTTACTTTTTCACATGACTGTACATATACAAATTAATTAAAAATGAAAAGCTGAAATGTCTTGAGTCAATAAGTATTCAACCCTTCATTATGACACTCCAAATTGAGCTCAGGTGCATCCAATTTTCTTTGATCATCGTTGAGATGTCTCTACAACTTGAGTGAAGTCCACCTGTGGCCAATTCAATTGATTGCACATGATTTAGAAAGAAACACACCTTTCTATGTAAGGTCCCACAGTTGGCAGAGCATGACAGAGCAGAAACTCTACCATGAATTCCAAGGAACTGTCTGTAGAACTCCGAGATAGAATTGTGAGGAGGCACAGATTTGGAGAAGAGTAAAACAATTTCTGGTGTTGAAAGTTACCAAGAGCACAGTGAGCTCCATCATTAGGAAATGGAAAGAATATGAAACTACCCAGACTCTTCCTCGAGCTGTTCGTCTGACCAAACTGAGCAACCGGGCAAGAAGGACCTTGATCAGGGAGGTGACCAAGAACCCCATGACCACTATGACAGAACTATAGAATTCCTTGGCTGAGATGAGAGAATCCTGCTGGAAGGACAACAGTCTCTGCAGGACATCACAGATCTAGGCTTTATGGGAGAGTGGCCAGACAGAAACCACTCCTGAGAAAATGCAAATGACAGCACACCTGGAGTTTGGAAAAAGGCACATGAAAGACTCAGAGCATGAGTCAAAATATTCTGTGCTCTGATGAGATGAAAATTGAAGTCTTTGGTTTGAATGCAAAGAGCTACATCTGGCGGAAACCAAGCATAGCTCATCACCAATCTAACACCATCCCTACCGTGAAGCATGGTGGTGGCAGCATCATGCTATGGGGATGCATTCAAGTGGCATGGACTGGGAGACTTGTAAGGATAGAGGGAACAATGGATGGAGCCAAATACAGGCAAATCCTTAAGGAGAACCTGCTTCAAAGTACAAAAACCTCAGACTGTGGTGAATATTTACGTTCCAAGAGGACAATGACTCCAAGCATACAGCCAAAGCAACACTGGAGTGGCTTCAGAACAGGAATATGAAAGTCCTTGAGGGGTCCAGACTTTATTCCCATTTAGAATCTGTGGAAAGATTTGAAGATTGCTGCTCACTGACGCTCCCCAGTCCCCATCCAACTTGACATAGCTTGAGCAAATCTGCAAAGAAGAATAGGTGAAACTCTCCAAATCCAGATGCATGTACAAAGCTGATTTGAAGCTCTAATCGCTGCCAGAGGTGCTTCTACGAAGTATTAACTCAGAGGGTTGAATACTTATGTACATGAGAAAATTTCTGCATTTCATTTTCAATTATTTTGTAAAAATTCATAAAGAAACAAGACCGTTAGTCGAAAAATATGGACCGTTAGTCTAACAACAACATAGCAGGGATTGGGTCTGCTAAGTGGAGGATCTGCTACCCCCATCATGTGACCACATCTTCAGCTCTGATTGGTGGACATTTGTGAGGGACATAACTGCATACACTGGACAGACAGACAAACACTGTTCCAGATGGCATTGCCCTTCAAGCTACACTGTAAAAATATGTTTGCCGAACCACGTGACCGATGACACCATCAAATTTTGTTTCTCGACCAATTTATCCCGAGATCACGCTCAATAAATTTCATACTGATCGGATCAAGCATTCTACTTCTCGATTTATGACATCATATTGAAGGCATCTATGACAATCATCAACATATACATGTATTATTCCCCATGGGGAATGCTTTACAATGAGCCACATTTCTTTCTTTTTTTTCCATGGAGCTGTTTTGGAAATATAAAGGTGCAAAGTTTTTCGGTTTTTCCAAGATGGCACCCATACCACATCACCTATGACATCATAATCATCATGAAAAAATTATACATGAGTCGCCACCCCTCTGGTGAAAAGTTAGTGTTAATTGGACCAATGTTTGCAGAGAAAACAAATGTTAAAGGGAATGAACCTGCAAAATGCCGGCGGAAGGGACATTCATACATACATACGGACAGACAAACGCTGTACCAGACGGCAATGCCCTACATGCTACGCTGTAAAAATTCCACTTTAACATTATGGGGTGTTATGTGTAGATCAGTGAAAAAAAATCTCAATTAAATCCATTTTAAATTCAGGCTGGAACACAACAAAATGTGAAAAAAGTCAAGGGGTGTGAATACTTTCTGAAGGTACTGTAGATCTTGGCATCACTGGGAGAGTATTCACAGCATTACAGACACAGATGTATTGCAGCGGCAAACATAACATCAGAGACCCATCATATTGTTTTCTACTGCTTACTGTTCGCCAACCACTTAGTCCTCACGGAGCTTGCTTGGAGGATTGCAAGGAAAAACAATGAATGATGGATAGAGGAAAGAATATACATTGTAATTCATTTAAAAAAATTAATTACAGAGAAAATGTGAGCTACCTTGTTTATAATTTGTTTAAAGTGCAGAAGCTGCTGCCCAGACAGAAACCCACTCAGATAACAAGCAGTGTAACCTGTCAAGGAACAACCAAGAAGATCACACCACCACCTACCCACAATCCAAACAAACTTGGAATTTGTTCAGGGTGCTGGCAATAACTCGCCTAATTTTCACAAAGGACACGGTCGGTCTTTAACATCGAAGGGGCCAACCAATTTAATGTACATATGAGGGACGGCACAAACATTGATGTGAACATTGAACATTGTTGTGAACATTGATGTGATGAAAACATTGAACCTGTGAAAGGCCGAGATAACAGCTTATAACTGGCTTGACATTCTCGCCAAGGTTAGACAGCTAAAAGGAGAATGCGGAGAATATATATGCATATGCTACATTGCATTGGAATCTTATCTACCAGCGTTAGTTGGTTGATGCTAAAGATCCCAAGGCGTCCATCGCGACGAGTAGATGAGCTATCGCTGTCATCCTGAACAAATTACTTATCTCTGCTTTAATCCACAGGGGACAATGCATCAGTGGCATAGCTGGGCCACGAGCAAATGATGCTACCCACATTCATTCACTGCACACAAAGTAATAATTGTAACAACAACAACAAGAGTGAAACTCAAACTTGTTATGCAACTTGTCATTATAAAACAAGACCGAAAGTCTAACATCGGCATAGCCGGGCTTGCTTGACACCTTAGTTGAAGAGCATAGTATGACCTGGGTGGGGATACCAATGAGCAAATAATGTAAGTATTAAAATTTTTTTGAAGTACTGTAAGTCTCTGAGCTGCTGTCACGATGGGAAGTGAAGAGATTGCATTGAGACAATGGTTTATTCTATGTTTCGAGTCAACAATGAACCAACCATGCACCGCTTCAATCGAGAAACTTTGCAATAACGACAAATGGATTAGTGTTACGATTACATTTACGATCATAATAACGTTACGTTATTATTACGAAAATTATATTATTTTAAATTTAAAAACCGAGGTGAATTACTTACTTCCGTGGGTGACACCGCTTCAATCCATCAACTTTCCATTCACGACATTGGGATTAAAGTGTTATGGTTATATTTGCTATAATATTATTATTACTACGAAAACGATACGACGAAAACTATGCCACTGAAACGATACGACTGTATTAAGAAACCTGGGTTTAATTTGTCGGAAGCGGACTGCGAGTCATAACGCCTAAGGCCTATATGTACCGTACCGTTTTGTTGGAAGAGACGTAATGCCGATGCTTTCGATATTTGATGGTCATTTTAACAATCGGTTCGTTTTTGTTTCACACTGAATGAAAAACGTCAATGTAGAGCATGGCGATTGTGATAGATGACAGGTTCGACAATATGTTCGGCATGAACGGCATATAAATCAAAATGGTGGCGCGTGGAGAGTCAACCGCAGCACCGCCGTAATGACATCAGACGTAATCACATCACCCTGTCATGTGACCTGATCCTCAGCTCTGATTGGTATACGTTTGAGGGGACATACATACATACATGCAGACGGACGAACACTGTTCTAGACGGCTCTGCCCGATGAGCTCGGCTGTAAAAAAAAAAAATTATATATATATATATACACACACAACAACAACAACAACAACAACAACAACAACAACAACAACAACATGCATTTTAAGGCCATTTTCCCTGCTAGAGCGGGGGTTAGCCTTGCGGTCCCCATGACAATCTTCTCCATTTTGCCCTATTTTCTGCATCTCTCCTTGTTAACCCCCTTGCCCACATTTCTTCTTCCACCATCTTTAGCCAAGTCTTTCTCGGTCTTCCCCGTCTTCTACTTCCTTCTACATTCATTTCCATCACTCTTCTCAACCAGTCACTTTCATCCTTCCTCAATACATGAGCAAACCATCTCAACCTGTTCCTCTTCACAGCATCAATCACAGGCTCTATTCCCATCATCTTTCGCAATTCATCATTTGTCTTCCTCTCTCTCAACGATACTCCGCACATCCGTCAAACCATTCGCATTTCCACCCTTTCCAACCTTCGTTGCTGCTCTACGTTCATTACCCATGTCTCGCTCCCATAAATCATAACACTTCTCACACATGCAGCATACACCTTTCCCTTCAGCTTCAACGACACCCCTCATCATCAGCATGCCACTCAATTCCCGAAACTTCTTCCATGCACATCTCACTCGAGCAACCGTTGCCGAGTCTGATCCACCTTCTCCATTCAGCATGTCTCCGAGGATCCACCCATGTCTCGCTCTATATATATATATATATATATATATATATATATATATATATATATATATATATATATATATATATATATATATATATATCTATATCTATATATATATATATATCTATATATCTATATATCTATCTATCTATCTATCTATATATCTATATATCTATATATCTATATATCTATCTATCTATATATATATATATATCTATATATATATCTATATATATATCTATATATATATATATATATATATATATATATATATATATATATATATATATATATATATATATATATATATATATATATATATATATATATATATATGTATATACAGTGGAACCTTGACTTACGAGTTTAATTCGTTCTGTGACCGAGCTCGTAACTCAATTTGCTCGTTTCTCAAATCAAATTTCCCCATTAAAATGCATTGAAATGCTATTAATCCGTTCCAGCCCGCCAAAAACCACACCAATTTTTTTTTAAATATGCAGTATATATAAAAATATCTCGCGCTTTATATTTCACCTGTATGCAGCATACAAGTTGGCAGGATGGCCTGGACTGGAGGTACGCACACTTGACTCTAAACTGTCCAGCCTGGGTTTGAATCCCGACCCAGCTATAACCTGTCATGTCGGTGTTTCACAGGCAGGGTGATTCATCAATGTGTGTACCGCTAAACTGGGCGCCCCGTTTGCGTCCCATTAGTTGTTGGATGTTAAGGATCTCACCGTGTCTTCCACAAAGAGAAGGCGAGCTATCGCCGGCACTCTGAACAAGTTGTGGCCTGGCATGCTCTTCTCCTCTGCCGTTATATACGTCCTCCTCGGCATCTTTTTCCAGAAGAGCCCTGTCTCGTCACAGTTGAAGATTTGCTGGGGGATGTATCGTTCGGCTTCTATCAGTTCGGCAAAAGTTATAATAAAATCTTCAGCTGCCTTCACATCTGCCTCACCAAGTCGACAACACGCACACCTCGCTCATGTTTTTCGACGATTGCGTGTTTTATATCCAAGCACATCATCCTCTTCTTCTTCTCAGTACTGCCCTTGGCACTCAATTACATAGGACCCATGGTTAAAACGAAGAAATTTTACAAAATAACCAACATGCGAAAACAAAACAGCAGCGATATACGGCAGATATGCTTGCACGGCAAGATAACCACGTGACCGGAACCCACCTGGTGGCGGCTGGCGTAAGCTCCAAAATAACCAACATGCGAAAACAAAACAGCAGCGAAATACGGCAGATATGCTTGCACGGCAAGATAACCACGTGACCGGAACCCACCTGGTGGCGGCTGGCGTAAGCTCCAAAATAACCAAAATGCGAAAACAAAACAGCAGCGATATACGGCAAGATAACCACGTGACCGGAACCCACCTGGTGGCGGCTGGCGTAAGCTCCAAAATAACCAAAATGCGAAAACAAAACAGCAGCGATATACGGCAGATATGCTTGCACGGCAAGATAACCACGTGACCGGAACCCACCTGGTGGCGGGTGGCGTAAGCTCGTAACTCAGATCTCGGCTCGCATCTCAAAGCAATAAACCGCCCGAGCGACGGCTCGTATCTCGGAAAACTCATAAGTTGGTGCACTCGTAAGTCAAGGTTCCACTGTATATATATATATATATATATATATATATATATATATATATATATATATATATATATATATATATATATATATATATATTTCTGTCAGTTGATTGTTTGCCATTTGTATTACAGTGCACAAGAAGGTAGAAATAAATGAATGACATGTTTATCTAACCATTTCTTCGGGGGAAAATTATTACAGAAGTGTACCAAGCTGTTTTACTTGCAATTTTCAAAGTGCCCTCCCTTGTGATAGATGCACAATTGCAGCCGAACAGGCACAGAGTGGCACACACGCTTGCAGAGTTCGATATCAATTTCCTCAAACTTTGCGGTGAGTTGAGCCTTCAATTCCTGAATGGTATGAGGCTTTTCACGATAAACAAGGTCTTTCATGAGCCCCCAAAGAAAGAAATCTGGAGGTGTAAGGTCTGGGGTGCATGCCGGCCACTCGATCGGACCGCGGCGGCCGATCCACTTTCCGGGAAAGTTTTCATCAAGCCACTGACGAACATGACGCCCATAATGAGGTGGAGCTGGCAGGTCGACGAGCCTGGCATTTCACTCAGGCCAACTGGCACAGTCTTCAAGCAGCCATCAATCATCTGGACTGGTCTCCCATCTCTACTGCCTCTGACATCAACTCATCCTGGGAATTCTTTCAAAGTAAATTGCTCTCTCTCATGCACAGATTTATCCCATCTCGTCTTCAGTTGTCATACCCTTCCTCCCGTCCATGGTACACGGAATCTTGTGGTGAGGCTGTTGCCCTGAAACAACTTGCTTTCGTCTCCTGGAAAGCAAATCCAACGGAAGGAAATCTCATTTCCTTTCACAAAGCCCGAAACAAGTGTGTGTCCACCCTCAGGAGAGCCAGGAAACAATATCTCACCGTTCTCAAGACCGAACTCTCTTATCTGTCTCCCTCTTCCAAATCCTGGTGGCGTCTGGTCAAATGTGTTTCTGGTGTTTGTCCCCCCCCTCCATCCCTTCCCTCACCTCAAACGGCTTAACAGCTGACTCCGCACGTGAAAAAACTGAATGCCTCAACTCTGTGTTTGCCTCTAAATCTTGTGTCCCAAACCCATCCCTCTCTGTACCGACCGTACCCAGTCGTACCCAGCTGCTCCTGGACTCTGTGTCCTTTCCTCCTGACAAGGTGGAAAAGTTTCTGTCAACCCTCGACTCTGATTCTGCAACTGGTCCTGACGGCATCAGCCCACGGGTCCTAAAATCATGTGCTTCCGCTCTTTCACTCCCTCTTTCTGTTCTCTTCACCCTCTCTTTAGCTTAAGGTCATCTGCCATCTGCTTGGAAATCAGCCAACATCACCGCTTTGCACAAAAAAGGTGCAAAAACAGATCCCAGCAACTACAGACCAATCAGCCTTCTCCCAATTATCAGCAAAGTCATGGAATCCATCATTGCTTCAGATATGAAATCTTTCCTCTTCTCCAATGGCTTGATCTCTGATCATCAATTTGGTTTCAGACCTGGTCACTCTACTCTGGACATGCTGCTTCTGCTTTCTCAACATTGGATGGAGGTCCTCAACGCCAAACAGGAAATTAGAGCCGTCTCCCTTGACATTTCACGTGCCTTCGATACGGTCTGGCACCCTGCTCTGCTCACCAAACAATCCTCCTTTGGTATCCATGGAAATCTCCACGCATGGCTGGCGGACTTCCTCTCTGGTCGTAGTCAACGTGTGGCCCTGAATGGGTTTCTCTCATCTCCTCTTCCTGTTCAGGCTGGAGTTCCCCAAGGTAGTGTTCTGGGCCCTGTGCTTTTTCTAGTCTTCATCAATGATCTCTCTGACTCTCTTGAAAATCCTCTCTATCTCTTTGCTGACGACTCTACTCTGTCGCTCCATTCCTCATCCCTCAGATCGGCAGTCTGCAGCCTCCTCACTCTCTGCAGACCTGGACAAAATCACAGACTGGGCAAACAAATGGAACATGTCTTTCAATCCTGATAAATCTCACACTCTTACGATGTCTCTCCGAAAAGACCGACTGGAAAACCCTCCCATCCACTTTCTGAATAATCCTCTCCAAGAAGTTCTGTCACTCAAGCTTTTGGGTCTCACTATTTGCCATGATCTTTCCTGGGAAAACCACATTTCAAATCTGGCCTCCAAAGCCAGTCGCAGACTGGGCATCCTCCGTCGTGCGAAGTCCTTCCTTGGCACACCTGAGCTCCTCACCACATACAAGGCTTTCATCCGCAGCTCTATGGAATACTGCTCTCCCCTCTGGTCTGGTGCTCCTGCCTCACACCTAGCCCGTCTTCACGCTGTTGAAACCAAAGCGTTCAGAATCATTGGAATCTCCCGCGATGAAGCTAACTCCAAGGGCCTTTCACTCACTCACCACAGGCAGGTTGGTGGTCTTTCCGTCTTCTCCCGACTCCTCTCTGGCCTTGCCCCCCCAGCCCTCTCTGGGCTCTGTCCCCCAAATATTCCTACAGGTCGCACAAGATCTGCCTGCAACCCTCTTATGGTTAAACTGCCAAAATCAAGACTTTCTGCTCACCTTCACTCCTTCATTCCTCTTTTCTCCCGCCTCTGGAACAAACTCCCTCACTCTCTTCAATCCCACTCCACCCTCCAGGTCTTTAAAACAGCTGTTCACCACCATCTCTTATCCTCCCCCATCCAAAACCTTGATCTTTTCTACCCCCGCTAATTTCGGTCCCCTTGTGTTTTATACTTCTCCCACCACCCCCCCCCCCCCTTCCCACGCCTCCTGCCCCTAAGCCCTCTCCCTCCCACACTTCTCCCTGCTCTCAAATGTTGTGGTTGTGTGCTTCCCCTTCTCTCCCCATCTTGTCTTCCGCTCCCTCTTTTTGTATATTTTGTTTGTCTGGTTGATTTGTTTGTGAAATAAATGTTAGCTCTTTCACTAGCCTCGATTCAGTATACAAAAAAAAAAAAAAAAAAAAAAAAAAAAAGAAGCTCCATCTTGCTGGAAATAACTTTCCTGATCTTGTACCCTGGGCCAAAATAATGTTTGCAGCATATCCAGGTAAATTTCTGCAGTGACAGATCCCTCAAAGAAAAAAGGTCCAATTGTCCCTCATGGAGATATGGCTGCCCAAACTGTCACACCAGGTAAATTTACCTCCGTCCTTCTCAACTGTCACTCTTGGGTTCTCCGCAGCTCAGTAGACACAAATGAATGTCAATTGTGCCGTTAAGCTTAAAACATGCCTCATCTGACCACCAGATGTTGTCTAGCATTGTGTCCTCTTCGTCAAGTTTAGCTAAGAACTCTTCGCAAAATTGAAGACGGCGGTCGTCATCTCCATCATGAAGGGCATGCAGTAAGCGTGGAATGTAAGGCTTCCAGTTTTTCTGTTGAAGGATACGGATAACACTTGATTGGCTCACTTCCAACTCTGCAGATAAACGGCGAGTTGACTTTTGCGGACTTTGTTCCAGTCTCCTGATGGCTTCATCAGCCTTAGCTACATTCGTTGCCGTTTTCGGACGACCGGACTTTTTTGCAGTGGCTACCGACCCTGTTGCTTCAAATTTCTCGACAATCAATCGTACGTTTCTTCCCTGGGGTGGGTTAATATTGAATTCCTGTGCCAAACGGTGTGCCGCCATCGTTGGTTGTTCATTACATTTGTAGTAATGTTTCACGGCCGCAATGCGTTGATGATTGGCTTCACAGTCAGGTATAAAAGGGTTGTTGCGTTCTGTATGAGTGGAAAACAACTGCTGCACGTCTCCAAAAGTTATTGCCGCTTCCTCTGGAGATGGTCCGTCAACTCGACAATGCTGTTTGTCATGGAGTGGTGGCTTTACCAAATTACGGCATGAAACAGCGTGCTATTGCTCGGCAGTATGGCATCACTCAAGGTCAGGTGTCAAAGATCCTGAAACGAAATGCTCAGAGGGGTGTCCCTACTCCAATACCAAGGCCAGGACGTCCCCGCAGAACCACAAGGAGGGATGATCGCCAGCTGCACCGGTCAGTCCGCAATGGCCGTACCAAGTCAGCTAATCGGCTGAGGGCTGAGTGGCAGCAACTGACAAATGTGCCTGTATCCAGAAGGCTAGTCAACCAACGACTGGTTCAAGCAGGCTATCGTGCCAGGCGTCCCCTGAGAAAGCCACGCCTGACCAGACAACACTGCCAGCACCGATTGCAGTGGGCCTGAGAGCACAGCCAATGGCAGCCAGGACACTGGAATCACGTGATCTTCAGTGACGAGTCTATATTTCTGGTCTATCGTCAAGATGGCAGCGTCCGAGTGCGCAGACAAGTGCATGAAGCGTACAACAAAGATTGTATAGTGCCAAGAGTCCAAGCTGGAGGTGGTGGGGTGACCGTTTGGGCTGCTTTTCATGCAGGGGGCAAAACTGACCTGGTTGTTCTGAATGGAAACCTGAACCAGTTCAAGTACAGGGCCATTCTGAAAGAAACGTTGCTTCCATTTGCTCGTGCAGCCTTCCGAGGAAACTTTGTCTTCCAAGATGACAATGCATGGCCTCATCGTGCTCGCATGATCCAACACTTTCTTGCTGACCGTGGTGTGGAGCATATTGAGTGGCCTGCCATGTCCCCGGATATGAATCCGATAGAGAACTTGTGGGCAGAATTAACGCATCAAATCGACAACTTGGACCAACAGCTTACCTCTGTGCGTGAATTGCAGCAGGCTATTGTCACTGCATGGCAAGCGATTCCTGTCCAAACCTTGGCAAATCTTGTGTACAGCATGCCTCGACGTGTACGTGCTCTCCTGAATGCTCATGGGGGTTACAAGAAGGACTGAACTGTAATTTTACTGTCCGTAATCCCAGTCGTAATTTAACTTTTGTTTTTGTTAAAAATAAATTTGGCTAATGTGCAAAATAAAGAGATACTTCTGGAAAACGTACAGAAGTTTAACACAGTACTGTCTGTGAATTGAGTTCGATATCAGTTTACATCACCTTCAAGGATCAATTTATTTACTTTGAAATGTCAAATGTGGTTTTTGTTTCTTTTAAAGGTCACATTAACAAAATCTAGAATAATTTCAACATACTTCCAATGAACTTTTGGTTCTAAGTCATTTTGAAAAGTAAATTCACCCCCACAAAAAATATATTCCATATTAAATGCCAAGTCTGTATATACAAAACCAAAACCAAAGAAGAAACGAAAGGGAATGTACAGCAAAGAAGAAGAAGCAGATACACAGGGCAAGCCTTAAAACATTCTTATATTATAACCCTGGACAAACAAACAGACTCACACGACAGGGAATGGCAGGAAGGAACGGCTGGAAGGAGGAGAAGGGTCCAGGCAGACAGTAGGACGTTGAGGTCCGGCTCCAGGAGTGGACTCGCGTCGTGGCGGGAAACCCTGGCAGGCAGCGAGCGCATTTCGTGGACCGCGAGCGGACGTTGCATATATCGGGGAAACTGGGATACGGCGTACGTAATATGTGGCTCGTGCCTACGTAATATGTGGCTCGTGCCAATGCTCTCTCTCTCTCTCTCTCTCTCTCTCTCTCTCTCTCTCTTGAACAAGGTTTGTATCATCAACGGTCCCCTGCGCAGTCCGTTACCATCAGCAGTACGTGGCACACTCCCAGCTCCTTCTCACCTCATCTGCTCTCCTCACTCGTCTCATCTGTTGAAGCAGTCCCTCGCAGCCGCTTTTATTGTCCGTTGTGGTATTAAGCCGCCGGCTCCGATGGCACGCCTACCGGTCGGCTCACCTCGGTGCTGGTTGGCCGGCAAGGGCTCGCTGGCTCCACCTCTGATGATGAGTTGACGTGCCACACCTTGTTCTTGTGGTTCCGCCCCCTTTTTCCTTGGCTTGAGACTGCGTGCGTAATGGCGGCTTGGTGCCAGCAAACAGCCCAAGGCAAACGGCAGCGAACGCTATCCTACTGTTACTGCACTTTGACGAGCGGGAGAGATGATTGGCAAAATTGAAAGGGGCCTATCTTATTTGATTAATGCAACGCAGATTCAACTATTGGGAACAGATCCTTAACTGAAACACATAATAATGAAATAACTACAGAGAGGTCCTATGGTTCTCTACGTGTTGTACATGGACTAACTCGGGTGCGATCTTTAATAAAGCCAATTGATGGGGATATTTACAGGGGATCATTTATAAGAGAAACATTCACTAAAATTTACCAGTGAAGGTTCTAAAAACCGTAACAATATATATATAGATATATATATATATATATTTGTGTATGTATATTTCGTTACTATGTGCATGCATGATCAGAACATATTCAGAGCCAAAATACTGCTAAACTAGAGGTTCGTGTGATCCTATGTAACCATGTGATCCTAAAATCCATAAAATACGTTGTTGGCCTTTGATGACCTCAAAAGTAATTGGTGGTTGAATTTAGTGACCTAGTATGCAAATCCTATTAAAATTTCAAGTCAATCAGATGAAAATTAAGGATTTTAGAAATCTGGCCTATGTTTACCTATTGACCCTTAAAACCGAAAAATAATAGGCTTCTTACTTATGATCAACTCTACCATTTGGTGAAGTTTCGTGAAGATCGGTTGAAAATTGTGACCTGTAGACGACTGACAAATAAACAGACAGACAAACAGACAGACAGACAAACAGAAAGAATGAAAAATCACTCATCGAGCGACACTTGGAAAAACAGAACAAAGTAGAATGGCACTCAGTAGAGCATCCTTTTGACCTCAAAAATAATTATTAGTAGTTGAATTCAGTGACCTGATATGCAAATCGTCTTCAAAGTTTAAGTTAATCGGATTAAAATTGACAATTTTAGAAATCTGGCCTGTGTTGACCTTTTGGCCTATGTTGACCCCAAAATTAGTTGGTGGTTGGTTTCTCTAACCTGATATGAAAATCTTTTTCAAATTTCAAGTCAATCGGATGAAAATTGAGGATTTTAGAAATTCGAAAAAAGTGGTTGACCTTTGGCCTGTATTGACCTTTTGGCCTACGCTGATCTCAAAATAGTTGGTGGTTGAATTCAGTTAGCTGATGTGTAAATCCTATTCAAATTTCAAGTCAATCGGATTAAAATTGAGGATTTTAGAAATTTGAAAAAAAGGTTTTTTTTGGCCTATGTTGACCTTCTGACCTTTTGACCTCAAAAATATATAGGATTTTGTCGGACCACGAACTCTACCATTTGGTGAAGTTCCGTGAAAATGGTTTAAAAATGTGACCTGTAGGCAAGTATAAGTGAGTGGACATACAAACACACAAACACACACAAATCGGAGTGATCAACATACTTGCAAAAAAAACAAACATTTTTGCCAAGTAATGACGCACAAGACCAACCAATGCACTTGAAAAATATTCAATTTTCGCAAGTAATAAGGCCTAGAAATGGATGAAAGAGAATGAATGATAGAAGGAAATCTACAAATTAAAAACACATTTACACTTGTAATGTGTAGCTGGACGAAAATCAAATGGATGTATCAAATATCGACCGATAAAAATTAACGGATAGTGCATCAGTGTGAGAGCAAAGTAATTGATGTGGATTATCAAAGAAACATTTGTTTCATTCAAAAATGGTTAAGCTCTTTCTTCTTCAAACATGTTTTAGCTTTCAGAAACAAAAACAATTTAAGGTAAAATACCAAATAATAATTTGGAAACCGAGTTAAAGAAAACAGGAGTTGCGCCACGTGAGTGCAGTCTTTCAAACTACAGATCGGGGAAGGCACAGCAAATCGGGGAAGGCACAGCAAATCGGGGAAGGCACAGCAAATCGGGGAAGGCACAGCAAATCGGGGAACGAATCGAGTGAAGCAGCTTCATGGTCGCGTGACTAAAGCCTTGTTGGTATTGGCCTTAACTGTTGTGACCGATTCGATTCCCATTGATGCTCAATGGAAATTTGTGAGAAATGGTGCCTTATCCATAATTCGTTCTTAGCCATGGAAATTATCAATGGTGAGTCAACCATCTGGGCCTCCATCGAGGAGACAAATATCAAATCTTTAAAAAATAATTAAGGAAAAAAAAATAAAATAAAAAAAAATAACGCACTTACTTGGAATATTCCTTCTGGTACTTGGAATAAGTCCTTCTTCACCATTGGGAGATAGGGCCAACACGATACAAAGAAGGATATCTCAAAATTTGGACGAAACTTCGTGGAGAGGTTGTGTGTGTGATAAGGACTAATCGATTCGATTTTGGTGAGGATCTGAATATGGATTCGGATATGAGAATTATTTAATTTTTCAAAGTGATTCTTCACCATTGAGTGATAGGGTTAAAACCAACATACATCTCAAAAGCAGGATATTTCAAAAAGTTATGGACGGATTTGGGCGAAACTTGGTTTCAGACAACAAACCACTCCCTGGAACTCGGTTGTGTTTTTGACAAGTATGAATTGATTCAAATTTGGTGAAGATCCGGAATACTGACTCCACTCTTGGTTCTCTGAACCAATAAATAGATGTCGAGCACACACCTCTGCATGCGGAAAAGGACACCAAGCGGACATCAATTTATTACATTGGAAAATGCGCAGGATTTTTGACACCCGCCCACGCCCCCCTTCACCATTCCCTTTGTACTCATCTCTCAAAATTACAATTAATGAAGGACAGGAAAAGGCCAGCCTGTGAAAAGTCCCCTCCCAATAACCTTGATACAAAACAGTGCTCTTTTACCTGGGTTGGTGGTAATGGTAGTGGGAGTGGGGGAGGAGGAGTTATGGTAGAAGGAAGGACAATACAATTTAGGAGGGAGAGTGGAGGATTAGAAGGGGAAGTTGAAGATAGAGTGTGAGGGCAAAGGGAAATAACGAAGACCTTCACAAGACAACAAACCACTCCTCAGAACATCGGTGGAACAATGCTTTATTATTTTCAAAAATAAAAGTTTGAATTATTGTATTACCTTCCTTTTCAGAAGGGGTGAGGGGGGGGCAGTTGGGTGAGGGTTGAATTCCCACACAGATGAAACATTCACACTTAAAACCACCCACACCTGTTATAATGAGAATATCTGAATATACATTCACAGCACAACATTAACACTGCACCCACAACTCATACCCCTCCAGTCACCTTCTACCTACATCCCCCATTGCTTTTCGCTAACTAAATCCAATTCGATTTTAAACAAGCTACATCCATTCCTCCAACCTCTCAGACAAGGGGTGGTTGCTCCAACCATTACACCACCGAATCTGGTTAAGCCCCTGTCACACCTTGACGATTTAGCCAGCGTACGCCGATGTATCAAAATTGAGTGCTGGTGTGAGTCATACGCTGGCATACGTCGACAAATTTTGCGCATGCACGAAATTTGTCGACGAGCTCGGCGTACTACGACGTATGCCAGCGTGCTTCAGCGTGCTCTTAACGTAGCCAAATTTTTCATACGTCGGCATACGCTGGCTAAAACGTCAAGGTGTGACAGCAGCTTTAAACAGACTCCTTAGTAGTGCGGAAGTCCTCTTAAATAACCATTCTTCCAAACACAAAAAGCCCAGTCTCCCGCAGCTGGTCCAATCCTGGAATCAATGAGGCATCTCCATGCAGAATCCCTTATATGGCAGCCATGTCTTTACACAAATGCAATGATCAAAGCTGGACACAAACGATTCAGGTGAAGCTTCCCTAAATTCCTGTGCAATGTCAACGGCACCTTCTTCGCTCAACAAAATATCCACCAGTGAATAAAACCTAACCTATTGCTGCCTGGCACAGTGCTGGATGCTTAAACCCTGTACACACAACCATGAGATCCTCCTGCTGAATTACATGCTCCAAAACTTCACCTTACACTATGTAATCCCTATCTGTACAATTCCTGCACATGTCCAAAACCTGCGTTTCCCAGTGTTGAAAAGCAATTGCGCCTCAACATTCAGCAAGGTCATGGAATCCATCATCACAGTTGATGTAAAATCATTACTTTTCTCCAGCGACCCCCATCTCAGATCATCAATTCAGATTCACACCTGGTCGCTCTATCTTGGATGTGCTGATTCTGCTCTCTCAACACTGGAAGGAGGCCCACAATGCCAGTCATGAGATCTGGGCCTTCTCTCTGGACATATCACGAGCTTTCAATACAGTCTGGCATCCTGCCCTGCTCTCCAAACGGTCTGCCAATGGAATTCAAGGCCAACTCCACTCTTTGAATACTGACTTCCTCCACTCTCGTAACCAACGTGTGGCTCGAAACAGAATCCTTTCATCTCCTCTCCCTGTCAAGGCCAGAGTACCCCAAGGCAGTGCTCTGTGCCCAGTCCTATTCCTAATCCTAATCTTCATCAATGATCTCTCTGACTCTGGAAAACCATATTTATATCTTTGCTTAGGACTTCACTCTCTGCCATGACATCCATCATCCTTCTGACAGTCAGGCAGCAGCCTCTTCTGTCTCTTCAGACCTTGACAAAAATCACAAACTGGTCAAACACTTGGAATATGTCTTTCAATCCTGAGAAATCCCACACTCGCACTCTCTCTGAAAGGACCGTCCTGCAAATCATCCCATCTACTTTCTCAACATCCCTCTCAAACAAACTCAGTCACTCCAACTCTTGGGTCTCACTCTTCTTAGCCATGATCTCTCTTGGGCAAGCCACATTTTAAAGTTGGCCTCCAAAATCAACATCTGTCATGCACGGTCCTTCCTTGGCACACCTGAGCACCTATCCACCGACAAGGCTTCCATCCGCAGCTTGATCAAGTACTCCTCTCTCCTCTGGGCTAGCATCCCTGCCTCACACGTTGCTCAGCTTGACACTGGAAACCAAGGCTTTCAAGATCACTGGAATCTATCCAATGAAGCCGAGTCAATGGGCATATCAATTCATCATCACCGATAGGTCAGTATTCTCTATCTTCTACCAACTCCTTTCTGGTCTTGTAACCGCTGCTCTTTCAGTTATCGTTACCTGCATCTGTTGTTTGTCCTTCTCAGTCGATTTCCCCGCTTTTCCTGGTGTTCATTTTGTTAGGTTGCATCCTCACCTATTCTGTGTTCTAGCTAATCCACTAGCTTTGACTGGGTATATATACAAAAAAAAAAATCTGCCACATTTAATCAAAATCATCCGTCCATAACATTTTGAGATATCCTGCTATATATCGTTTTTGGCCCCATCTCCCAAAGGTGAAGAAGCACTTAACAAAATTCTAGTAGCCGGATCCGGATCTTCACCAAAAGCTAATCATTTCATCCTCGTCACATACGCTACCTCTCTGCCAATTTCGTCCGATCCGTCCACAAATTTTTGAGATATATTGTTCACAGACAAACAAACAAACAAACAAACAGACAGACAGACAGAGGTGAAAACATAACCTTCATCCACCTTTGATGGCGGAGGTAAAAAAGCAAAGACCGTGCTCCAAAGTCATTCTCTGTCGTGATCCTGCAGACCATAAAGTAGAAGGGCTGTATAAGGTTTCAGAGCAATCAGTTGGTAAATAATGGACGAAATCGAAAAGTCGAAGTCCAAGCAATTGTGTGGGCTAATGTCTTGTATTCATGCATCATGTTTCAGAACAATCAGCTCGGTGATAAGGCAGGAGTAGCAAAAATCGCAAAATGTTAGCGGACAACCAGACGGATGGATGGACAGACAGATATCCAGACATCAGAACCCATTTTATAAGTTCATATCTTCGAGAATCGAGAGAAGATGACCTAAAAACAGTAAGTTTACTGTTTGGAGTGATTGTAAATTTTGTTTGACTGCCAGAGAGGCAGACAGAGTGAAACAGTTACCTCTCTCCTTTGTGCATACACGATCGGGTAAAATTCAGAGCCAAAGTACTGCTAAACTAAAGATTTGTTTTCCCATTAATGTTCAAAATATAAGGTTCAATTGAAATAAAGTTGTTCTTCGATCACAAACCGACGTGTGTGGATAGACAGAAAGTGAACCAATTGGTTAACCCTGCTTTTCATTTTGCATGCGCGGGGTAATTACAACCAATCATTGTAATTCTAAATTAAATCACCGAAAATTAACTTTAATTAAAATTTTGTAAAATTAAATAATATATTAACCAAGGGGACCGAAAAACAACAACAACCACGGTTCTCGAAAAAGGCCAACCCCCGCTTGCGGGGAAAAATGGCCTCTAAAGGTGGTTTTTTATTGTAATTCTAAACAACTTACAACTTCCCAGTCTGACATTCTCCCTCTGACAACACTAACCCTTTACTTTTACACCATAACAACAACAACAGGCATTTTAAGGCCATTGTCCCTGCTAGAGTGGGGGTTAGCCTTGCGGTCCCCATGACAATCTTCTCTATTTTGCCCTATTTTCTACATCTCCCCTTGTTAACCCCCTTGCCCGCATTTCTTCTTCGACCACCTTTAGCCAAGTCTTTCTCGGTCGTCCCCGTCCTCCACTTCCTTCTAGTCATTCCCATCACTCTTCTCAACCAGTCACTTTCATCCTTCCTCAAACCATCTCAACCTGTTTCTCTTCACAGCATCCATCACAGGCTCTATTCCCATCGTCTTTCGTAACTCATCATTTGTCTTCCTCTCTCTCAACGATACTCTACACATCCACCGAACCATTCACATTTCCACCCTTTCCAGCCTTTGTTGCTGCTCTACGTTCATCAACGTTTACACCATAAACCGGTCGTAAATCAACGTTCCATCTCTAGAAACCATGACCTCAACATAATGGACTTGGTTTGGTACTTTAATGCCTTCTGAAAGTCAAGGTGCTGTGTATTACTACCTTCATCTTCCAAATTTGTCATGCATTTCTCCATTTCTGACAAGTTTCTTAAACAAATTCATTTTGTATTACTTGTGGGCCCATTGATCAATTGTACCAAATTTTCATTGGTCGTCATTGCCTTGTGGCATACCTGCCTGCCAGACTTGTGTGTCAATTTGGGTCATGGAGACTTTTGGGTCTTTTGGGTCCTCAGGGATTTTTGGTCTTTAGGGTATTTAAGGGCCTTGGGATCTTAAAAGATCTTCAATGGTCAAAGGGGTCTCAGCAGTCTAAAGGGTTAAAAGGTACATTTCAATAGTACGTAATTAATATACACAAAAGTATGACACACACAAACATCCTCATCTGATTCCTCATCTGATTCTTCAACAATGTTTCCAATCATAAAATGACATTTGTAGATAGACAGACAGACAGACAGACAGACGTTTGCTTTGATTTTTGCCATTCACACAGATCACTAATCTTATACTCTTTCAATGTTTCCAATACCTTGCACACAACTGAAGTTAAGCTAACAGGTGTGTAACTTATCCAATGCTTCCCTAGATTCATTCCTATTTGTTGGTGATACATTTGCTACGCTCTCCAATCCTCTATACGCCTATAGTATCTGTCCTGCCTCCAGTAAACCACCAAAGATACCTGTTAACATCCAACGCTACCTCCTCTGGACTTTCAGATGCATTTTATCTGGCCTTGGAGCTTTATATTCTGTTAGCTTTTCTTGCTGTCTCCTTCCTTCAACGCCTCCCACCGCCATTCCGCACCACCGCCTAGATAGACCATCCCTGCTGTTAAGACTCCCCACATCTGTTCTGTGCAAATTACGAAGCAAAATAATTATTTGATAAGCATGCCATTTCCCTTTAGCAGCGAACCAAATCCCTCTGTGCTGACCCTTACTGGATCTATATCCATCCTAACCTCATGCTTTTCATGTTATCTACACCCATAAGAAGGCATATATATCTCTCCCCGTCTCTGTCTGTCTCTGTGTTTTATGCACGGCCACATATTTTAAGTCACAAACTCCAAACATGGGGTACAAATACAACTTTGTGAGGGGGGTAACATAGGCGATGTGGCCGCAGACCTCCGTGGGGGTGTGTGTCGGGGGGGGGGGGGGGGGGTTGGGCGGAGGGGGGGTTGGAAGAGGGAGGGCGAGACTTTTTGTTGGAGTTATCAGAATAGCATGTGTAAGTTTACTCACAGTAAAAATGTAAGTGTGTGTGTGTTGCGTCATATGGGTGACGCAATCACCCTGTGGGTAATGTGTTAGCACATTGTAACCACTTTTTCACCACACCCCTATCACATCCTCTTTTGACTCATCATTTTCGTGTCGATCAATTATAGATTACTCCTATATCTATGCCAATCGGCCTCCCTGGTAAATTAAAAGCCCCCATAATCATTACTCTTCTCTTTCAACATGTCTTCCTCATTACCTCTAAGTTATGAGGAAGGCACATGGTCCTGCTCCTCACTCCAGGATTCCTGTACATCAAAATCTCATCTTCTCTTTTGTGACGACGACACATATTGAAGCCCCCCCAAATTTTGCCTTTTACTTAGTCTCCCCCATAAAAACAACTTTCACTCTCTCTCCAACTTCAATATAATTCCAAGTTTCAAGCTCTCCCATCTTAGTTACTCCTGGCATTGGTATGGAACACTTTTTTCCTGGCTGCTCCCATTGTTTGTGCTATCATGTATGGTTCCCTTCTTTGTAGCCCACTCTTCCTTCCTACAACCTGAAAAAGACAAATCCTTTCTTCTTTCCTTCTCCCCACTGAAGGGAAAGGTGTATGCTGCATGTGTGAGAAGTGTTATGATTTATGGGAGCGAGACATGGGTAATGAACGTAGAGCAGCAACGAAGGCTGGAAAGGGTGGAAATGCGAATGGTTCGGTGGATGTGTGGAGTATCGTTGAGAGAGATGAAGACAAATGATGAATTGCGAAAGATGATGGGAATAGAGCCTGTGATGGATGCTGTGAAGAGGAACAGGTTGAGATGGTTTTGTCATGTGTTGAGGAAGGATGAAAGTGACTGGTTGTAGAAGTGATGGAAATGGAAGAGTGATGGAAATGAGTGTAGAAGGAAGTAGAGGACGGGGAAGACCGAGGAAGACCTGGCTAAAGATGGTGGAAGAAGAAATGTGGGCAAGGGGGTTAAACAAGGGGAGATGCAGAAAATAGGGCAAAATGGAGAAGACTGTCATGGGGCCCACAAGGCCAACCCCCGCTCTAGCAGGGAAAATGACCTTAAAATGCATGTTGTTGTTGTTGTTGTTTCCTTCTCCCCACTCCCAAACATTTCTCCCATTTGTCGTTCTCTTCCTGTTTTTGATTTAGCATCCATCCCTCCACACCCATAGGTCCATAATAAAGAGAAAGCGTTTAGGTGGACA
This sequence comes from Myxine glutinosa, assembly GCF_964187855.1. Classification (NCBI taxonomy): domain Eukaryota; kingdom Metazoa; phylum Chordata; class Myxini; order Myxiniformes; family Myxinidae; genus Myxine; species Myxine glutinosa. Next base: position 28,196,445 of record NC_136262.1, on the reverse strand, counting down.
AAGTCCTAGCCGTTATCACATCCCATAAGCAACTCCATATTTTTCAGCCATGAGATGCGAGCAAAGACATTTAGACACTTGTAGTGGGGCGGCTTAGCCCAAATATTCAAAAGAATTGTGCATTTTGTGATACAAGCACCAAATTTGGCACAAATGTACATTAATATGTTGCGAACATTTTCAGATATTGGGCCACTTGAAATTCCGTAATTTTTTTTTTCAAATTTTTTCAAATTTCGTAATTTCAAATTTTTCGGGTGACACCGTCACAATTTCGGTCTTCGAGGCCGGCCGATAGGCAAAGTGTGACCGGAAGGGACGAGGTTCTCCTGACCACGTGGCCCTCGATCTGGGAAGCGAGAGGCGTTCCATTAGTGGACGCGCCCCTCACGCCCGACTTTTGGACGGCCCCGGCAGGCCGTTTGTTTTGACGTTCCGTGACAGGCCCCGCACCCCCACCTCCGGGCCGACCGGAAGCTTGTGCTGAGTACATCATACCTGAACAACTCAGTGAGGCAGAACACAGCAGTGCACACCAGGGTGACCCCTTCAGTGCATAAACCAATTAACCTGTCCACTGCAGGGCATATAGAAATGAAGTTATTTTCTGCATATAATAATAATATAAGTTCAGTTCTATATAACAATTTCTGTTATCACCACTACCACTACAACTACCACTACTACAAGCTTTGTCTGGAATTTTGTGGACTAACAGACAAACAGACATACAGACAAGCTGGGATCAAAACATTACCTCCTTCCACCATTGAGTGTAGAGGTAAACATCATGGAAATTATATCATGCCCTAGATTTAATTCATGCTTACCCATGTATTTGCTTCACTGGTTCACAAGGTCTTTTGCATACATGTAATTCAGACTCTCGTCTTCATTGCTGACCACACAATGTTCGCAACATATTAATGTACATTTGTGCCAAATTTGGTGCTTGTATCACAAAATGCACAATTCTTTTGAATATTTGGGCTAAGCCGCCCCACTATATCGGCCGGCCTCGAAGACCGAAATTGTGACGGTGTCACCCGAAAAATTTGAAATTACGAAATTTGAAAAAATTTGAAAAAAAAAATTACGGAATTTCAAGTGGCCCAATATCTGAAAATGTTCGCAACATATTAATGTACATTTGTGCCAAATTTGGTGCTTGTATCACAAAATGCACAACAGGTTTGCTATGCTGCTACACTATTGCAGCAATATCCAATGGAAATGTGATATAATTACTCCTTAACAGCTTGCCTCATGAGATCAAACAGATTTTAGAAGGTATTTTTCCACTTTCCTTCTCAGCCATAGATGTGATGATAAATCACCAACCTGGTGAGGCATGAAGAATTTGCTTTTCGTTTTTGTTTTGTTTTTTAAGCTCAGTATTTTCACAATACTGTCGTCCTTCAGTTGCATCCTCAAAGCTTCGGTACGTACATTTTCCTCATATCCATGTCTTGCGTGAAAGACATCAAGCACTATAACCTAAGCAACAAAATATGAGGAAGGAACCATAGTCCCATCCCTCTCCCCCCCCACCCCCCCCGAAAAGCCTTTTCCATGTTTCACCAGAGCCGAAAAGCATGACCGATTCCAATGCCATCGGCAAAATTCCTACAACACAGGCAAAAATGTGCGACGCTGGCTGGGAATTAGAAATAAAATGACAAATGTCTGTGCTGACCTCATTGGAACAGAATCATTCCTCCATAGCCAGGAAAAAAAAATTTGAACTTCCCCATCCTCTTCCCCCCAGACAAAATTGAATCAACTACAGATCTTCTGGAATAACCAGCAAAATGCAAAACATTCCAATTAATATCGATGAAGGCATTCCCAATTATGATGAACAACTTATGCCCCATTAACCTCACATGGCCCTAAAGGGACGAAAATTGCCAGCGGTGAGCTCGTGCTGTAGCACCTTACAGAACCAATCGTCTGCTTGTATGATGCAATCAATCAAAAAATGAATCTACACAGATTAAACCATTCTGGATCCACGACTGGCAAAACATTTCATGTCCAATTTACAATCCGAGACAGACGATTCCACAAAGGTCTTCACAACCAATGACAACTGTAGTTCACAAAAGGCTCCTTGTAGTTTGGAAGATAGAGATTTTAAAAATGGAGATAAGATGGAAACTGGTGTAACTGCTCGTCAAGCACCTTGGTTCAGGTTCAATGTTTCAACCACTATTGGACTTCATCTAGGCCTACACAGACATGGGCCAGGTGTAAACTACCCTCACAATCGGGAAGGGGCCATCAAATGACTGCAATACACAGATGGTGAAACCGCAAAATTGTTATTCTTGATCAAGCTCCAAGGACCACCTCATATCAGAAAGGATGTCCATCTATGTTCCACCATGTCAATTCCATAAAAGCATCACCAAGATCACGGGTTGTATGACCAACTCTTCACAACTCCAGGAACTCGTTCAAGGATGACCACAAAAACCCGATTTTTTTAATTTTTTTTTGAAAAATGAAATGAAAATTTGAAATTTGAAAAATTTGAAAATTTGAATTTGAAAAATGAAAAAAAAATGAAAAATTAAAAAAAATGAAAAAAAAAAATTTTTGAAAATGAAAAAAATGAAAAAAAATGATTGAAGAAAAATGCTCAAATAAATGAAAACTCAATACGCCATCTCAAGCTCATCATATAATATAACGAGATCTTACTAAGGTTCTTCACCAAAATCGGACATCCTACTTTTTCATGGAACACCAATTAAAAGGTTACGGTCTCTTGTGCCGAGGATTGGTGTAACCAGATCATGTAACCAGAGTAAAGTGTTCAATACCCATGGCTCCATTATACCTGAAAACACCACATTTGGTGATAATGTGAAAGTCTTGGGCAATTCCTCGAGACCTGAGAGATCTCTCGAGACCAATTAGCTTGTGGCAACACTACCTTACACACAAGTACGCCACACTTATAAGCCTTATTTACTACTGCTTGGCATGCAGCGATTGCTCAAGACAAATTGGGATGCTTCGTCTGCACATGATGTTCCACAATTTCACAAAGCACGAATGTGACGCACATTCTGATTCGCAGAATACTTCCCAAGGATGTGCTCAGCGATCAACATGCATGAAAAACAAAGTTACATAATATTCTGGGCACAGCATAAGCTGCGTACATCAGTCTAAAGCCTCGAGCTTACAGGACACTTGAAAGGCGGATGTGCAAGTCAACGGCATGAATTGGAGCAAGTCCACATCAATGGATTAATCACGGTTCAAATATTTATATTTTCCAATGAAAAGTTTACATTAGGATATAGGGAGTTGCCAGCCACAGGTCTGCAAAGAGGTCTCCCAGTGTCATCAAATCAAAAAGTAGAACTACTAACCTTTCAAAATTAGCCAGAAACTTTTGGGACAATTTGATTTTCACACCAAATGGATTCATAACTTGTTCATCTATCTATAATTCCAGCAATCTCTGTGTGTGTATGTGTGTGTCTCTGTGTGTGTTTGTTTGTCTGTGACCGCTGTTTCTCGACAACCACGGGTCCGATATACTTGCAAATTGCCAGGTATATTGCTGGGGACCCGAGGATGTGCCTTTTCAAGGTTTCATATTAATCGGACAAGTAGTTAGCGAGCTATGTCCAAAAAACGATTCAACCAATCAGAGAGCAGCGAGCTATCACGTGTGCCGAACGTGGCGAACAGACTCTGCCTCGGACGGCACATTTGAGAGCGTATTCATTTATTTGACGTTGGCAAACTATGTTGGCGTTAAACTATGTTTTAAAACTAATTAAAACTAATTTGCGATTCATCGTAACTGCGATATGCGACCTTCCGGACAGTCAAATGAGGACGTCACTTCCGGACTTACGGATAGTCATAGTGACGCTGAACGTGGCGAGCAGACGCTGCCTCGGACGGCACATTTGAGAGCGTATTCATTTATTTGACGTTGCAATCTGTGTTGATTGTTGTAAGGTACGATCGATTGTAGTACACGTTTATAATAACTCTGCCGATACAGGCCCGATTAACTGCAGCGCCATCCGAGCTGCGGCGTCGGGACGATACATTCATTGTACGGTCACATCACGCACTTACGGGCACGCCCATGGGCCCATGGGCACGCCCATGCATGCATGGGCGAAGACATTTTTTTTTTTTTTTTTGGCAAGGAAAGGGCACCCACGTACGGGCACGTCCTAGTTTATATAAATGAATGATCGTTTTAAGGCCATTTTTCCCCGCCAGGGCGGGGGTTAGCCTTGCGGGTCCCATGACAATCATGGTTCCCTGTTTGAGGCAATGTTTTTATGGCCAGATGCCCTTCCTGACGCCAACCCTTGGTCGCCTCTTACGATACACAGGGATACGGTGTACCTCTTCTAAATAGGGGTACACACCGGGATCATTCATCCCAGCAAGCTGGTACTCAATTTGCCGACCTCGGAAGGATGACAGGCTGGTTCAAAACTTGTTCATTTTTAATATATATATATATATATATATAGCAGAGTAAAGTAATTTATATATATATATATATATATATATATATATATATAGCAGAGTAAAGTAATTTATATATATATATAGCAGAGTAAAGTAATTTATATATATATAGCAGAGTAAAGTAATTTATATATATTTATAGCAGAGTAAAGTAATTTATTTATATATATATATATATACAGTATATATATATATATATAGATATATATATATACTAGGGCATGCCCGTACTATATATATATATCTAAAATTATATCCCCCCCCTCTATTTACATGAAATGGTTTGGTCCATTCGCAAAGCCAAAGCGAACGGCTTGCGAGTACGGTGACAATCCCCCCCCCCCCCCCCTCTATTTACATGAAATGGTTTGGTCCAAAGCGAACGGCTTGCGAGTACGGTGACAATCCCCCCCCCCCTCTATTTACATGAAATGGTTTGGTCCAAAGCAAACGGCTTGCGGAGTTTGGTAAAGAAATCGCCATAGCGTGCACAAACGCGCAGGAAAGCGAAAGAATCGCAAATTAGTTTTAATTAGTTTTAAAACATAGTTTAACGCCAACATAGTTTGCCAAAGTGAAATAAATGAATACGCTCTCAAATGTGCCGTCCGAGGCAGAGTCTGTTCGCCACGTTCGGCACACGTGATAACTCGCTGCTCTCTGATTGGTTGAATCGTTTTTTGGACATAGCTCGGTAACTACTTGTCCGATTAATATGAAACCTTGAAAAGGCACATCCTCGGGTCCCCAGCAATATACCTGGCAAGTTTAAAGTATATCGGACCCGTGGTTGTCGAGAAACAGCGGTCACAGACATACAGACAAACAGAGATTACTGGAATTATAGATACTAGGGCATGCCCGTACTATATATATATCTAAAATTATATCCCCCCCCCTCTATTTACATGAAATGGTTTGGTCCAAAGCGAACGGCTTGCGAGTACGGTGACAATCCCCCCCCCTCTATTTACATGAAATGGTTTGGTCCAAAGCGAACGGCTTGCGAGTACGGTGTTTTTTATCGGACCCGTGGAATTATAGATAGTAGTTTTAATTAGTTTTAAAACATAGTTTAACGGCAACATAGTTTTCCAACGTGAAATAAATGAATACGCTCTCAAATGTGCCGTCCGAGGCAGAGTCTGTTCGCCACGTTCGGCACACGTGATAGCTCGCTGCTCTCTGATTGGTTGAATCGTTTTTTGGACATAGCTCGGTAACTACTTGTCCGATTAATATGAAACCTTGAAAAGGCACATCCTCGGGTCCCCAGCAATATACCTGGCAAGTTTAAAGTATATCGGACCCGTGGTTGTCGAGAAACAGCAGTCACAGACATACAAACATACAAACATACAAACATACACACAGAGATTACTGGAATTATAGATATATATATATATATATATATATATATATATATATATATATATATATATATATATATATATATATATATATATATATATATATATCAGAGTAAAGTAATTTATATATATATATATATATAGCAGAGTAAAGTAATTTATATATATATATATATATATATAGCAGAGTAAAGTAATTTATATATATATATATATAGCAGAGTAAAGTAATTTTTATATATATATATATATATATGGCAGAGTAAAGTAATTTATATATATATATATATATATGGCAGAGTAAAGTAATTTTTATATATATATATATATATATATATATATATATATATATATATATATATATATATATATATATCAGAGTAAAGTAATTTATATATATATAGTGTTGTGGAAATGAGAATTGTTTTTTTTTTATTGTTGTAAAAATATCACCCTCCTTCCTCCAGTTGTGTATAAAGGTCAAAGGACGTCCCTTAATTAGGTCATATACAATCACATTAGCCAATCATAGATTTCCTCCTTGTCGGTAGTTATTTCCTTATTCTGTGTATTAGGTTAAGGCTTTGTCTTCCATTAATTAATACTCCATTGCACCGAATTCAAATAGATAGATCCCCTTTTTCATTCCCATTCCAAAAGCCTTTATTACCAACTGCATTTGCCTCCATTGAGCACGCGGTCGGCTCGGAGAAGAAAGGCGTGTCTCCACCTCGTCATAGAGGGGAGGAGTGAGCCAGCCCTTGCCGACCAACCCAGAACGAGGGGTTTGGCTTTGAGAGGGCGTGGGGAGAACCATCGAGTAGGTTCGCGAAGGTTGAAGGGTGTGGCCTATATAACCCGCGAGAGACACCCCCACCACCAGATGCGCCTGAGATGAGTCCGGAGAGCAGGAGATTGAGGGAGAGAGACACACAAAAGAGTCCACCGCAGCTTGTGAACAAACCGCAGCTTTGAACCAACGGCAGATTTAGCCACCGCAGCTTGGAGCGTCGACGGCGGTGACGACAGTTGCGGCCAAGAAGCCACGTCGCCGTGCGGAGACGATTGGGGAGAGTCGGCGGCTGCTCAACTCGAGCCGGGATCACACCCACCACACGCATCCTTCCAGCTCTGTGGACCACTTGGACCTTCCCCTCCTTCCAGCCAATCGTTCCTGCCTTCATTTCCCCATTCGTGTGAGTCTGTCTTTTGTTTGTTTTGTTCTGGGTTAAGTAAGACTGCATAGGTAAGCTGAGGTGCACTGTGTCCGCTTCTTCTTCTTCTGTTTTTATTTTATTATTCTTCCTCCTCCTTGGTTGTTTTCAATTGTGTAAATAGTAAATAAATCATATTTGTATTTCTTACCCTTTGCCTTTCTTTCCTCTACATCCGTCGTTGTTGTCTTTTCCCTCATTGGACACCTGTGGCACGATTTTGGCCAACGGTTCAGGATCGGGTTAGTCTTGGTAACAGTTCATGCTGCGGTTGCTAAACACCGCTCGGCAATCAAGTAACATCTGTCCGCGGTACTAACGGGGCTGTGCACCGGCCTTTCCGGAGGTCACGGTGCAGCTTCAGGGACCACGTCGGTCACAGACGAGGGGACTAATCCCCCCTCAAAGGGGAACCATAGGCCGATGTTGGGTTCTGCAACAATTGGTGTCAGGAGTGGGATACGGACCTGAAGCGCTTAGCACGCTCAAATTACGAGTGGGCCGAAATTTTGTTATAAAATTCAAAATTTGAAAATCGTGCCATGGATGGTCAAGATGATCGGATGCCGGTGGGGAAACTAGGAGGGGTTAGGGGTAACCCTGGAACAGAGGGAAGAAATGGAGGAGAGAAATGATGATGTGGTTGAGGAGGTGTCAGGTGCACAAAATGGCGCCCTCGCGCACGTGGTATCAGACGCACAAAGTGGCGGCTCGCACGAGCGCGGGGTAGCCGCACCCGCTGCGCAAATAGGGGGAATTGATGTGCGGGACCTCATGGCGCAGATTAATGCAGCCATACTAATGGGGAATATGGGGCTAGAAGCCAAAATCGGGGAATTGAGAAATGATATGGGGGGCCAAATGGGAGCAATGGGGGGCCAAATGGGAGCAATGGGGGGCCAAATGGGGGCAATGAGGGACGAAGCGAGGGGTACCAGTGAACAGCTGGGAAACAAATTTGAGGGACTCGGAGGCAAATTTGAGGGACTCGGAGGCAAATTTGAGGGACTCGGAGGCAAATTTGAGGGACTCGGAGGCAAATTTGAGGGACTCGGAGGCAAATTTGAGGGACTCGGAGGCAAATTTGAGGGATTCGGAAGCGGCTTAGGGGACAAACTGGGGGGCATGGTTGGCCAAGCCAAAGAAATTAATGAGGGGTTGGAGAGAGACAGAGACCACAGGTGGGGCGAGCAGGTCCCACGGGTGCACGAGGAGGTAAAGCGGGTCGAGAAGCGCTGGTTGAGCGAGGCGGAGGAAAGCGCGGGTACAATGACGGGTGTAGAGATCGCGACCCGGGGTTTGGGGCAGCCGGCGACCGCTGAGGTAGAGGGAATTTTATTAAAGCCAGTGGTCGTCGAGGTGAACAAAGAAATTATGGGAATTGAAATTGGAGAGACCGGGGGCTTAGAAAATCACTCGCGGCAGGGAGGAATGGATTGTGCACAAAGTCTAAGTTCACATCCTGATGCCGTACTTGCTAATCCTTATAAAGATTTGCAGGTGTGCGTGGAGAGGAGGATCCCAAAGGTGAGACGGTCTGTATATGGCACGAAGAGGTTTTTCGGCAGAGGGTTTGGCGCGAAGAGAATTGTCGCGCGGTTGGGATCGATATGGCACCCGGGCGTTGGTGAAGGGTCCCGTGTGAGTGGAAATGGCGCGCGTGTGAGGAAGAAGTGTGCGTCAAGGAGTGAGCGTGTTACAAAGTGTGGGAGTGATACCGAGTGTGAGCGGGAATGCACGACGGAGTGTACGTGCGAGGGTGAGAGTGACCCGGAGAGTGAGTTGGAGGAGGAGCGGGTGCGAGGATGCACGTTTGGGATGAACGGAGAGGGTGTGTGAGAAAGCACACCTGAGTTGGTGGTGGTGGCGCGGGTGTGGGAGAGCCCATCGGAGCACGTGAGTGGGTGGATGCAAGAGTGCACGCCCATGGTGAGTGGTACGGAGTACGTACCGAGGGAGAGTGCGCAAGACGGTGCACGAGGTGTGTTAAGGGAGTGTGCGAACGGCGAGTGTGCGCGAGAGGTGGGGTGTGTAACAGGGAGTGCGTTGGTGGAATGGACGGAGTGTGTGGAATGTACAGACGGCGTTGGAACGCCGGGCTTTGTGAGTGTGAAACGGGTCGCGTGGTGTGAGCATGCAAGTGAAGCATCGACGTTGACCGGGTTAGCAGCTAGGGCGACTGATAGCGGGCGCTCGGTGCGCGGAGCGCTTTGTTGGATGCGAAGCCTCGCGCGGGGCACGCTTTGTTGGATGCGAAGCTTCACGCGGATCGATGCTGCGTCGCCCCGCTTCGGAGCGTCGCGCACGATTCGGGCCTGGCCCCGCCCCGCACGGGCGGGTCCGGGCCTTGTCGGGCGAGGCGACCGGTCCGGTTCAAGGGCGAGTAGGAGGAAGCGGCACGGTGCCCCCTGGCGGGGGCGGGGTTCCGACCGGGCGAGATTGAGCCATCGGGCCCGGGACCGCAAGGTGCCGTGCCGAGATGGTGCGTGGAATCTCGGCCCGACCAAACCACCTCCCTTGAACCGAAAGCCGGACGGATTCAACCCGCAGGCGACCAAACCACCCGCGTTCATTGCTCGGCTGTGCGAAGCCGGGCTTTGGGAATGTAACGACGCACCGAGGCTCAAGTTTAATGGACTGTGATAATGATAGTGTTTTGGACCCAAAATTGAAAAGCAAAATTTGATGATTGGCAAAGGATTGGCAGATTGATGATTGGCAGATGATTGGTAGTGATTGGCAAATTTTTAATTGGCTGAAATTTGATGTGCCAAATTGGTAGTGAGAGATACCCGATGTGATGGGATGGCAACTCTGCCATCCCTCACGGCGGGGGCAAAGGAGCACTAGTTATGGGGTTTATGGCAGTGAAAACTAGCCCGGGAGGGTTAGGATATCCTGTGTAGGGATCTAGAGAAGATGACCATAGGTAACGGTAAGGTTAGGTAGTGACAATGATACCTGTAGTGGGGACGCAGGTAGATTAGTTTGGATTATAATGACGAGGGAGCGCAATAGTTTAAAGGGGCGACTGGGAAGCGCGAGTTCCAGAGGGGAGTAGTTAGATGAGATGATGCCGTGTGTTTGAGAATCGAAAGTGTATTGAGCGTGGAAGTGTATGGAGCAGTGGGTGAGGAACGATTGAGATTGCACAGGTGTGCAACTGAACAGGTGTATGGAGCAGTGTATGAGTGAGAGATGGTGATGTGTGCTGTGTTGACCAAATGGTCCAGGGAGGAAGGAGGGTGCAGGCGGCACCAGTTAAGATTGCACAGGTGTGCAACTGCAGGTGTATGGAGAATGGTTGTGTGGAATACATGGAGTGTGGAATATATGGAGTATGGAATGGATGGTCGTGGAGTGAGTATGGTGGAAACTGTGGAGTGGAGTGGATGGTGCGAAGGTGTGGATGGGGGAAAGGAGGATGGACCCCATCACGAATACCCGGGGAGGGTAGTGTAAGTGTTAGGTAGAGGGTACAGGTAAATTGTGGTTGGATATTGGCATCTGTGGTGCGTGTGTAAGAATGGTGTTTGAATGGGTGCATTAGTGTCGTGGAAATGGCTGGGCGTGTAGCCTGTTAGTGTGTGTAGTTGATTGGGCACTCCACCACTGTGAGGATGTCGGCCAGGTGAGGCCGCAGGTGGGCTCTGGGAGCCGTTAGAGTTGTGGATGGGGCCCGAGGATCCGGAGGACGGACCCGGGTAGCCCAGTGCCAGAGGGCACCGAGTGCGGAGAGCGCCAGAGGGCCTTCCCCAGTAGATAGGTTAGGGTGAGGAGCTAGGTAAGCTCGGGTGGCAACTACAGTGGTGGAGGTGTGCAGGTGGGTAGACCTGCTGGGAGAGCTACACGACTCAGCCCGGAAATTGTGCAAGGGCACCGGGAGATGAATCGGGGGAGTGAGTCCCCAAATTGAGGAAGCACCACAGTTTGGTCAATGGGAATTTGGTTCTTAAAACCGCATAGAGTGTAAGAAGGTCAATGGTTTGGCAGGGAAAGACCCCGGGTAGTGTAAAGTGTGTTAAAGTCATTTAGGAAGTAGTTAGGTTTGAAATCTCCTTGCACCATCTACATCCACTCACCTGAGGTAACAGGACTCCACACCATGCCATGGTTTGTTGTTTTTATTATTTTTATTGTGCAAATGTTTGGAATGTGAGACGCATCATGACGTGGGTGTGACATTGTGCTTTGTTGTTCCATCTCTCCCTCCTTATGAGGATTGATGATGAATTGGGTGATGGCAAATTTGGTTAGAGGGATTGTGGGGACGAATTTGGTATAGGGGAAATATGGGGAAGACGAGACATTAGTGACGAATTTGTAAATGTGTAGATTGTTGTAAATATGGGGTAAGGGCAAGGGTAGAGTAGGTAACAGGGGGGGGTGACGTACAGTAGGGACGAGCTTTTCTCCGCTCGGTCTCCAGACGCACCTCACCTTGCATTGCCTTTATTGATGTGTACCCTTGTGACCTTACTCCTCGCTCACCTGTCTTCCCCCCCCCCCCCGTCTCCCCCCCCCCCCCCCCCCCCCGTCTCCCACACGAGGACTATGCGCCACTGGACGCCGAGGGGAGCGTGCGGGAGTCCACCATTGTGCACCCGAAACCAGCTGTCTGCATAGATGCACCACCTTATGGACCACATGTCTGTGGCTGAGCACCACTTATGGACCCCATGGGTTGGGGCATGGCCCCTCTGCTGGAACCGGCCATGAAGGCCCGGGATCTTGCTGGCGGACCTTGGTCACAGGGCACCTATGCCCCACAGGTGAACCACCCCTAGTCGGCCCTGTGGGCCATAAATAAAAGCAATGGACACGTTTGGTGCACTTTTATTATGTCCAAATAGGCCGCCAGCAAAGAAGATGACAACAACTGGAAGAACCATAGCCAGCAGAGGGAGCCGAAGAGGAAGACCACCACCAAGGGTTTGTTGGTTTATTTTTATTCATGAACTGTGGCGACTGTGGGCCAAAGGGTGCTTTGTGGTGCTTGATGGTGTTTTGGTGCTATCTGGTGCGTCGATGCAGAGCAGACTGTCTCCCCCCCAAACGAACAATCACAGGTCCTGGGTTAGTTTTGTAAATAAAATAGCGTCAACTGTAAATAATGCTCCCCCATCGTAAATGTATAGTTTTGAAGACAATTCCGCAATTCGGTTAGTTGTGGGCGTGAGTCTGTTAGGCAGGGTGCAATGGAGCAGTGGGACATAGTTATTTGTGTTTCAAAACTGTCACACAGGGTCAGGTTAAATGTAGAGGGAACTACACCTACGTGCCACACAAAGTAAAGGTAATAGGCCCGGGATGTGCCTAAGAGGAGGAGGGTGCAGTGTTGTGGAAATGAGAAGTTTTTTTTTTATTGTTGTAAAAATATCACCCTCCTTCCTCCAGTTGTGTATAAAGGTCAAAGGGCGTCCCTTAGTTAGGTCATATACAATCACGTTAGCCAATCATAGATTTCCTCCTTGTTGGTAGTTATTTCCTTATTCTGTGTATTAGGTTAAGGCTTTGTCTTCCATTAATTAATACTCCATTGCACTGAATTCAAATAGATAGATCCCCTTTTTCATTCCCATTCCAAAAGCCTTTATTACCAACTGCATTTGCCTCCATTGAGCACGCGGTCGGCTCGGAGAAGAAAGGCGTGTCTCCACCTCGTCATAGAGGGGAGGAGTGAGCCAGCCCTTGCCGACCAACCCAGAACGAGGGGTTTGGCTTTGAGAGGGTGTGGGGAGAACCATCGAGTAGGTTCGCGAAGGTTGAAGGGTGTGGCCTATATAACCCGCGAGAGACGCCCCCACCACCAGATGCGCCTGAGATGAGTCCGGAGAGCAGGAGATTGAGGGAGAGAGACGCACAAAAGAGTCCACCGCAGCTCGTGAACAAACCACAGCTTTGAACCAACGGCAGATTTAGCCACCGCAGCTTGGAGCGTCGACGGCGGTGACGACAGTTGCGGCCAAGAAGCCACGTCGCCGTGCAGAGACGATTGGGGAGAGTCGGCGGCTGCTCAACTCGAGCCGGGATCACACCCACCACCCGCATCCTTCCAGCTCTGTGGACCACTTGGACCTTCCCCTCCTTCCAGCCAATCGTTCCTGCCTTCATTTCCCCATTTGTGTGAGTCTGTCTTTTGTTTGTTCTGTCCTGGGTTAAGTAAGACTGCATAGGTAAGCTAAGGTGCACTGTGTCCGCTTCTTCTTCTTCTGTTTTTATTTTATTATTATTCCTCCTCCTTGGTTGCTTTCAATTGTGTAAATAGTAAATAAATCATATTTGTATTTCTTACCCTTTGCCTTTCTTTCCTCTACATCCATCGTTGTTGTCTTTTCCCTCATTGGACACCTGTGGCACGATTTTGGCCAACGGTTCAGGATCGGGTTAGTCTTGGTAACAGTTCGTGCTGCAGTTGCTAAACACCGCTCGGCAATCAAGTAACATCTGTCCGCGGTACGAACGGGGCTGTGCACCGGCCTTTCCGGAGGTCGCGGTGCAGCTTCAGGGACCACGTCGGTCAGTCACAGACGAGGGGACTAATCCCCCCTCAAAGGGGAACCATAGGCCGACGTTGGGTTCCGCAACAATATATATATAGCAGAGTAAAGTAATGTGTGCGTATATATATATATATATATATATATATATATATATATATATATATATATATATATATATATATATATATATATAGCAGAGTACAGGCAAACCCCCGCTCTAGCGGGGAAAAATGGCCTTGAAACGATCATTCATTCAGAGTAAAGTAATTTATATATATATATATATATATATATATATAATATAAAATATGAGAATATAAAATATAACAATATAAAATATAACAATATAAAATATGACAAATTAAAATATGACAATATAAAATACAATAATACTAGCTGAAGTACCCGGCGTTGCCCAGGGAAATTCCCGGGAGGGGAGGTGAGGGTGGAGAGCAAGGAGGGAGGTGAGGAGAAGAGGGGTGAGGGGAAGGATGGAGGGTAGAGTGGGGGAGGACAAGGGAGTGAGGGAGGGAGGGCAGAAGGAGAGATATGCTGCATTATATGGTTCCCTGTTTGACTGTGCTTCGAGATGCAGGGCTCTGCACTGGCATCACACCGGGACGGCAGTTTTAGTCAGATTCAACTCCAATTGGAAACGAGTTCGAGACACCACAGCTCAGAGGCAATTACACTGCAACTGAACTATTTTACAACACTCTCCGATGGAGGCCTCCCATTCAAATATCAATAGATTAGGCACGTTCAAGCTGATAGTTGGATCAGAAAAAAAAAAAATTCGAAGGATAGTTGTATTCAAGGAATTGGTAAACAAAATGCCCTCAGCAAAAACATATAATTTAAATAAATAAATAAATAATAAACAAGAGACAACAAGCCTCCTGAAATTACAGCTCCTATGCAAATGGTAGCTCTATTTACTAGTTGGAGAAATAAATAAAATATTGACGCCTCCAGTGTAACGCTATTGATCTTCACAACGGTAGGGCGGCCTTGCAAGACAGACTTGAACAGCATCCAGCCAAGACCTGCCAAGTAGGAAGCAACACTTGCACAAAAATTACCATTATTTCTGTTACGAGAAATCCTACCCACCCACTCAAAACCGATGCCAATTCACCCAATATAAATACACTGACCCTCGCCAAGCTTACTCAAATCGTTGTGACAACATTGTGACTCCAAAGGAAGCAGATGGGAAAAGGTAGTTTGTCCCATTGTGTCTGAGCTGTATCTACGTGGGATGGCACCCAAGTACAAGTTGTACTTTTGGTTTCCTCTCCCCCATGGCAATGGTAGCAGGAACACTTATAAACACCGTCCTAACCGTTCACTTCCACAAAATGTACTAGAAACAAGACGGTCTGCTTAAATTGTCACTCCAAAAGGATGGCCATGCAGCAGCAAGTTGAGGAGTTCGAGTTCCTCAACTAGGGTTCACACATAAGTGGGCCGACATGAAGGTGAGATCACCACCAAATGAGTAATATTAGTGGCTGAACAGGAGCAGCTGCAGGAACATTCAAGCTACAGAGCAATTTACTCTAATAGAACCTTGGCAACAGGGGTCATCGACCGTACTCTTTCCCTCACCCACCACCCTGCACTCTCTCTCCATTTACACCAATGGGAATACAATGCTGCAACCCAACCCAAGCCTACATTCGCAGCACCTCTATCCTATGGCATGAACCCGAAGGTGCACTACACGTTTGAACGTGGGTCATTCCTGGTGCCAAGTTAATGGGTTTTCCAGGAAGGAGTCCTGCCAAAAAAAATTCAAACCAAGCTAAACACTGACAGTGTTTATGGAATGAGCAAAATTAGGCAACCTCACATCAAAGTCAAGCTTCTACGTACTAAAGCTGGATGAATATAGGCAACGATCCAAAAAGCAGGGCCAAATAACTTGATTGGTGCTTTACCCCATAAATATAAAATCAAAATTACAGTGACAGAGAAAGAAACCTAACTGGGAGAGCCCACGCTGCCTCGTAAGCTATCTGTAAATGTGCAGGCCCAAGCAGTTTCAAGCTGACAATAGGAGCCGGGTGGAAAAAAAAGAAAAAAAGAAGAAAAAAAAAGGCGTTCTATCTCACCTGCCCCCAGACTTTAATTGGCCTCTGAGTCATGTCTTCTTGTAGACTTTTTGTTTTAAAATGTTTGTTTTCCACCGCCCACCTAACGAACTAACCCTCGTTAAAATTGTAGATTTTTTCTTTTCTTCCAAACAACCAGAATTACCTTTTTGGCATGTATCCAAGGATGTCTAAGGTCTAAGGCAGTCTAAGTAACTGGATATATTTGGCATATATCCAGTTACCCCTTCATTTTGGCAGTCTAAGGATGCTACATAGCTGAGTTTTTGTGTGGAAAGGAGTCGGTTTCTGGCCTGCTTACATTTTCTTCTCTCGCATGAACAGAAAAAAATGTTTTTTTGAATCCGAAACAACAAAACCGGGAGGACCCATGTGGTCTGATATCCAGAGTTGGGGGTACAACTCTAGAAAGAATGGAAGGAGATTCGATTAACCCATACACGTCAGGGTCTATTTCAGTGTTGCAGGATATTTTGCAAGTGCGACATTTATTGCCAAGATAGTGGTGGTAATAATAAAAAATAAAAAATAAAACCGAAGGTTTTTGGCAACATGTCGCAAACACCAAGTCCTTACGGCACCCAGCACAGTAAAACAAATAAACCAACACCAGAAGGGGTAAGAATGTGAGAGAAAGTCAAGATCGAGAATGAATCAGTGAGAATGAAGTAGGGAGAGCGTTTTCTCAACAGACTGCAACAAGGAGGTTTAAAAAGGTCACTGCAGTAGACACCACAAATAGAGATAAAGACAACTTAAACATCACACTGTGCACACGCAGCAAGAGTGGGTGCGCATAAAGGGCAGAGCACCTTGTGTGGGATAAGCTTCGGCACAGGTTTCAAAACATGGTGATGGAGGAAGTAAGTGATGCGACCCAGAAAGGAAGTACACCTCTAACAATCATCGAAATTCAATATCAATATGTGAGGATTATAGAAACAGCTCTCAAAATGGTTAGCGAATAAAAAAAGCTTTTCTGAACTTCCAAATAATGACCTTTAGCTTCTCTGAACCACAATCATTGAAATTACACATGGGCTTCAAAAGGATGCAACCATCGAGGATGCCTCAAGTGAAAGAGAAAAATAGGGGCAATACCACTGGGCGCTCACCTGGTAGAATAAAGCAGTATACTACACTGACTAAAAGTAGTTCAAACAGTATCATGGTATTTTAAACAAATTTCAATGATTGCTAGAAGACAGGGAGACATGAAGACAGCATGTACAATCATACGAACATAATCAAAAGACTTTAAACAAACAAACAAAAAAATACCTATTTTGGGGAGCAACACTCTCCCCACCCCCCACCCCATATACCTCCTCAGACCTCAATTTTTCTAATGCCTTGAACAAACATCGGTACATCACAGCTGGTGAAGGTTGTGGTCAAGTTTCATTGAAATCGTATGTGTAGTTTCAGAGAAAAAGAGAGCAAATACCTACTTTGGGGGATCAAACCTGGGTCCACTTTGGCCCCCGGTAGACCCCATTAGACCTCAATTTTTATGGCGTAGCCCATTGCGCAAAGACGTCTAGAACATGGTTTGTCCGTCCGTATGTACGTCCCCTCAAACGTATACCAATCCAAGCTGAGAATCTGGTCACATGACAGGGTGATGTGATGACGTCTGTCATTACGGCGGCCGACTCTCCACACTGGCATTTTGATTCCAATTTCGTTCAGGAGGATTAAGGAGACTGGAAGTTGTCAGAAACAGAGAAGTAACGGTCGACCAAGCACAAGTGCAGCAGACGTTGAACGCGAGCGTGAATCATTTCAACAAAGTTCCAGAAAATAAATCCGACGCGCATCCAGAGAACTGGAACTACCAACCACCACTGAACACAAGATTTTACATAAAAAGACTGAAGATTTATGTCTATAAGGGGCAGATTCTGCAGGAACTCAGACCAAATGACAGACTCAAATGCAAGGTGTTTGCCTTGGAAATGATCAGTCGCATAGAGGAAGACAGAGATTACCTGAAAAGGTAATGTTTACAGATGAAGCTTGCTGTCATGTATCGGGGAAGGTCAACTGGCACAACGTGAGGATCTGGGGCTCTGAAAACCCCCACGTCGTCATGGAACACATATGTGACAGTCCAAAGGTCAATATGTGGTGTGGCCTTCTCCATGACCATTTGGTGGGTCCGTTTTTCTTTGCGAAGGATACAGTGACCTCAACAATTTACATGAATATGTTGGAAGGATTCACCACCTTCACACAGATTGAAGACCTGAAACCCGATATCATTTTTCAACTCATCCTGATTGGGCCCGAGTCGTTAGAGCTGTCCTGAATGAAAATTTTCCAGGTCGCTGGATTGGCCAAGATGTACCAATCACCTGGCCCCCATGATCACCAGACATAACCTCCCTTGATTTTTTTTCTTTCTCTGGGGGTTTGTCAAAGATGTTGTCCACAACACTAAGGTGGTAAACCTGCAGGATCTTCATTATCGGATCAAACTGCATGTGCACTAGTGAACGCAAACATGCTGACCCAAACATGGCAAGAACACGTGCACCACCTTGATGTCCTGCATGCACAAACGGAACTCACATTGAAGTGTTCCGATGCACACAACTGTGAGTTTCTGTATCATACAAACCAAAGGGTATCGTATCATTTGTGGTTCTAAATATATTGACAACCAAAGTTGTCCGGGTCTTTTTTGGAACACCCTGTAGACTGATAGACAGACAGAATGAACCAATTACTTAACCCCGCTATGCGCTACTTGCACGGGGTAATAAAATGTGGAGATATATTTCAGGTAATGTAATATTTCTTCCTTGCCAATCTTATCTGATTTCAACATTATCAGGCATTTAACCGAAATCCTTTAGTTCAACGTTTTTAGAGAAGACTTTCGAGGGGGAATGGTTTGTCAGATCAGATTGCTCTTTAACCTCAGATAGTTCAGCAAGCCCATCCATCATAGGAAGGAGAAAATTTCATTTTCACGAACTCCACTATGCCAAGGGCAAATCCTATCACTAACCTCGATTAAAAGGGGCTGGAACTTTAATGGTCTTCCGATGGTCGTGCCAGAACTTGTGGCAGGCCAAATCCTGTCCAATTGCACTCTGCACACCCCCTTGTTCAATTAGTTCAGCTACAATCTCTATTTCTGTTCAGGCAGACTTTTTTTGCTCCTGGGTTTGCAAACTCTGAGAATTGAAGAATGGGAGGAGGCGGTGAATTTCAAACATTAAAAAAAGGAGAGAGAAGAAAGAAATTGAGACAGAAACCTAATCTTTCCCAGAAAACTAATCTAAAACGCTCTTGGTCCATTTCTGCAAAAAGTAATTTCTGGGTGTGTAGAAAATAAATGCTCGAGTGAGCCAACCTATTTCAAAAATATATACAGTTGTTGACAAAAATATTAGCACCCTTGCACTTTTTTCAAATAACTCAGAATTTTCTCTCAAAATAAGTTGAAATTAACAAAAGTGTTTGATCTCCACAATTCTTTATGTCACTGTTAATATTACAGAACCTTTTTGTTTAATATTGTTTTTGATATTGTGTTTAGTAATATTGTTTTTGATTCAGAATTTAATATACTAGGGCATGCCCGTACGTGGGTGCCCGTTCCTTGCCAAAAAAAAAAAAAAACGCTACCCGTACGCTCTACCCCGCCCGTACGCCCGTAAACAAAAAAAACAACGCTCTTCGCTTCCACCCTTCGCTCTGACTGAATTGGGAGAAATAATGCGCATAAGAAATCGAGAAATTATTATTTTCTCCGGAAGAAATCGAATTACGAACCGTAATGGCGCACGCGCTCGGCTCGCTCTCACATCGGCCACGCCTACGCAACAACGCGTTCTGTGATTGGCTGCCGGAAGTGCAGTCTTCACTGTCCGGAAGGTCGCATATCGCAGTTACGATGAATCGCAAATTAGTTTTAATTAGTTTTAAAACATAGTTGAACGCCAACATAGTTTGCCAACGTGAAATAAATGAATACGCTCTCAAATGTGCCGTCCGAGGCAGAGTCTGTTCGCCACGTTCGGCACACGTGATAGCTCGCTGCTCTCTGATTGGTTGAATCGTTTTTTGGACATAGCTCGGTAACTACTTCTCCGATTAATATGAAACCTTGAAAAGGCACATCCTCGGGTCCCCAGCAATATACCTGGCAAGTTTCAAGTATATCGGACCGGTAGTTGTCGAGAAACAGCGGTCACAGACAAACATACAAACATACATACATACACACAGAGATTACTGGAATTATAGATAGATCATTCTAAATCAGAAAAAAAAAGAAATGGCATAAAAAAATTTTCTTGACACCCTAGACTTGATATTTGGTAGCACAGTCTTTGGACAAAATAACTGCAGTCGAGCGCTTCCGATAGCCATGAATGAGCTTCCCACCTCTCTACTGGCAGTTTGTCCCACTCTTCTAGTGCAAGCTGTTCCAGTTCTCCCAGATTTGAAGGGTGACTTCTCCCAACTGCTGTTTTCAGATCTCCACACAGGTGTTCAATGGGATTTAGATCTGGACTCATAGCTGGCCACTTCAGAAGTCCAGCGTTTTCTCTTGAACCATTCCTGGGTGCTTTTTGAAGTGTGTTTGGGGTCGTTGTCCTGCTGCAAGACCCATGACCTTCGACAGAGACACAGCTTTCTGACACTGGGTTGAACATTGCACTCCAAAATGCCTTGGTAATCTCCTTACTTCATGAAGCCATGCACACATTCAAGGCACCCAGTCCCAGAGGCAGCACAGCAACCCCTAAACATCTTTGAACCTCCACCATGTTTGACTGCAGCGAAGTTGTTCTTTCCTTTGAAGGCTTTATTTTGTTTTCTGTCAGAATAGAGATGATGTGCTTTACCAAAAAGCTCTGATTTGGTCTTACCTGTCCACAGGACATTCTCCCAGAAGGATTTTGGCTTGTTCAGGTGTGTTTTGGCAAACTCCAGTTGGGCTTTCTTATCTCTCTGTCTCAGTATTGGGGTCCTCCAGAGAACCCCTTTCATTGAGTTGGTGACGGATGGTGCGAGTTGAAACTGTTGTACCTTGTGTCTGAATGTCAGCTTGAATCTATTTGGCAGTTGATCGAGGTGCTTTCTTCACCATTCGAACAATCCTTCACTGCAATCCTCAATCAAGTTTTCTCTTGCGGCCACGTCCAGGGAGGTTGTCTACAGTGCCGTGGGCGTTAAACTTCCTGATAACATTGCGTACGGTGGACACAGGACCATCAAGGACTTTGGAGATGGACTTGTAGCCTTGAGATTGTCCATGCTTGGCTACAATCTTGTGTCTGACCTCCTCAGACAATTTTCTGGTTTTCTTTCTTTTCTCCATGTTCATTGCGGTACACTTTTTTTTCTTCTTTTTTTTTGTATACTGAATCGAGGCTCGTGAAAGAGCTGACAACCGCGAGGGAAAGACAGCACAGGGTGACCACGAGGGAAAGACAGCACAGGGGGACCGCGAGGGAAAGACAGCACAGGGGGACCGCGAGGGAAAGACAGCACAGGGGGACCGCGAGGGAAAGACAGCACAGGGGGACCGCGAGGGAAAGACAGCACAGGGGGACCGCGAGGGAAAGACAGCACAGGGGGACCGCGAGGGAAAGACAGCACAGGGGGACCGCGAGGGAAAGACAGCACAGGGGGACCGCGAGGGAAAGACAGCACAGGGGGACCGCGAGGGAAAGACAGCACAGGGGGACCGCGAGGGAAAGACAGCACAGGGGGACCGCGAGGGAAAGACAGCACAGGGGCACCGCGAGGGAAAGACAGCACAGGGGCACCGCGAGGGAAAGACAGCACAGGGGGACCGCGAGGGAAAGACAGCACAGGGGGACCGCGAGGGAAAGACAGCACAGGGGGACCATGAGGGAAAGACAGCACAGGGGGACCGAGAGAGAAAGACAGCACAGGGGGACCGCGAGGGAAAGACAGCACAGGGGGACCGCGAGGGAAAGACAGCACAGGGGGACCGCGAGGGAAAGACAGCACAGGGGGACCGCGAGGGAAAGACAGCACAGGGGGACCGCGAGGGAAAGACAGCACAGGGGGACCGCGAGGGAAAGACAGTACAGGGGGACCGCGAGGGAAAGACAGCACAGGGGGACCGCGAGGGAAAAACAGTACAGGGGGACCGCGAGGGAAAGACAGTACAGGGGGACCACGAGGGAAAGACAGTACAGGGGGACCACGAGGGAAAGACAGCACAGGGGGACCGCGAGGGAAAGACAGCACAGGGGGACCACAAGGGAAAGACAGCACAGGGGGACCAAGAGGGAAAGACAGCACAGGGGGACCGCAAGGGAAAGACAGCACAGGGGGACCAAGAGGGAAAGACAGCACAGGGGGACCGCAAGGGAAAGACAGCACAGGGGGACCGCGAGGGAAAGACAGCACAGGGGGACCGCGAGGGAAAAACAGTACAGGGGGACCGCGAGGGAAAGACAGCACAGGGGGACCACGAGGGAAAGACATTGTGACACAAAACAGCAGAATGACTCCTTTTCTCTATTCAAACCGGTTGGTTGAGTGAATTTTATATTGCAGGCACCTGCAACTCACCATAGGTGAGTTGAATTCCGAAGTAAAGGAGAACCACCTTCTTCAAATCTACTTATTTCTAACAACTTCTAAAAGGTGCCAATAATATTGTCCGGGCCATTTTAGGATTTCTGTGTGGAATAGGCTAAGATTTAGTAATTTGTTCAGCTTTTTCTTTTGTTTTGTTCCACTGCAAACAAAAGAAATACATATCTGGATACCAAAATATTTTATAATTTCAACAATTTTCTGGAAGAAAGGTGCATTGTTTGAAAAAATTGCAAGGGTGCCAATATTTTTGGCCACGACTGTATATATATTGGAAGACATGATTCAGAACTCAATTACAGCTTGAGCGGCAGGAGAGTCAAAACTCTTACTCTCACCCCACTAACAAGTGTCAGTTAACACAAAGGCCTGTATCAGAGGAGAATATTAAAAAAAGAAAAAGAAAAAAAAGTGAAGGACAAACAGATCCAGAAGGATATGTCCAAAACACTCAGGAGCAAGGAGAATTTAAAAGCACATTAATCCAGACACTGTTTACCACTGATTAAATATTCTCCAAGTTCGAAACTGCGTCACTCTGCTTACCTCATTTGAACAGAGTGCAATTTCATCCTTGTTTTCATGGTTACAACACCTGGGGGAAGTCTATAGACGTCACAGTAACAATTTTGTGAGTGCCCACAAGGCCAAAGGGCACAAAGTACAAATGAGTACACGTGTTATAAACAGAATGCGAGGCATCTTGGACATCACACACACACACACACACACACACACACACACACACACACACACACACACACACACACACACACACACACACACACACACACACACACACACACACACACACACACACACACATTCTCAAGATGCCCTGCCGTGAAACTACTGTGGCAGTGAAATGTATTCCAACCCTATACAGGGAAACAGATACAGAAATGAGAATACAAGCACACCTGTATTGTACCTCCAAGTAATTATGCTTAATTTACACCAAAGTCAATCGACTGTCAATGATTATGGACAAGACAGGAGCTTGAATTTCAAAGCTTAATTGGAAAATAAAAAAGACCCAAAAAACAAGATTTATTGAATGTTTCAAATCCTCACCCAAACAAGATGAAAACGTAAACAGCAAATTAAACAATTACCTCCCAGCAAACTATGTCGTACCACCTATGGTACGGTACGACATTTTATGCCATAAACAAAATATATCAAATGGGTGTTCGTCATAGTTGGCCAAAACACCAATTTGATATGTTGTAATTCTCAGTGGATCACGAACTTAAACACAAGGCACGGTCGCTTCTTGAGAAACTACTGTTACGTGCTCCTCCCCGACCCCCTGGTCACGGTGTGCCTCCGAGCCCCGAGAGGAGTCACGGCAGAAAAATGTGTTATTCTGTATGTCAAAGATCAATGGTGAAGCCACACCAATTGTTGCTCACAAACAAATATTGTATTAAGATCACACAAGAATAACAGTACAACAATAATATGAATCAAAAGTACAATCAATATCCGATGATGGCACCATCAGTTTTCTAATATATAACTCACTGTGCTCCAAGTGAGTGAAACAAGAACATCCCCAATGTCTCTAATCCCCGGCTACAAGCCAGAGTCGATCCGCTCCAGCGATCGACAGATCAATGTCCAATCGAGACCAGAATCCCGTTGGGTTGGCAGTTACAGTCCGGCTGCCAAAGCTGTGCAAAGGCGCCCTCCAGGCGACTGGGAAATACAAAGGCGCCCTCCCGGCGACTGGGAAATCACACCCTCAGGTATGGACGTTCCACAGCTCGCAGTCGGCAAACCTCAGATTTACCTTCAGGTATATCCGCGTTGCACACACACACACCAGATACGTCTGAAAGCGGTGAAAACAGCTGACGTGAAGCAAAGAAAACCTTGCGCGACGCGCAAAGGCTGAAGCGAAGCAATGAAACCTTGCTCGACGCACAACGCGCGCGAGTCAAAATGGCCGACGGCCGTACTCGAGACGTAACGGCAGTCCAATGATGCTCTTCGGAATCGACCGTAAAACCTGACACACAGGTCGATCTGTCACAGCGATAACAACTCTGTCGCAGGAATCCCTTTCCTGGGAAACCCAAAGTTCACTCGTGACTCTTGCTCGCCAACGTTCGCTCTAGACCTCGAAGCGACTATGCTTCTTGTCCGACTCATTCGCTCCGCCTTCTTTCTCTTCTTCCTCTTCATCGCCGTCCGGTTCCTGTTTCATTTAAAACATTAACCTTTAACTTTTGAAAATAGAAATATCTATTTCCTTTAAATGACAACAATAATAATAATACATGGAATCAGAAATGTTTACAGTGGATGAAAACCACCACAACGGAAGTGACGAATCCGTAACACTACATGCAATGGAGGTGTATTTGCTGTTTTATGTATCACATTTTTATACGAGGATGTAAAGTGCAATAAAAACAAACAAACAACTAAAAAAAAAAACATGTTCATAGTAATTATAAAGTATTGATATTCGACTTTGTTCCACTTAAATCCCTATTATTGTTCGTGTGGTTTTTTTTTTTATCCCCGCCACCAAAGGTGGATGGAGGTTATGTTTTCACCCCTGCCTGTTTGTTACTTGCGAAAATCGAAGATTTTTCAAGTATACTGGTTGGTCTTGTGTGTTAGTCTGTCTGTATGTATGTATGTATGTAAGTCACCTACAGGTCACAATTTTCAACTGAAGTTCATGAAACTTCACCAAATGGTAAAGTTAGTCATAAGCAAGAAGCCTATTGTATTTGGAGCCAAACGGTCAATAGGTCAACATAGGCCAAAGGTCACCAACTTTATCAAATTTCTAAAATGCTCAATTT
Organism: Myxine glutinosa; assembly: GCF_964187855.1. Classification (NCBI taxonomy): domain Eukaryota; kingdom Metazoa; phylum Chordata; class Myxini; order Myxiniformes; family Myxinidae; genus Myxine; species Myxine glutinosa. The sequence continues at coordinate 28,171,304 of NC_136262.1, read as the reverse complement.
TCATCCGATTGAATTGAAATTTGAAGAGGATTTGCAAATCTCATCACTAAATTCAACCACCAATTATATTTTCGGTCAACATAGGCCAAAAGGTCAACATAGGCCGAATTTCTAAAATCCTCACTTTTCAGCCAATTGACTTGAAATTTTGAGAGGATTGGCATACCAGGTCACTGAATTCAAGCACCAATTATTTTTGAGGTAATCATAGGCCAACAACTTATTTTAGGGATTTCGCAAGTATCGTGCTATGCATGACATATTTCATGTTTGTTTGTGAACAAGATATCTCAAAAGGTTGTGGACGGATTCAGACGAAATTTGGTGGAGAGGTATTCTATGTGACAAGCACGAAATGATTAGATTTTGATGAAGATCTGGATTCGGATCCGGCTACTAGAATCTTTAAAAACGATTCTTCACCATTGGGAGATAGGGCCAAAAAATGATGTATAGCAGGCCATCTCAAAATTATGTGGACGGATTGGGACGGAACTTGGTGGACAGGCTGTGTGTGACAATGACTAATTGATTCGATTTTGGTGAAGATCTGAATTTGGATTCGGATATGAGAATTATTAAATTTTTGAAGCGATTCTTCACCATTGAGTGATAGGGCTAAAGCCGATACATAGGACGATATACACTACATGGCACAAAGTATGCGGACAACCCTTCTAATTAGTGCATTAGGCTGTTTCAGACACACCCATTGCTGACAGGTATATATAATTATGCACACAGCCATGCAATCTCCATAGACAAATATTGGCAGTAGAATGGTCTGTACTGAAGAGCTCAGTGACTTTCAATGTGGCACCGTCATAGGATCCCACCTTTCCAATGAGTCAGTTTGTCAAATTTCTGGCCTGCTAGAGCTGCCCCGGTCAACTGTAAGTGCTGTTATTGTGAAGTGGAAACGTCTAGCAGCAACAACAGCTCAGCCATGAAGTGGTAGGCCATACAAGCTCACAGAACAGGACCGCCGAATGCTGAAGCATGCAGCACGTAAAAATCGTCTGTCCTCGGTTGCAACACTCGCTACCGAGTTCCAAACTGCCTCTGGATGCAACGTCAGCACAACAACTGTTCGTCAGGAGCTTCAAGAAATAGGTTTCCATGGCTGAGCAGCCACACACAAGCCAAAGATCACCATGCGCAATGGGAAGCGTCAGCTGGAGTGGTGTAAAGCTCGCCGCCATTGGACTCTGGAACAGTGGAAGCACGTTCTCTGGAGTGATGAATCACGCTTCACCATCTGGCAGTCCGATGGACGAATCTGGGTTTGGCGGATGCCAGGAGAACGCTACCTGCCCGGGGACATAGGGCAAACTGTAAAGTTTGGTGGAGGAGGAATAATGGTCTGGCGCTGTTTATCATGTTTCGGGCTAGGTCCCTTAATTCCAGTGAAGGGAAATCTTAACGCTACACCATACAATGGCATTCTAGACGATTGTGTGCTTCCAACTTTGTGGCAACAGTTTCGGGAATGCCCTTTCCTGTTTCTGCATGACAATCAATGCCCACATGCATTAAGCGAGGTTCATACAGAAATGGTTTGTCGAGATCAGTGTGGAAAAACTTGACTGGCCTGCACAGAGCCCCGACCTCAACCTCAAACACCTTTGGGATGAATTGGAACGCAGACTGCAAGCCAGGCTTAATCGCCCAGCAAGAGTGCCCCACCTCACTAATGCTCTTGTGGCTGAATGGAAGCAAATCCCCGCAGCAATGTTCTAGTGGAAACATCTAGTGGAAAGCCTTCCCAGAAGAGTGGAGGCTGTTATAGCAGCAAAGGGGGGACCAACTCCATATCAATGCCCATGATTTTGGAATGAGATGTTCGATGAGCACAAACAGGTGTGATGTTCGGGTGTCCACATCATTTTGGCATTTTAGTGTATCTCAAAAGGTTGTGGACTTACTTGGACGAAACCTGGTGGACAGGTTGGGTGTGTGACCAGATTGAATCGATTCGATTTTGGTGAAGATCTGAATATGGATTCGGATACGAAAATTATTTCATTTTTGATGCGATTCTTCACCATTGAGAGATCGGGCAGAAAGCGATATACAACATATTTTTAAAAGTTGAGGACGAGTTATGATTAAACTTGGTGGATGAGTTGGTTAGGTGACAAGAACAAGCCGATTCGAATTTGGGTCAGGTCTGAATCCAGATTCGGCCTATCAGTGGGATACAAAACAAACTGTTCAACCTGGCGGATAGAGGTATGCGCTCTACCAAGTGCCCTTATAGTTTTGTTTGTATACAAGAAAGTACAAGATGTACAACAAGATGTACAGTTTAACTTCCCTTTTGTGGAACACCACGCTCCACAAAATAGCACTTTCTGCTGCGGTACCATACTAAAAACAGTGGTTTGTACTTGAATCCAATTACACAGGCGAAAGTAACCCAAACCACACAGCTCAGAAGTGAGAATGATACCCACCGAAAATAAGCCTTTATATCTACAAAAGAATGCCCTCGATCTCAACTTGCGCATCATTGTGGCATCGCACCACCGTCCGAAAAACCTGATGGTCTGTTTGGCAGCGGAAACTCGATCCAAGAGAAATGTAATGCAAGAGCCATTTTGAAAATTCTGCTCTTGAGTAATCCTGTACAACCAATCTGCATGACAACGGAGACCAGTAATCTTCATCCTGATGAAGCAGCACTTACACGGAGGGAAGGAGGGAAAGAAGGAAAGCATTATATAAGCGACATCATTGCCTGGGCCAGCGTTGGTACTTGCACACCACTGCAAAGTGGGAATGTGACCAAAGAAAGAAACGGAAAACAGCTTGCCATCAAATACGTGCTGTGGTCAGGTGACAATGGCACTAAGCTGTAAGCAAAGAGCACACGCTCCTTATAAACAGCAAAAAGCCAGGCCTTTATGCATCCACTCGAGACAACAGCTTGCTTCGATGCACTCGCCTTCTCAAAAGGTCCACCTTCTCAAGAGAGGCACAAATGCCCTGGTCATTCTTCCCATGAATAGACATGAAAGAACGCATCCGTAAAAGCAAGCAGGCAAATGCTGCCACGCAAGCAGGGATGCACAAAAAGCCTCCTAGTCAATCAAATTCGCAAATCGTGCATATTTCATTTTGTACACTGCAGAACATTTAGTCAAAACCTCAAGGGGATGTATCAGCCAGGAAGTGCAGTTCAATGGAAAGGTCATGCAAAGACAATGTGGTGACCTCAAGACCTGCACTCAATTATTGTTATAAGCAGGCAAAGACTAAGTTCACAAGGGACTTGCGGAAATATGGAAAGATCTTTCAACAATAATTATGCAGTTGTATTCAGAGTTTGGTGCCCTGGTCTAACTGTGCAGTACAAGGTCCTCTTCATGGCCACCGTCAGTATTTTTTTTTATTCCCACTCGCAAACAGTGTGTGGCTCTCTGTAGCTTCTCATCTAACATCTCAGCGGAAGCTGATGCACATGAAGGGAGCATGATTGGCTCAGGAATATTTTTGGCTTAAAATGATTTACTTTAAATTACAGTAAACACACTGCTTCATTTCAACAGAAGATTGGCTTCAGCCACTTCCATCACAACTAACATCGGAAAAAGAGAAGTTTGGTTGGCAACCAAAACGAGTCTTTTAAGTGGTCATGTATCGATCTTCAACACATTGTTCCTCAGAAAAGACCGTCATGCTCATCTATCTTAACACTCCTACAATCGACAATTTGAAGAAGTTAATCCTCTTAAGATAATGGCTCACAACGTCAACAATGACCTCGTGGGACGACGATATTTATAAAATGTCCTTCAAAGTCAGGAGCAGATTTGGCATTATTCATGAATGAATGAATGAATGTACGTTTTAAGGCCATTTTCCCCGCTAGAGTGGGGGTTAGCCTTGCGGGCCCCATGACAATCATAGTTCCCTGTTTGAGGCAATGTTTTTATGGCCGGATGCCCTTCCTGACGCCAACCCTTGGTCACGCTCTCACGATGCGCAGGGATACGGTGTACCTATTCTAAACCGGGGTACACACCGTGATCATTCATCCCAGCAAGCTGGTACTCAATTTGCCGACCTCGGAAGGATGACAGGCTGAGTCAACCCCCCTGGCGTTAATTCAGCAATCGACAGGGATTCGAACTCAGGATCCTAGGATCCCAAGCCGGCACCCTGACCGCTAAGCCAACACCAGGCTCATGGAACAGAAATGTTCATGGAACAAAGAAATTCTTCGAAATTTGTTCCGAACTTGTCCATCAGCTGACACATTTGTAGCGGAATGCAGTTGTGAAGACCTTGCTGGGCTGGCACACCTCCATTTCACCTCTCACTCCCGGATAAAAGAAATAAATTGTAGAGTCGAAAGCACTGAAGAGATATTTGCATCACTGAACAAGAGGTCAAGGCACATGTCCAATTACAAAACCAAAGCTTCAGGTCCTGGCTTACACACTTCCCTTTGGAATTTGTTTTTATCAATTCAAAGGACAAATGTCTTTTCCAGAAAAAAAGGATGGAGATCTTTCAGTCTTCAATTGCCTATCAAGTCTTGCACCCCTTTTCATGGCAACACCTCCACCTCTCGAGACTTGCAGGGGAAAATATACTCTTCCCCTTCATATTCTCCTTTGTATTTGTGTTCATTATATTGAACATTTTTAATTTGAAATATCTCAGTACACAGTCAGAGGACCTTCTGATGCAGACGTAAAGCTTCTGAACATGGATCCAGGTCTATATTAAACTTCAAATAGACAGGTATCACACACACCTGCATTCCTTCAACTCACTCATCCTTCCACCAGTAGAATCAGCTTTTGGTGTTTTATCCAATCACACAATTACGTGCAATAAGTCAAGGCTGTTGTTCAGCACCACTTCCTTTCATTCCCTATAATAATATTTTAAAGTTTTGCTACAGTTACTTATTGATGGAATCTGTCCCAAATTTCCTCCCAGCAATGGAGGATGGTCGTTTCCCTGAACAAATAGACACATCCTGAAGACAATGAACCCAAACTATGGTTCAACCCACACCCTTCCTTACCACCAGTCAGCCTGGCCTCAAAGCACAGGCAATAGCACTGCATTCAAGATTTTGGGATCATCATCAAGCCAAGAAATTCAACATTTTGTCCAAAAACTGAATTAAAACAAAAACATTCAACTTTATTTCCCCCACTATACCATTAGCTAGAAACAACAAAATTAACACAGCAGTTTGCATTGTTTCTGGCCAAACAACAACCATGCTCATAGTTAAAACACTGGAATGGGTCTAGGCCTCAAAGCTCAAGCAAAGTGTTTATCTGTGCATACTACATATCCCCTGCACCAAGCTCCCTACTATATGGAACACCGACTTCTTGGACTCATCTGGCACAGCTTCCAAACGCAGCAAGTATGATATTTTACTCAGTGGCGATCTGACCTGTTCTCACCTTCAAAACGATTGCGGAATCGTAAACCTGTTGCAAAACGATCACTAATCACAGCATTTGTTCATGTTGCTGGTCTATTC
>NC_136262.1:27903289-28160789 GCF_964187855.1 Myxine glutinosa | reverse complement strand
AAGCTCTTCCAAATTTCCAAACACTAGGAATCGGACATCTCAGATTAATTAATTAATTTGTTAACACATCTCAGTCGCCCGCAACCTCTCTAGCGCGGGCGTCGAACCAGTTCATTTTCCGGGCGACCGGGCCGAGTATCGGCCCGGCCGTGGCCGAAGCCATTGATTCCGCCGTAGCACGCTAACGCGTAGGCTCGCGCGCCCCCGGTCCGCCTGGGCTCCGCGGGTGCCCTACCGTGCCCACGTCGCCATGCTCCCTGAATAAGCGAGCCAGACGTGGTGCCCGGGGACGGACTTTCGCTGTCTAAACATGGTAGCGCTAGGCCAGTGGGACCGCCGGGACCCACGTGCACTCACAAGTTGTTCTGCGCGTGGGCGGCAGTATCAGACTGGGGCGCCCAAACGCTCCCCGGCTAAAGTTCATCCTGAAAGCGCCCACATTGTGCGGACAAACCAAGTCAAGGGCCACGTGGTCAGGAGAACCTCGTCCCTTCCGGTCACACTGTGCCTATCGGCCGGCCTCGAAGACCGAAATTGTGACTATGTCACGTCACACTCACGTCCGAGATGTATGTGGATGACTTGGGAGATGACCTGGGAGAGGAGCGAAGAGGCGGCACCAAGAGGAGCGGTGAGATGCGAAACGCTCCAAGCCAAAGAGGAGAGGTACTCGGAAAGGAAACCAGCTTTGGAGAGACGCGCTGAAAGGAGGGAGACGGCTCCACCAGATGTTACAAATGCGGTTTTGATGTTATTTTACCGAGCGGTTGGTATTACCGCGTCCGAACAGTTACTCCCCGATTAGAACCCGATTTCACCCGAACGTTGACCAGATCGCTCCACAGATATTCAATCGGGAAACCTCTAAAACGACCGAAAGAGAATGAAAAAGAAGAAGAAGACAGAGTACGGAGGAAGAACAGATTTATTATACACACACAAGCAATGGATGGAAGAAGCAGTCACACAGCGAATTGTTAACTTACACTATTCATTTTACTTAACCCCAAGACAACGAGTAGGACAGACGACGTTCACACTTACTCGGGGGATATTGCAGGCAGGTAGGGCTTGAGGTGGATTGCTGGAGAGGGAGGAGGGTCGGAGGCAGCAGCTCTGAATTCCTCGCGGTTTTTGGCGGGAAAACCCTCCGTCGCGTATCCGTTGCTGTAGACGTCACGCGCTGGCTCGGCACACCTGCTCCTCTTCTTCTGGTGGAGCCGTCTCCCTCCTTTCAGCGCGTCTCTCCAAAGCTGGTTTCCTTTCCAAGTACCTCTCCTCTTTGGCTTGGAGCGTGTCGCCTCTTCGCTAGTCTCCCAGGTCATCTCCCAAGTCATCTGATGAAGCAGTCCCTTACAGTCGCTTTTATCACCTCGGGCGGAATCAAGCCGCCGGCTCCGAGGGCACGCCTACCGGGTCGCTCACCGCGGTGCTGATTGGCTGTTAGGGCTGGCTCACTCCTCCCCTCTATGACGAGGTGGAGACACGCCTTTCTTCTCCGAGGTTAGCACATGGGCAATGGCGGCTTGCGGGATTGAACACAACTCGCACCCTTTTTAAAAGAACTTTGGAGAGCGGAGATGTTTGGGGAAATTGCAAGGGCCTATGCTTATTTTGTTTGATACAATGCAAAGTCAATCTAGTGGGAAACACATATTTAGCCTACATAGAATAAGGAAATACACTATTTAAAAAGATATATCGTGACCTGCGTGTAAGTTTCATGGAATTAACTAGGAGGACGGCTGCGACCATTATTTACATTACCAGGGTGTTACCATACTTTTGTAACGTTCACATTGTAACGTTTTCACATTCGTTACACTTCTTCCAAAATTGTTACACTTCTCAAAAAAAACCGTTACACTTCTCAGAACCGTTACAATATGTATATATATATATATACACATACATATATATATACATACACATACATATATATATATATATATACACATACATATATATATATATATACACATACATATATATATATATACACATACATATATATATATATACACATACATATATATATATATACACATACATATATATATATATATATACACATACATATATATATATATATACACATACATATATATATATATATACACATACATATATATATATATACACATACATATATATATATATACACATACATATATATATATATACACATACATATATATATATATATACACATACATATATATATATATACACATACATATATATATATATACACATACATATATATATATATACACATACATATATATATATATACACACATATATATATATATATATATACACATACATATATATACACATACATATATTATATATATATACACATACAATATATATATATATACACATACATATATATTATATACACATACATATATATATATACATATATATATATATATACATATATATATATATATATACATATATATATATACAGTGGTACCTCGGCTTACGAGTTTAATCCGTTCCGTGACGGAGCTCGTAAGCCAAATCGCTCGTAAGTCAAAGCAAATTTTCCCATTCAAATGCATTGAAATGCTATTAATCCGTTCCAGCCTCAAAAAAAAAACACCAATTTTTTTTGTTAGGTGCTTTTAAATAACAAAAATGTACTTTATAAATAACAAATAATGTATAAACAAGCACGACCTCGTATATACTGTACATAATACAAGAGAATGTAAAGAAATAAACTGGTTTTATTAAGCAGAGGAGAAGAGCATGCCAGGTGAGGTGTGCGTGTTGTCGACTTGGCGAGGCAGTACGATCGTACTCCTTCTACGATATGTACGATTTTGAAGCAGAAGGAGTCCATAAAGGCTATAACGCCAGCCAAGGGCGTTACGATTATTTCAAAGCTCCGGACCTCTATCCATGAAGATATGGAGAAGTTGTTGTTTGTGTGGTTGAAGGAGAAGCAGCTCGCAGGAGATACCGTGACCGAGAGCATCATGTGTTTGAAAAGATTGAAACTCGGATATCGAGCACGGACCACGAGGTGTTTTTTCTTTTTTCTTAATCTCGGTTTCAGTGAACTTTTGCTCTGTGCTCACGTGTACTGTACCTGTACCTGTAATGGTACGTCAGAGGATGGCACCTGTTGTCATCATATTAAGTGCAAGATGTTCTGCATCGTAAGTTGGTACACCGTGGTCTTTTGGCGGTGTTTAAGCCGGCCGTCTTGGCTTCTGTCACCATTGGCATTGAGTCTTTCGATGTAGGTAGGTCGTTGTGTGCCGGTGCCTTGGCCGAATTCCTTCATTGCTGCATTGTTAGCTCACCTGGTTTTTTATACCACATCTTTGGTTATCGGACCAGCGAATGACGTCATCTCCTCCAAAGTATGGCTTATTCTCACTTGTCTTGGACGATCTTCTACTTCTAGCCTTCCACCGTGCATTTGGTGTCCACTGTACTTACTGTACAGTGCCTGGTAAAATTGATGTAATGGGTTTTTGACCGTCAACCGCCATGAACCGCCATGAACCGTCAACGCCATGAACCGCTAACACTCAAAAGCCCATTTATCGCGCCTTATAAAGCAAAACGCAAACCGAAAGCCATGCCTCTCAAGCGAGGCGTGCTTCCGTGGTCACGTGATCCACAGGTGTAGCTCATTATACCCGCACGCGCGACACGCTTTGGCGGTCACGTGACCAGCCACTCTGGAGGCGGGGATCCCCGCCGATGACGTCACCGGCTGGAGCAAGGAGATTCCTCGCTCATGTATTTCGACGATTGCGTGTTTTATATCCAAGCAGAGATGCTTTCACGGCAAGATAACCGCGTGACCGGAACCGGAAGCCACAACCGGAAAATTCAAAAAAATAAATTTTTTGAGCTCGTACATCGGATCTCGGCTCGTATCCCAAAGCAACAAACCGCCCGAGCGACGGCTCGTATCCCGAAAAACTCGTACGTTGGGGCACTCGTAAGCCGAGGTACCACTGTATATATATATATATATATACATATATATATATATATACATATATATATATATATACATATATATATATATATACATATATATATATATATATATATATATATATATATATATATATATTGTTACGGTTTTCCGCCGCCCTTCTTACCCTTACCAAGGGAGGGATTAATCCCCTTGTTCTTTCTGGGCTTGGCGGAACCAAGAGACTTGAAACGCCTCTTCCGGGCAAACGCAAGGTAAGGTTTCGGGACCAAGTCTCGCTCGTACCTAAATCCCTGCGCCGCCTCGGAAGCGGGGAAGCAAGCCTCGCACGAGCCACGTGTAATTTGGGTACACCGAGCGGATTGAGTACCACGTGGTCCATGCAGTTTTCTAGTAGTAGAACCCGATTCGAGCGATTCTACTCGTACCACGCTTAGTCAATGAGGAAATCACAAGAACGATCGAATGGAAGGAAGAACACAGGTTTAATTATTATTCCCACACGTATGTACAGTGATCGGTGGATGCAGAGACACAGAGCAGCACTTAAACAGTCTTAATCTTAACTCCCAGACTCGGGCCCGTCACACTCACACAGGGAATTGCAGGCAGGTTGATGTTCAGGCCAAACACGCGAACTTGGTCGTCCAGGAACGGCCCCGTCCGGCTCTCCACGGTCCCAGCACGTCCCGCGAAGAAGGCAAGCAGGCGGTGGAAAGATCCTCGTAGCGTGTCTCCCGAACAAAAGGCAGCCGATGAGGTAGGAAGGAAAAGTACGTGTCTCAGCACGGCTGACAGTTACACAGCGCGTTATCCCTCGCGTAACTCAATGCCCTATAACGGCTCGGCTTCAAGCTCAACCGAGCGTCGCTTTCATATGAGCGCGTATCCTGGTTCATGCGCGTCTTCCTCCACTCAATGCCAACTCAGTCCTCGTACCTCAATTGCTGCTTGAACTCCTGGGTGCCAACTCCTCACGCGCTCTGTAACTCACCGCGCACTCTTTGAACTCCTCTCAACTTCGGGGGCTTTGCGCAACCGCTTATATCTACACGCCTCAAATCTTCTCGAACCTTCCAACCACGCCCTGTGACGCAGTGCTGCCGCCACACCCTCTGAGCCCTGATTGGTGGCTCGCGCTTACCGTCGGCTCCTCTGCCGCCCTCATTCGCTCCCGCCCCGACCCTCCTAGGCCTGCCTCATGCTAATTCGCGCCAAAAGAACCAAAGGCAACACAAAGAGGCATGAGGCTAGGGAGGCGGGATAAGGCAATGGAAGTAGGAGAAGGACCTATTCTCCTTACTCTACTCAACGCAGAACTAACATAGGAAAAGGACTATTCTCACAAATACTAAGAGATAACTATCGCGAGGCTACATGTTGTTTGTGTGACTAACTATGAGGGGGAAATTTAACCTTTATTATACTGACTTACCAAAACTCAAAACCGCAACAATATATATATTGGTATACAAGATCAAGGCTCGTGTAAGAACTAGCACATTAAACACAAAAAACAAACGGACACATAAAACATATAATAAAGGTAGTGGGAGACAAGAGGGGGAGAGAGAGGGAAGAACACAAGCACAACGGTAGAGAACAGAGATATCGGGGGGGGGGGGGGGGGGGGGGAGGAGGGAGTGGGGAGAATTAAGGGGTACACGGTATAAAACAAATTGACACCACCAGGAATTTCAGGAATGAAGTCGGAGATTGAAAGAGGGGTGTATCAACGGGGGTAGAAAAGATCAAGGTTTTGGATGGGGGAAGATAAGAGATGGTGGTGAACAGCTGTTTTAAATACCTGGAGGGAGGGAGAAGATGAAGAAGGCAAAGAATAACTTGATAAAATACTTGGAATTCAAATCTGACACCAAAAAACATCGATTTTGTGCACAAGGTCCTATTGAGCAAGATCAACTAATGTGAAAACAAATTGCATTTGTAAATCGAACGTCGTCCTCGACTATTGAAATGCATTCTATCCGAAGAGGCGATACGAAGCAATGAAACAATGATGTGGATGCTGCAATTTATTTTCAACATGAAAGGTGCGTTTAGCACCGTGGAATATTTTAACACAGTCATACAGATCTTGTGTTGAATTAATTTTTTGAAAAGGGAAATTAAAATGAGCTTTGTTAAGAACACACATTCAACGACAAACCGATTATCAATCAAAACTCAAGTTAGAAGGATGAGCATAGTCATAAAATTGGTGCAAAACATTTGCTTACAGATTATGCACTGGACCGTTTAATCACCTTTGGACCGGTGGGTCTGCCCATTGGACGGTAACAATCCCTGAGACAGCACAAGGATAGTGACAGTCATGATGTTGCAGGGTATTACAAATCGGTGGCAAAAGCAGGAATTTGATAGTTAGCCAAGTTTATTTATTTATCTATTGAAATTCACTCTAAACAAAGCTGAGAGCCAATAAATGTGAAGGGCTACAAAAAATATATAAATAAATAAATAAAAAAGAAAGAGCAAAAATCTGGCAAAACCTTCACCGTGTCATGAAACAAGGAAACTTCTTCACAGGACCACTGTGCAGGAGCGGTAAGTCGGCCAGGTGGAAATAGAAATGTTCCTACCTCCAGGCGACAAGCACACAATGGCCTGACATTTTCAAAATCCACTAAGAAATATTTAACAAGCACAAGTAAATGCTCGAATAAAAGAGAGCTGGCCTAATGTCCTCTCCAAAAGGTTGGCATACCCTATGATGCAGCACTTCCTGTAAAGTATCGGGGCAACAACTTGCATTCAGATGATCTTTCTGGAATTGACCAAGACTAGACAACTCAAAGTACATGGTGTTTATAATGGTACCATACTCAATTACGACATCAATGCTCCACATTTTGGTCAATTTCCAATGGAACCACACACAGTTAGACCAAAATGGAAAATGCCATGAAGACATCCTTGTGACCGAGTTATCAACACAACCGATCAATTACATCAGCTTGCCCAGGTGCTTTGGGTCCAATGGGGAGCGTGAGAAAAAGACAATGTGGTGCACAGGCCCACAAAGTTTGCATTGTGCACGTGTACAGAAGCACCAACTCAAAAGCAAGTATCAAGGACGCCATCCTGATATGCGTATTGTCCCACTTTGTAGATAAAATATTGAACAGGTACAACATGCAGCTTGGGCCAGACAAGCACAGAAATTCTACACCCAACACTGCTTTGCAAGGAACTCAATAATTAATTTGAAATTCCCATGCCGGAATTTTTTTTGGTACACAGTTGGTGCCTGCATCAAAATAAACCAATCGGATGGATAAAACAACCTGTTGATGCCATCTTTAAATCGGAATGTTTGGGACATTAAGCTCTTCTCTCTATATATATATATATATATATATATATATATATATATATAGTTGTGGTTTTAGAACCCACACTTGTTGTAAATAAATAACTCTTGTAAATATGACATTAAAAGGTTAAAGGTTGCACCCCTAGTTAGTCCACAAGCAACACGTAGGCCACCAGAGGAACTCAGTTATTTCATTATTATGTGTTTTAGTTAAGGCCGTGTTTCCAATAGTTGACCCCCGACCCTCGAGCCACGGGCTGAGCCTTTCGGGATCTGAGCAGTTCCGACCCCAGAGATCCATAACAATATATATATATATATATATATATATATATATATATATATATATATATATATATATATATATATATATATATATATATATATATATATATATATATATATATATATATATATATATATAAATAAACACACAAAATATGGAAAACACATTCTTGGATTGTGGCCTGTTCCATCGACTAGACTCATGTGCATCAACTCACTGATTAGTACTGATTCAAATGTCCACTCTTCATAAGGAGACTGCATGCATTTCCACGGACGACGACTTACTTGGTCGACTCAACGGGACACCATATAAAAGTCACAGGATTGAGATTTACTAGAACTTTGGAGCTAAACGTTTTTATTTTGGTCAAATCTCGTTAAAGATCCTTCGTGAGTCAAAAATCAAAAGCTATTAAAAACTAGATCCAATAAATTTGAATTATATTCCTATTAAAAGAAAGAATTTCAAGCGGAACCATCAAAAGACCAAGCGACACAACATTGCGACTCAGAAGCCTTTGAAACAATAAACCATAATGTAATAAAGCACGAATATCAACCCAAGGGGAAAAGTAGACATCAGCTTTGACGTCCAAAAGGCATTTGTGGCCCAACAGTGACTCGGTGTTTGTACTCTGTAGCAATCCTATCCCTCCTGAGAGATCTTTCCAACCACACACTTCCAGCACATGCTCAATCTTGCCATTCAAGCCGCATTAGGGTAAAAAAACAACAACAAAAAAAACAAAAAAATTTATAATAATAATAAAACAGCCATCATAACAAGTGCTTTTCAGGCCCAGAGGTTGAAAATCAAAGCAGGCATTCAAAATGTCTTTTATGTCTAGTTCTTTAAAGGAAGATGAAAGGCACACATTTTCACAATTTGGAGTAACCTCCTTCACCATGGTCAAATCTTATAATGGCCTTTCAAATAACCCAACAGGCAAATTACTACCATAAAGAACCTTTGATGGAGGTCTTCTTCTTTATAATGTCATTTCCGTTATATCCATAATGAACGGCCAAGTCTCTAAATGCATTCAGCCGAGAGCTTGTGCGTGAAATAATCATCGATGGAAGGCTTGAGGAAGCAATAAACCTCCATGATTTTTATATACAAATTATTTGGGTCAAGGAAAAGTGAAGAGGGCAGAAGGGAATGCAACGACGGTGCAGCAGTGGGACAACCCGGTGAGTCTGATGCAACAAGGTGATGATAGAACAGGTGGCGGATGGAAAAGGGAGAGCAACCAGAAAAAAGATGGGAATGCTTTGGCCGAGAGAAACCACCATCATGCAATTGTGTAAAAACGAAATTCATGATAACGCAGATAATGAAATGTAAAAACCTTTTATCCGCAGCAATTGCGACCGTTTATAAAACGCACAAGATTATGCAGCGGAAAATGTCCATTGGGGGAACAAATGCATGGAGGGTCACTTGGCTCATCATACCCATGATGCACTACAACCTTACACACATGATCTGGAGTAAAGTGAGGGGCAATGTTAAAATGTATTACTTCTACAATGTGTAGATTTCATTTAGAGGGAAAGGGGGTCGAGAGGTTGTGTGGCGGGGGCACGGGGCTATATTATGGTGGTTAAGGACATCACTGCACCATTCTCGAATAAGAAGAGCATTAGGAGATTTTTTTTAAATGTTAACCTAGGTTCATATCATTGTGAAGCAACACAAACTTTAAAAATTTGGGAGATTAAACAAAAAAGGATAAATTCATTTCCCATTTTGACTTTGATATTGACTTGCGATATTTGAAATTTGCGATATTGCGATATTTGAAATTGACTTGCGATAGATGATCGACCATGCATAAAGAGGGCCATGGTGGGTTGAGCAAACTCTAAACTCAAATGGGAATTGTGGAATTCTTTGACACGGCTGACCAGCAGGCTAGGCTCAGGTTTAACGTTTTGAGCGCCGAGCGGTCTTCGTCTAGAGTCTCTAGACTGTGCGGTTGTGCCAATTAAAAACAAAAATGAAATTTTTGTGATGGACCTTTTCCGTAACTGTTCATCTCCAAGTAATAGGAACGTTTTGCATTCGCATTCCGAACACGCTCAATGCCCGCTCCCCTTCCTTCACGCACGTCGCCTTACAGTTTGTCATATTGGGATTAGTTTTGAGTTTTTACTTTTATACAAGTGCGCGCGAGAGTATACGACATGATGGAATGCAAATCAATATCACAGGTATACAACATCACAGGTTGTGGCAACACAGTGCAGGTTATTCCAGCATTGTGAGATTTAATACAGCATTTAGTGCAACACAAGATAGTAAAACATGGTGAATACAACAGATCACAGCATTGTGCATGTGAATACAGATCGGTGTTCAAGTTGGGTTTATGTGTTACGATTGTTTTTATTTCATCATGTGACTTCTTAATTATCCTGAGAAACGGAAAACTTAGCCTCGACAAGTTCACACATACATCTGACCACACCCAGTGTCATACACAGACAAGGCGATGGTGGAAACGCATGTTGGGTCCCACATTCTGCACATCTATTCCAATGTTGAGGAGGAGGAGGAGAAGGAGGAGGCCTCAAGGGGCCTGGTCCTTTCAAGGTAGATCCAGTGCTCACACAGCTTCAGATATTACAATTATATATATATATATATATATATATATATATATATATATATATATATAAATATAAATATATATTATATATATAAATATATATATATATATATATATATATATAATCCATAATGACGCACTGCTAGATGGTTCCTGGAACTTTGCAGGCAAGGCGGACGTGCATGGCGATGACGTCATGTTGTCCGCTCATTAGGTTGGAGAACCAGATTACAGATACCATTATATATATATATATATATATATATATATATATATATATATATATATATATATATATATAATACACACACACACACACACACACACACACACACACACACACACACACACACACACACACACACACACACACACACACACACACACACACACACACACACACACACACACACACACACACACACACACACACACACACACACACACACACACACACACACACACACACACACACGTTTCCCCTCACCACACCTTAGGAAGGTGCACAACACCTGGCACACAATCTCTGCCATGGAAAACATGGAGCGAGTCTTCCTCCGAATATTGGCCAGAGACGTTCGACTCGTTAGGGCAGGAATTTAAAATGTGTTCCTCTACTCTTCGAAAATGACACCATGGGATCATTGGCATCCACCAATAAATGCTGGTAGACGAGACACCTGTTTAACATCCATTGGAGGAGGGACACATTGATGAATCATCCTGCCTGTGAAACACCAGGCTAACAGTTTATAGCTGGGTCGGAATTCGAACACAGGCCAGACAGCCGGGAGACGTGTATGTAGCTCTAGGGAATCATTCCAGCCAGGTGTATATATACATTTCAATGAATAAATATGTCGAGAAGGTAATGCTAGAATATGTATAGAATGTAGTGGGATCAGCAAATTAAGGCAGGCTGGTTTTAATATTTTATCATTTGTTATTAATTTTATGGGCACTTGCATACATGTCCTTCTGCGCTAAAGCTACCATTGATGGTAACCTCATGGCAGTCACCTTCATCTGCAACTTAAACTTGTAAATAAAACTTATATAACACCTGTGTGCTGTGTTAAAGACTACTTCTGTGTTGATCTCCTGCCTTTTGCAATGGTTCCCCAAACGGTGGCCCACAAAAAGCTAATCCGGCCCTGCTGGAGTTAATGGTGTCTTGACTTCAGAACAAGACTCTTCCACAGAATAACCTTTATTTGTCATCATCTATATATATATATATATATATATACATATATATGTGTGTGTGTGTGTGTGTGTGTGTGTGTGTGTGTGTGTGTGTGTGTGTAAGTTGCTGTTGTCAGCTGTTATCTCCATATGTGGGTGAGAAAATGAAGCATCAAGGTACACACCTGGCAGTGCAGAGAGCTTGGCCCTTTTCACTGCAAAAAAAGAAAAGACAAAAAAGAAAAAGAAAAAAAAAAGGAAGGTTGTTACTGAAAAGCACAACCAAAACAGGTGAAACACGTTTTCGATATGAAAGCTTGCTAAATGCTTAGCTACTTATGAGCACACCTTTCTCGGGGACAACGCACCTCCCTCTACATCCAGCGCAAGTGACTCCTCGAACTACATTGATATAACATGCATTTTGGAGACGATTCTACTCCAAGGCAAAGGGCTAATCCCATGATTTTCAACAGTCTCATTGAAAATTGACTTGCGATAGATGTCCGGCTGACAGCTTTTGTAGGAACCACCAGGTTTGAAAGGTGCACAAATTGCCAAGCCGTGTAACAGTATGGTCATGCGTACATGCACCAAATTAAACACCAAGTGGTTAGAAAGCACATTCAAAGCATATAAATATAAACAAGGACCAAAAATCATATATATATATATATATATATATCAGGGTAAGTGAGACATGATTATGAGGCTCAATCATGCTGTCTCCATCCTAACTACCTTCACCACCCCATTGACTCCACACGACCACCACCAAGGCCAGCAACCCCACAGAGGAAAATGATAGAACCACCGGGCAAACTGTTCTAATACAGCTCATCAAAAAAAGTGGGAAAGAGGGAGTAATAGAAAAATAGCCACCCTGAAGTTGACGATAGGGAGGGGACGAGGAGTTAGGAGACATGTGATGTGGAGAAGAGTCATGCGAGGGACATGTGGAGGGAACCGTCATGTGAGGGACGTGTGGAGAAGCTGTCATGCGTGGAGGAGCCATCATGCAAGGGACGTGTGGAGGAGCCATCATGCAAGGGACGTGTGGAGGCGCCATCATGCAAGGGACGTGAGGAGGAGCCATCATGCAAGGGACGTGAGGAGGAGCCATCATGCAAGTGACGTGTGGAGGAGCAGTCATGCAAGGGACGTGTGGTGGAGCAGTCATGCAAGGGACGTGTGGTGGAGCAGTCATGCAAAGGACGTGTGGTGGAGCAGTCATACAAGGGACGTGTGGTGGAGCAGTCATGCAAGGGACGTGTGGTGGAGCAGTCATGCAAGGGACGTGTGGTGGAGCAGTCATGCAAGGGACGTGTGGTGGAGCAGTCATGCAAGGGACGTGTGGTGGAGCAGTCATGCAAGGGACGTGTGGTGGAGCAGTCATGCGAGGGACGTGTGGTGGAGCAGTCATGCGAGGGACGTGTGGAGGAGCCGCCATGTGAGTACCGTATGGAGGAGCAGTCATGTGAGGAACGTGTGGAGGAGCAGTCATGTGAGGAACGTGTGGAGGAGCAATCATGTGAGGCACGTGTGGAGGAGCAATCATGTGAGGAACGTGTGGAGGAGCAGTCATGTGAGGAACGTGTGGAGGAGCAATCATGTGAGGAACGTATGGAGGAGCAGTCATGCAAGGGACGTGTGGAGGAGCAGTCATGCAAGGGACGTGTGGAGGAGCAGTCATGCAAGGGACGTGTGGAGGAGCAGTCATGTGAGGAACGTATGGATGAGCCGTCATGTGAGGACGTATGGAGGAGCCGTCATGTGAGGAATGTATGGAGGAGCCGTCATGTGAGGAATGTATGGAGGAGCAGTCATGTGAGGAACGTGTGGAGGAGCAGTCATATGAGGAACAGGTGGGAAGGGAAGGAGACGTGGGGAGGGAAGTGGGTTGGCGAAGCTGTTATACGAGGTAGGGGGAGCTATGCTGGAAGCTCACGTAGTTCATTGATCATTGAAAGCAAACTTGAGTGATGCGAGCGCGGTCCCTCAGCTCTGTTTAACCACACCGCGACCGCCCCGATTCGGCAACACCCTAATCCCGGCAGGAGCGACCAAACCCGCCCGACCTGTCCGCGCACGGCGCACGAACACACAGGTACGACACCCGGCTCCGCACGGAACGTCTCAGGGAGCGGCCGAGCACGATTCGCTCGCCCAAGCGCACATGTACGGAAACCGTGCCGAATGGCGTGACGTTGAGCCCGGGTGAGGTTTGGCGGCACCTCCGTGTCACGTGACAAGCGCCGCAGACACCAACCTCGCACGCAGAGCAGGGACATCGCAGATGGTGGGTCCGGCCCGGCGCGAGATCGCGGGCCGGGGGGGTGGGGACACTGGGGAGGAGGGGTTTGCAGGTCCGCACCACCCGACCCGAACGCGTTAACAATTCACAACCAATTCACCACCGCCGACCCCCGGCAGTGTTTATAAGCCCGGACTGGCCCCGCCTTGCCAGCCTGGCCCAACCCGGCCACTCGTCCCTCCACCCTTGCTGTTCTGTTCTGTTCTATTAGTCTTCCGCTCTGCTTAAAAAAAAACAACATTGTATACCATTTATCGCCAATCAACTTGTCATTCGTGACGTCACACTTTCCTTCTTTCCACCCACGATCGACCATGCATCATTGATATTCTGTTACCGCGGTCCATAAGCTCCACCCGGTCCTTCTGATCCCGGTCATTCATCGCTCGCGCCTTCCATTCATGCCGTGAGCGGGACACAGGTGGAGGATCGTTCGAGGACCGGGACATCTTTACTACCTGTCCGCAGTTTTGCAGGAATGCTTTCAATATTGGACCATAAATCGTGGACCCGTGAAGATCGCACAATGCAAAATGTCAGCCTGCATTTTCGCGCCTTTTTAACATGATCAACGGACCGCATTAGGCAAATTAATTAGGAGGAAACCACACATTCAACCATGACGTTGCATCGCACTTTGGTGATCGTAAATGAGAAATAAAACAGCATTTACACATTTAAACAAATTCATCAATCATTAAGTGTTCTGCAAACGTCACATTTGAACGTGACGAGGCTCCAAACGTAACGTCTGACGAGGTGGACGTCATTGACCTATTTCTACCTGGGCAGCATTTACTTTATGGCTGTTTCAATCACGTGGAGGATCGATAAGAATATATTATCTCATGAGACTTACAGGAAGTAATTCCTGTAAATGTTTGTTCTCCCAGTGAAGACATGATTGGAGGTCCTGCGACTCCTGCCGTGCAATACACGCCTCTAATGAGCTTGTCCGAGCGCATGGAGCATCGCTGACGGGAATGGACTTCAATCCCAATGGGAGTCGAATACACACGGCTTTCCCCGCCATTCTGGGACACCGCTCTGTATTTCTCCACAAGAGGAAGCGCTCGATTCCCAAGCCACACGAACGCCGCCGGTGATCGATACGAGGTCGCGGCCAATTTAATGATGCGGTGAACACGGGTCGTGTTCTCCCTCTTGGAGCCAGCGCCATAAAGACAAGGGTTGTGGTGGATTTAAATAATGGGGACGAATCAATGATGTATGTGTGTGTATATAATGTATGTATGTGTATATATATATAGATATAATAAAAAAAGGCTGTGTCCATCTGCTCCTCCATAACTCCAAAACCATGAAACCTAGCGGCCCCAAACTTTGCATGCACACACATGGACCTCCAACAGATTGCAATGATGAAAACTTGATGTTTGGGTGTGTTACAAATTATAATATAACACCCTTTTGGAAGATGATTAATTCAGTGCTCATAAGAAGAAAAAAAACCTGAAAAAGCCTTACCAATATGGCGGCCCGCCATCTTGCTCAGCCCACTGCCACTCGCTGGGTTATTTAGCCGCCATTTCGTTTCGGCCTTTTCAAACGTGCCTTGCTTTGGAAACACGATCGATTTATCATTACATAATTGTAGCATATCATCAAAATCTGGATTCGGATTGGAGGATTGCATCATGTGGACTAAATACATGTCCAAATCTGGAGTGAAATCTGAAAATTTACCGTATATGTATAGTTATTTTATAACTAAGTGTATATATGCATTTATTTAAGCGAGGCTGTCATTCTCCTTCTGGGGTTAGTTTTTTATTTAACATGATAATAATTTTTACCTTAATTCATACGTCCATGGGATAGGGTGTCACTCTACTGTACCTGCGATCTGTTTTTAAAATTCCTCAGCCATTTCAACCAGAAGCAATGAGCTTGCTATCGCTTGCCAAGCCAGCCGTTCCTTATCACCCATTTCGTTGGAGTGCTTAAGCCGCTTGGCAAGGGCCATACAAAATAATTCAGAAATACCTTAATTAGTCACAAGGCCAGGGAACTTTGGATGTGTTATAAGTTATAACACCCTTTTTGAATATGATTAACCACCACTTCATTAACGCTATTCAGGCTGCTTTTGCCGGCCAGGGCGTTACAGTAGACAGAGCTCAGCAAACATTACTGCTTTACACAAAAATGTGCAAACACAGATCCTTGCAACTACAGACCAATCAGCCTGCTCCCAAATATCAGCAAAGTCATGGAATCCATCATTGCTTCGGATATCAAATCCTTCCTCTTCTCCAATGGCTTGATCTCCGATCATCAATTTGGATTCAGACCAGGTCATTCCACTCTGGACATGCTACTTCTGCTGTCTCAACAATGGATGGAGGTCCTCAATGCCAAATAGGAAATCAGAGCTGTCTCCCTTGACATATCACATGTCTTCGATATGGTCTGGCAGCCCGCTCTGCTCACCAAACTCTCCTCCTATGGTATCCATGGAAATCTCCATGCATGGCTGGCGGATTTCCTCTCTAGTCGTAGTCAACGTGTGGCCCTGAATGGGTTTCTCTCATCTCCTCTTCCTGTTCAGGCTCGAGTTCCCCAAGGCAGTGTTCTGGGCCCTGTGATTTTTCTGGTCTTCATCAATGATCTCTCCGACTCTCTGGAAAATCCTCTCTATATATTTGCTGATTACTCTACTCTCTGCCGTTCCATTCCTCATCCCTCAGATCGGCAGTCTGCAGCCTCCTCACTCTCTGCAGACCTGGACAAAATCACAGACTGGTCAAACAAGTGGAACATGCCTTTCAATCCTGACAAATCTCACAATCTTACTATGTCTCTCCGAAAAGACCGACTGGACAACCCTCCCATCCACTTTCTGAATAATCCTCTCCAAGAAGTTCTGTCACTCAAGCTTTTGGGTCTCACTATCTGCCCTGATCTTTCTTGGAAAAACCACATTTCCAAGCTGGCCTCCAAAGCCAGTCGCCGACTGGGCATCCTCCGTCGTGCGAAGTCCTTCTTTGGCACACCTGAGCTCCTCACCACATACAAGGCTTTCATCCGCAGCTCAATGGAATACTGTTCTCCCCTATGGGCCGGTGCTCCTGCCTCACACCTAGCTCGGCTTCACGCTGTTGAAACCAAAGCGTTCAGAATCATTGGAATCTCCTGCGATGAAGCTATCTCTGAGGGCCTTTCACTCACTCACCGCAGGCAGGTAGGCGGTCCTTCTGTATTCTACCGACTCCTATCCAGCCTAGCTTCCCCCCCCCCCCCCCCCCCAGCTCCATCTGTGCTCTGTCCCCCAAATATTCCTACAGCTCACACAAGATCTGCCAGCAACCCTCTTCTGGTGAAATTGCCAAAATCAAGACTCTCTGCTCACCTGCACTCTTTCATTCCTCTCTACTCCCACCTCTGGAACAAACTCTCTCTCTCTTCAATCCCACCCCTCCCTCCAGGTCTTTAAAACAGCTGTTCACCACCATCTCTTATCTTCCCCCATCGAAAACCTCGATCTTTTCTACCCCCGTTAATTCACCCCAAATCCACTTTTTTTAAATACTGACTTCTTTCCTGGAGTTCTAGCAGTGTCCATGTGTTTTACACCTCTCCCAACCCCTGCCCCCCCCCCCCCCTCTTCCCATGCCTCCTCCCCCCAAGCGCTCTCCCTTCCACAGATCTCCCGATGTCCCTGTTCTCTGCT
The DNA here is from genome assembly GCF_964187855.1 of Myxine glutinosa. Lineage (NCBI taxonomy): Eukaryota > Metazoa > Chordata > Myxini > Myxiniformes > Myxinidae > Myxine > Myxine glutinosa. The sequence continues at coordinate 28,143,381 of NC_136262.1, read as the reverse complement.
GTTGTACTTGTGTGCTTCCCTCTCTCTCCCCATCTTGTCTCCCGCTCCCTTTATTGCATGTTTTGTGTGGCCGTTTTTTTTGTGATTAATGTTAGCTCTTACACGAGCTTCGATATTGTATACCAAAAAAGCCAAAAAAAAACCCAGCTGCCATGTCGAACTATTTCATTGCAAATGTAAAGTCGACATTTTGTCTGCTCTCAGTGGTTTCAACATTTTGCTGATTTGCTGCTTGATTTTCACATTTATATAAGACTATTTAAAGGTAAATCTTCATGGTTGCCATTTTTGTGTTTGGCGTACTTCATCTGTGTTGTCCACTCGGAGACATCCGTACACACCCGGAGAACAAATTAATGCTTTCTAGCAGTTGGAACTGCTGCTAAGCTCAATTATGTAGCTTAAATTTTTTAATCTGGCTGAGGTTAAGAGTCTCCAGCCATCATAACCTATCATTCTCTTTGATAACACACCCTCACCTTTTCTACACCCCCACCCCCCTCAACTCTCTCTGTCCACTCTTCGCTCTTCCCCCCTAATAAACTGCCACACACTCCTTCCACACACCTCTCACTCCCACGTTTCTCCTTGCCCCCCCCCCCCCCCTTCGCACTGCTTCCTCGCTCGACCCTCCTTCCCTTCTCTCTCTCCTCCCCCTTCACCCCCCTCCATCCTCTTCTCCCCCCACCCTCCCTCCGTCCTCTCCTCTCCCCCTCTCTTCATATTCCCATCAGGAAGCAACTCATGTCATCCTTCTGAGGTCGGCAAAATGAGTACCAGCTTACTGGGATGAATAAGATATTCAGGTAACTTGCATTGGGGTGGCGAGCCATCCAGGATTGTGCCCAATAGCTCAGGAAACTACTTCAGCAGCCTAATTTATTAAGGTGTCACCTCTCGGATTGAACGTTAAACGGGAATTCCCGCCTGCCAACATTAGTTGGTGGTTATTGTAATTCCATGGTGTTCTTCATGAAGAGTAGGTGAGCTATTGCCGCACCCTGAACAAATTACAAATTCCTGCCCCAACTACTGCTAGGAAGGCAATTTCAAACCACCTAGCCTAGCCAACCTAGCTAGGGTTATCCCTTGCCAAGAAACTGTTTTGGCAGCATCGAAGCTCTGTAAGAGAGTATGCTGCATCAGCATCAGGATACTGTTACGGTTGTCGGAGACCCAGGGGAGACACATCAAACACATAAGGGATTCCTAGTGTAGTTATATCTGCAGTAATTTTGTTTAGCTAAATTACCTCTCCCCCTCGTATTATTGGAAGGGGGAAAATGCGTTGTGAATGTAGTTAGAACTATCCCTATTGTCCTCTTCCTCATTCTCCAACTCCGTACTCAAACCTTATTCTCAGAGTCCATTCCCATAGCTCATTCTCAAGCACATAGGCTCAAACTCCTTTCTCATGCACTTCTAAACACTTTACAGACTCAAACCCACAACATTCATTTCACAACCCACACCACGAACGAGCGAGCAACAGATGCATTATACAGCCTTTCCGCTTGCCATGTCCTTTCCATGCGACGAGATACCAGCAGCCCTGCCCACCACGTTCCTGCAATCAATCATGATGACTGCATCACAGTTCGCCAACCAATCGGAGTGGCTGGCTCACTGAAAGCGGATGTGAGAGGCGACAGGAACGTGGGCGATAAGATGCCTGGTCACACACACCTCATTGACTAGACCTGGTTTTGCGGAGCGTCAACTGGGTCCACAAGTTATTTTCAGGACTTGCATTATATGCAACCGTACACACTGCATGTCTCACCTGCAGGTCTCACTCACCCGCACCACACACCTCACGTATGGGTGAGGCCAGGGTCAACACCAAACCCCAGCTACTTTGCTTCTCTGTCTATCACTCTTTCTTCTCTCCTTCTCCCAGAATGTTTGAGGTGCCTGTGTGTGTAGAAAGTTGTGATAAGATAACCGAATTGGAGGGCTTATGTGCTTAGGAGCAAGATATTTTCTCTTGTGACACTGGTTTGCCTTGTAAATACGTGCCTTTGCTAATTCCTTGATAAATTGCTTTCCAAACTGCCCGGTAGCCTCTTTCCATTGGTTAGACAATAGTGTGTGATAGTGACAGTGAGTTCTGCCTCGCCGTTTCGTTATGGTCAGAACTTAGCCAACGTCGCCCTGTGGTATCAATCGGCCATTTTTGATTGTCAGCAGAAATATCTCAACCTACCTTACTCGCATTATAAATACTGCCGAATGCCAACAAAAAAGACCCCTGATGGGCAGAAACAAAGCAGATGCAAAGAGAATGGCAGTCTCCAGGTCACTTGGGACTTAACAGCAGACACAGGTTCGACTTGAGGATCAACGTGCAAGACAGGCAGCCTCCAGGGCAGCTGAGACTCAAGAGCAGACACAGGCTCAGGTTGAGGATCAATGCGCAAGACAAGCAGATTCCAGGTCAGCTGAGACTACAGAGCAGACATAGGCTCAGGTTAAGGATCAACATGCAAGACAAGCAGCCTCCAGGACAGCCGAGACTACAGAGCAGACACAGGCTCGGGTTGAGGATCAACGTACAAGATAAGATGCCTCCAGGTAAGCATGTTGGGCAGCCGTAGAAGGTGAAGCATTTAAGTACAATCCAGCCAACTATGACAATCATCCACAGTTTCACAATGGACGAATGGAAAAAAATGTAAAACAAATGCTCACAATGGAAAACATTTTCTCTCACACTGTGTTGCTCTCAAATGGACTGCAGAAACACGAGGCATGTGTTACTCTGTTGGGAAATTGAGGTAAACACCACACCAACCGCTCCAGAACCATTAGAGTCATTGATGTCAGGGACAACGTCCAGGTCGAAACACTTTCTGTAAGTCCTCAGGAAATATAGCTCCTGCTTTCAGATGATGTCTTTTGGTGCGATGAATGAAGTATGCGAACCAGGCTTCATGCCCACTTTTAAGGTCCAGGGTCAAGTTTAAAATCATGCAGGATCCCTGCTACAAATTCCAAATGAACAGCACCAATTCCTTCAATTTTATTTCATGGGAGACGAACAACTGGACAGGAGCAGCGTTGCAGCACCATTCCTGGCACGTCAGCACATTGTCTTGGAAGTGCAGCAAATGTTTCACCACAACAACTATGTTCAAAGTTTAAAGACTGCTCTTGAAAGGATGCCTTCAGATAAGTACAAGGTGGTCATTCGACTGGAAAAGATTCCTGCTGAGAAGCATGAGCGATATTTCATTGCACCTGTGACAAATGAGGTAGCCATCGTCATTGTAGACAACGACTTTTTGGCAGGTGCTTTGTCTTGCAGAGAAGAAACAACCAGCTGCAGAGTAGCAGAGACGCATAAGTCCTATGATGCCTTGCAAGACCCTCTCATCTTTTGGCGGTAGAAAACGACGACCACTTCCTCATCATGCAGATTGATCCTAGGACAGGTATGCCTGTCAGTGGCAAAAAGGTATCGGCCAATAACTTGTATGCATACAGAATGATGGTGCAAGACGGAAATGTCAATCACATCAATTCAGCCAAATCATTAGGCCAAATCAGATAGACAGCATCATCAGTGCAGAGCTACCCGATCCTCAACAAAATCCCTGTCTTTTTTATATTATCATCAAAAACATGATTTGCGGCCCTTGTGGTAATGTCAACCCCAGCTCTTCTTGCATGAAGGACGGAAAGTGCACCAAAATACCCCAGACATGCTATTGATGAAACTCAAATGGCAGAAGACAGGGATATTCTCTACAGAAGGTGAAGAGCAGAATATGGTGGTGTCAAAACCAAGATCACGGTGGAAATCGGCAAATCCTACCGAGAGGTTGAAATTGACAACAGATGGATGGGTTGTGTCATACTGTCCATTGCTTTCTCGTATGTTTCAAGCCCACATCAATGTTAAATATTGCAACTTGGTTAATAATAATAGAAAATCTTTATTGTCACACATTCAGGGAAATTATTATTTGGTGACAACGTTAGTTAACCATCATAAAAACATAAAACACAAAGGGAATAAGAAAACAAAATAAAAAGACATAAAATATAAAATTTGGAAGATGGGCTAAACAGCAAAATTGCTAGGAATTTGAATTTAGCATTCGAATTGCACATGGTACAAATGACTTTTTGAAAATCCCTACCTCCCCCTCTCATCCTTCATCTTACCCTACTCCTCCCCTCCCCTGTCCTGTACCCAATGCTCCCCCTCTCTCTTCATTAACGGTATGGACCTCAAACATCCGGGGCCTTCGCTCAAACCTGACTGATCTCTCCATACAGGTTGCTTCTGACAATCCAGACTTGATCTGCTTAACAGAGACTTTCCTCCTTCAAGATGTCTCTGATTCCTTAATATCTCTTCCTGGTTACTCCCTCCTCCGGTATGATAGACCTGAGCCTCGGCCTGGTGGTGGGGTGGCTATCTTTGTCAAAAACTCTCTTCCTCACTCTCCTTGCACTGCTCTCTTTCCTCCTCACCCGCAGGAGTACCTCTGGTTACGGCTTCCTCTCCGCTCCCACCTTTTGTTCATATGTGTTCTGTACCGTCCCCCAAACAGTGATGACTCCATCTACATTTCAATGTCTGACAACATGGACCAACTTCTATCCACTCATCCCAACTCTCTCTTCCTCATATGTGGTGACTTCAACTGTCATCATGCCACCTGGTTGGGTGTGGGTTCCTCTCTCACTAGTCATGGCACCTCAGCAAAGGACTTCTGTGACTCACTGGGATTGACACAATCTGTCAATTTCCCGACCCGGATCTCAGCCAATGGAGTATCTTCTCTTCTAGACTTGGTTATGACAAACTTCCCTGCTAATGTCTGCTGCTCTTCTTCTGCTCCAATCGGTTCTTCTGATCATGTGCTTGTCAAAGTGGACATCTCTCTGGCCATTCTCAGAGAGCCTCCTCAGCGTCGACGAGTCTGGCATTTCACTCAGGCCGACTGGGACGGTCTTCAAGCAGCCATCAATCGTCTGGATTGGTCTCCCATCTCCACTGCCTCTGACATCAATTCTTCCTGGGAATTCTTCCAAAGCAAACTGATCTCTCTCATGCACAGATTTATCCCATCTCGCCTTCAATTGTCTTACCCTTCCTCCCGTCCATGGTACACTGAATCTTGTGGTGAGGCAGTTGCCCTGAAACAACTTGCCTTTGCCTCTTGGAAGGCTAATCCAACTGAAGGAAATCTCAGTTCCTTCCACCAAGCTCGGAACAAGTGTGTGTCTACCCTCAGGAGTGCCAGGAAGCACTATCTCTCCTCACTCAAGAATGAACTCTCAAACCTGTCTCCTTCCTCCAAATCCTGGTGGCGTCTGGTCAAATCCGTTTCTGGTGTTTGTTCCCCCTCCATCCCCTCCCTTACCTCAAATGGCCACACAGTTGACATCGCACGTGACAAAGCCGAATGCCTCAACTCTGTGTTCGCCTCGAAATCCTTAGTCCCAAACCCATCTCTCTCTGTTCCCACCTTTCCCAGTCGAACCCAACTGCTCCTGGACTCTGTGTCCTTCTCTCCTGACAAGGTGGAGGAGTTTTGTCAAACCTCGACTCTGATTCTGCAACTGGACCAGACGGCATCAGCCCACGGGTCCTAAAATCCTGCTCTGCCGCTCTATCTCACCCTCTCTCTGTTCTTTTCACCCTATCTTTTGCTCAAGGTCATCTGCCAGCATCCTGGAAATCAGCTAACATTACCGCTTTACACAAAAAAGGTGCAAAAACAGATCCTTGCAACTACAGACCAATCAGCCTGCTCCCAATTATCAGCAAAGTCATGGAATCCATCATTGCTTCGGATATGAAATCTTTCCTCTTCTCCAATGGCTTGATCTCTGATCATCAATTTGGTTTCAGACCAGGTCACTCTACTCTGGACATGCTGCTTCTGCTGTCTCAACAATGGATGGAGGTCCTCAATGCCAAACAGGAAATCAGAGCTGTCTCCCTTGACATATCAAGGGCCTTTGATACGGTCTGGCACCCAGCTCTGCTCACCAAACTCTCCTCCTATGGTATCCATGGAAATCTCCATGCATGGCTTGCGGACTTCCTCTCTGGTCGTAGTCAACGTGTGGCCCTGAATGGGTTTCTCTCATCTCCCCTTGCTGTTCAGGCTGGAGTTCCCCAAGGCAGTGTTCTGGGCCCTGTGCTTTTTCTCGTCTTCATCAATGATCTCTCTGACTCTCTTGAAAATCCTCTCTATCTCTTTGCTGATGACTCCACTCTCTGCCGCTCCATTCCTCTTCCCTCAGATCGGCAGTCTGCAGCCTCCTCACTCTCTGAAGACCTGGACAAAATCACAGACTGGTCAAACAAGTGGAACATGTCTTTCAATCCTGCCAAATCTCACTCTCTTACTATGTCTCTCCGAAAAGATCGACTGGACAACCCTCCCATCTACTTTCTCAACAATCCTCTCCAAGAAGTTCTGTCACTCAAGCTTTTGGGTCTCACTATCTGCCATGATCTTTCTTGGGAAAACCACATTTCCAAGCTGGCCTCCAAAGCCAGTCGCCGACTGGGCATCCTCCGTCGTGCGAAGTCCTTCCTCGGCACACCTGAGCTCCTCACCACATACAAGGCTTTCATCCGCAGCTCAATGGAATACTGTTCTCCCCTATGGGCTGGTGCTCCTGCCTCACACCTGGCTCGGCTTCACGCTGTTGAATCCAAAGCTTTCAAAATCATTGGAATCTCCCGCGATGAAGCTATCTCTGAGGGCCTTTCACTCACTCACCGCAGGCAGGTAGGTGGTCTTTCTGTCTTCTACCGACTCCTCTCCGGCCTTGCTCCCCCAGCTCTCTCTGTGCTCTGTCCCCCAAATATTCCTACAGGTCGCACAAGATCTGCCAGCAACCCTCTGATGGTTAAACTGCCGAAATCTCGGCTCTCTGCTCACCTTCACTCTTTCATTCCTCTTTTCTCCCGCCTGTGGAACAAACTCCCACACTCCCTTCAATCCCTCTCCTCCCTCCAGGTCTTTAAAACAGCTGTTCACCACCATCTCTTATCTTCCCCCATCCATAACCTTGATCTTTTCTACCCCCACTAATTCACCCCAGATCCACCTTGTTTGAAATTCCAACTTATTTCCTGGAAATCCTGGCAGTGTCCATATGTTTATACCTCTCCCACCCCCCCCCTTCACATGCCTCCCCCCCTTCACATGCCTCCCCCCCTTCACATGCCTCCCCCCCAAAGCCCTCTCCCTCCCACAGATCTCTCCATGTCTCCATGTCTCTCGGTCCCTGCTCTCAAATGTTGTGTTTGTGTCCTTCCCCCTCTCTCCCCATCTTGTCTACCGCTCCCGATGTTATTTGTTTTATGTGTCTGTTTGTCTTTCTGTGTGATTAATGTTCGCTCTTTCACGAGCCTCGATCTTGTATACAAAAAAAAAAAAAAAAAAAAAAAAAAAAAAAAAAAAAAAAAAATGTTCTTCATCCTCCTTGCACAAAAGCGTCTCCCTGATTAGCTGATGATCCAATTCCAGAAAGAGCTCTATTTAAGGAGTTTGCTGCACCCCCCCCCCCCCAACCCCTGCTACCAAGGTTTGACGATTGATTATTATATTGTTCCTGAGCTATTTAGGAGTGGGAATCCACTTGTTGTCAATCCCAAAGCCTGCAAAGGAAAAATGTCAACAGCACTTTATGTTAGGTGGGTCGGGGAGGATAAGCGTAAATTTTCACACGCTTCAAAATAGGGGGTATGGGTGTTATAGAGTCTATAGTGCTTCTTGGTATACATTAATCATGACATATGGAAAGACATGACACATACATATGGAAATCATGACATGACACATACACCACTGGAAAGAGGAATGAAATACCTATCCTATGGTATATGAATGAATGAATGAATGATCGTTTTAAGGCCATTTTCCCCGCAAGAGCGGGGGTTAGCCTTGCGGGCCCCATGACAATCATGGTTCCCTGTTTGAGGCAATGTTTTTATGGCCGGATGCCCTTCCTGACGCCAACCCTTGGTCGCCTCTTATGATGCGCAGGGATACGGTGTACCTATTCTAAGCCGGGGTACACACCGGGAACATTCATCCCAGCAGGCTGGTACTCAATTTGCCGACCTCGGAAGGATGACAGGCTGAGTCAACCCCCCCCCCCCCCTGGCGTTAATTCAGCGGTTGACCTGGATTCGAACCCAGGATCCTAGGATCCCAAGCCGGCACCCTAACCGCTAAGCCAACACCAGGGCTTCCTTGGAATAAATCAAGACAATAATTGAGGTGAATATGACAATTTGTGTGTCTTGTCCGTAAATATGCGTAGCCACTAAAAGCGAACATTTCGACTAAAGCATATCTTACAATCAATCAGGAACCACTATAAACCGCCAAAAGTCAACTAGATCTATTACATTAGAAGCCTTAGGGTGCCATATGAATAAAACATAATAAATACATTGAAAATATACCGATGAATGTACACTTTCAACCGTTTTTACATTGCTATCCAGAAATCTGTGAATACAGTTCGTGTCGATTGCCACTTGGGGGTGGGGTTGCTTTTCAGGCTGCCTTCTTAATTTGAATTCATTGACCACTACGTGATATGTATCACATGAAAGCATACTGAATTACCTATCCAATGGTGTATTAATGATCACTTTCAGATAAATGTTCACCTCGACAAGGGACTTCACATCACGGTTTGTATACTGAATCGAGGCTCGTGGAAGAGCTGACATTTACTTCACAAACAAATCAACCAGACAAACAAAACTTTACATGGGGTGTACTTACTTTTTCACGTGATTGTACGTGTCAACAAATGAGCCACTGTTGGTCGCAGATCAGAGAGCTGCCTATAATTCAATCTAGGACCTGGTGAATATGAAAACTGGAGGAATATTTTTCCTGGATGCACCAGGTGAAACACAAAAGACATTTTTCATGAACGTGCTCTTTGCCAAACTCCGCCAACAATCAAAAGTAGCAATTGCTGTGCCCTCTTCTGGACTTGCTACCACATTGCTTCACAGTGGTCGTACTGCTCACTCAACCTTAAAGCTGCCTCTTAACCTTGCACATTGTAAGAGTCCATCATCAAAGGAACGTATATGTCTGACGTATGTCATATACAGTCCTCTTTGCAAAATCATCAAATCCCTTCAAGGCCAAAGTAGCAACCACACACTTATGGGTGGGGTTGTTGTAATATTGGCAGATCTTCGTCAAACGCAGCAGGTTATTCCAAAGGAAGCAATTGCCAATGAACTGAAAGCATGCTTCAAAGCTTCATATCTCTAGAGACATGTGCACAAAATGTAACTTATGACCAACCTGAGAGTTCACTTGCTGGGTGATGTGTCTGTGGAGACTTTGCTCATCAATTTCTAACTCCTGGCATGGAAAAGTGCCAATTGATGTGACCAGTGTACCAATCAGTATTCCGACAGCTTTTGCAATGTAGTATTGTAGTAGGGTCAATGGAAGTACTGAAAACCAGTGTGATCCCAAACATCCATCACCATTTCGCAGATCACAAATGGCTTTGTGAACATTCCCTTCTTGTTCCTAAAAATACCAGTGCGAATACCATCAACTTATAGATTCAACAACAGATGCCTGAAGAAGCTCAATCCTACAAATAAGTCAACACAGTTGTGGATGCCTCCGGCGCCCGGCAATACCGCAGTGCAGCTCATAGAGGCTGCATTAGGAGGGAGAGGTGTACACTAATTGATTAATTGTATAATTAAAATCAATAAAAGATTATCACAAAATATTTTCTTAATCAATTGGCTAATAGCATAACGAAACCACTAGTGCTTCATCCGAAGATGTATCTTTTAGAAATTTAATTAAATAAGTCATTAATAAAAAATTAAATAATTAATTGATGAATCAATAAATAAATAATCAATTAATCAATAAATAATTAATCGATTAAATGATTAATCAATAAATCAAAAAATGTCCTTGATAGCCACATCACTTGGTCACTGTCATGTCCAAATATTAGCTTCCCAGCTCAAAAGGTGCCTGAGATATTGGCCAAATGAGAAAGAAAATAAATAAATGATTAATAATGAAAATAAATAAATAATAATCATTAAAAAATTAAATTATTAATCAATTCGGTCACAGAACACATAAACCACCACCATTTCATCAGAATATGTAATTGAAATAACAATTTTTTTTTTAGTAATTCATCGAATAATTAAATAATTAATCGATTAATTGATTAATCAATAAATCAAAAATATCCTTGATAGCCACATCACTTGGTCACTCATGTCCAAATATTAGCTTCCGAGCTCAAAAGGTGCCTGAGATAAGGTCCTAGGCACACCTGAGCTCCTCACCACATACAAGACTTTCATCCGCAGCTCAATGGAATACTGTTCTCCCCTTTGGGCCGGTGCTCCTGCCTCACACCTAGCTCGGCTTCACGCTGTTGAAACCAAAGCTTTCAGAATCATTGGAATCTCCCGCGATGAAGCTATCTCCGAGGGCCTTTCACTCACTCACCGCAGGCAGGTAGGTGGTCTTTCTGTCTTCGACCGACTCCTCTCCGGCCTTGCTCCCCCAAATATTCCTACAGGTCGCACAAGATCTGCCAGCAACCCTCTGATGGTTAAACTGCCGAAATCTCGGCTCTCTGCTCACCTTCACTCTTTCATTCCTCTTTTCTCCTGCCTCTGTAACAAACTCCCACACTCCCTTCAATCCCACTCCTCCCTCCAGGTCTTTAAAACAGCTGTTCACCACCATCTCTTATCTTCCCCCATCCAAAACCTTGATCTTTCCCACCCCCGCTAATTCACCCCAGATCCAATTTGTTTGAAATTCCAACTTCTTTCCTGGAAGTCCTGGCAGTGTCCATATGTTTTATACCTCTCCCACCCCCCCCCCCTTCACATGCCTCCCCCCTCCCCCAAAAGCCCTCTCCTTCCGACAGATCTCTCGATGTCCCTGCTCTCAAATGTTGTGTTTGTGTCCTTCCCCCTCTCTCCCCATCTTGTCTACCGCTCCCCATGTTATATGTTTTATGTGTCGGTTTGTCTTTCTGTGTGATTAATGTTAGCTCTTTCACGAGCCTCGATCTTGTATACAAAAAAAATAAAAATAAAAGATATTGGCCAAATGAGAAAGAAAATAAATAAATGATTAATAATGAAAATAAATAAATAATAATCATGAAAAAATTAAATTATTAATCAATTCCGTCACAGAACACATAAACCACCACCATTTCATCAGAATCTGTAACTAAAAATAAAAATAAATTTTTTAGTCATTAATCGAATAATTAATCGATTAATTGATTAATTAATAAATCAACAATAGCGTTTGCAGTCAAATCACCTGGTCATTGTCATGTCCAAATATCAGCTTCTTAACTCAAAAGGTGCCTGAGTTAATGGTCAGAAGAGAATGGAAATTTGATTAATTAAATAAGCACTTAATTAATCGCTAATAATTAAATAACTCCTCAATTAATTGATTCATCAAAAAACAAAAAATACCGTTTTTGACAAAGGACTTGCTCACTATTGTGCCGAAATTTCAGCTTCCTAGCTCAATGGATGGCTGAGATATCGCCTGGACAAACAAACAAACAAGAAAACAAGAAAACAAGAAAACAAGAAAGAAAACAAGACAAGTACAGATACATTCAAAGTACACCGCCCCCATGCCAAATAATTAAATATGCTACAGCGTGGCATTGCCGGGGCGCCTGGCAATACCGCAGTGCAGCTCATAGAGGCTGCATTGGGAGGGAGAGGTGCACATGAATTGATTGATTAATTGTATAATTAAAATCAATAAAAGATTATCAACAAAATATTTTTTTAATCAATTGGCTAATAGCATAACTAAACCACTAGTGCGTCATCCGAAGATGTATCTTTTAGAAATTTAATTAAATAACTCATTAATAAAAAATTAAATAATTAATTGATTAATCAATAAATAATTAATCGATTAATCAATAAATAATTAATCGATTAAATGATTAATCAATAAATCAAAAATATCCTTGATAGCCAAATCACTTGGTCACTGTCATGTCCAAATATTAGCTTCCCAGCTCAAAAGGTGCCTGAGATATTGGCCAAATGAGAGAAAAAAAAAAAAGAAGATTAATAATGAAAATAAATAAATAATAATAATTTAAAAATTAAATTATTAATCAATTCGGTCACAGAACACATAAACCACCACCATTTCATCAGAATCTGTAACTGATATATATATATATTTTTTAGTAATTAATCGAATAATTAAATAATTAATCGATGAATTGATTAATTGATAAATCAATAAATCAAAAATATCCTTGATAGCCACCTCACTTGGTCACTCATGTCCAAATATTAGCTTCCAAGCTCAAAAGGTGCCTGAGATATTGGCCAAATGAGAAAGAAAATAAATAAATGATTAATAATGAAAATAAATAAATAATAATCATAAAAAAAATTAAATTATTAATCAATTCGGTCAGAGAACACATAAACCACCACCATTTCATCAGAATCTGTAATGTTAAAAAAAATTTTTTGTCATTAATCGAATAAAATTGATTAATTGATTCATTAATAAATCAAAAATAGCCTTTGCAGCCAAATCACCTTGTCATTGGCATGTCCAAATATCAGCTTCCTAACTCAAAAGGTGCCTGAGTTAATGGTCAGAAGAGAAAGGAAATTTGATTAATTAAATAAGCATTTAATTAATCGCTAATAATTAAATAACTCCTCAATTAATTGATTATTCAAAAAACAAAAAATACGGTTTTTGACAAAGGCCTTGCTCACTACTGTGCTGAAATTTCAGCTTCCTAGCTCAAAGGATGGCTGAGATATCGTCCGGACAAACAAACAAGAAAACAAACAAGAAAGCAAGAAAACAAACAAACAACCAGAGTGAAAACTGAGTACTCCCTTTCAGCGTGCGTCACTGCCGAGCCCCCTTCGGTGCCCGGTAATGACGATTTGCAATGCCTGGAGATGGCATAGGAAAGGTGCGGTGTACAACAAGAAAACAACCAGAGTGAAAACTGAGTACTCCCTTTCAGCGTGCGTCATTGCCGAGCTCCCTTCGGTGCCCGGCAATGACGATTTGCAATGCCTGTAGATGGCATAGGAAATGTGCGGTGTACAAAAACAAGAAAGAAAACAAGAAAGAAAACAACCAGAGTGAAAACTGAGTACTCCCTTTCAGCGTGCGTCACTGCCGAGCCCCCTTCGGTGCCCGGCAATGACGGTTTGCAATGCCTGGAGATGGCATAGGAAAGGAGCTGTGGACAACAACCAGAGTGAAAACTGAGTACTCCCTTTCAGCGTGCGTCACTGCCGAGCCCCCTTCGGTGCCCGGCAATGACGTTTTGCAATGCCTGGAGATGGCGTAGGAAAGGAGCGGTGTACAATAAGCACCCCTGACACGAGGCCCAGACTTCAGACTTTGGCATGCTCACGTGGATGTGCCGTCAAAAACTGTTCCAACCCGTCATTTTTGACGGGGATACAGTGTGTGTGTGTATGTATATATATATATATATATATATATATATATATATATATATATATATATATATATATATATATATATATATATATATATATATATATATATATATATATATATATATATATATATACTGTATATATATATATATATATATATATATATATATATATATATATATATATATATTATATATATATATATATATATATATATATATATATATATATATATATATATACTGTATATATATATATATATATATATATATATATATATATATATATATATATATATATATATATATATATATATATATATATATATATATATATACGTATATATATATATATACAGACTTGGCATTTAATATGGAATATTTTTTTTGTGGGGGTGAACTTACTTTTCAGGATGTCTTGGAACCAAAAGTTCATTGGAATTATGTTGAAATTATTCTAGATTTTGTTAATGTGACCTTTAAAAGAAACAAAAACCACATTTGCCATTTCGAAACAAATAAATTGATCCTTGAAAGTGATGTAAACTGATATCAAACTCAATTCATGGACAGTACGGTGTTAAACTTCTTTACGTTTTCCTGAAGTATCTCTTTATTTTGCACATTAGCCAAAAATTTTTTAAACAAAAACAAAAGTTAAATTACGACTGGGATTACGGACAGTAAAATTACAGTTCAGTACTTCGTGTAACCCCCACGAGCATTCAGGAGAGCACGTACACGTTGAGGCATGCTGTTCACGAGATTTGCCAAGGTTTGGACAGGAATCGCTTGCCATGCAGTGACAATAGCCTGCTGCAATTCACGCACAGAGGTCGGCTGCTGGTCCAAGTGGTCGATTTGACGCGTTAATTCTGCCCAAAAGTTCTCTATCGGATTCATATCCGGGGACATGGCAGGCCACTCCACATGCTCTACACCACGGTCAGCAAGAAAGTGTTGGATCATGCGAGCACGATGAGGCCGTGCATTGTCATCTTGGAAGACAAAGTTTCCTCGAAAGGCTGCACGAGCAAATGGAAGCAATGTTTCTTCCAGAATGGCCCTGTACTTGAACTGGTTCAGGTTTCCATTCAGAACAACCAGGTCAGTTTTGCCCCCTGCATGAAAAGCAGCCCAAACGGTCACCCCACCTCCTCCAGCTTGGACTCTTGGCACTATACAATCTTTGTTGGAGGCTTCATGCACTTGTCTGCGCACTCGGACGCGGCCATCTTGACGATAGACCAGAAATCTAGACTCGTCACTGAAGATCACGTGATTCCAGTGTCCTGGCTGCCATTGACGGTGCACTCTGGCCCACTGCAATCGGCGCTGGCGGTGTTGTCTGGTCAGGCATGGCTTTCTCGGGGGACGCCTGGCACGATAGCCTGCTTGAACCAGTCGTTGGTTGACTAGCCTTCTGGATACAGGCACATTTGTCAGTTGCTGCCACTCAGCCCTAAGCCGATTAGCTGACTTGGTACGGCCATTGCGCACTAACCGGTGCAGCTGGCGATCATCCCTCCTTGTGGTTCTGCGGGGACGTCCTGGCCTCGGTATTGGAGCAGGGACACCCCTCTGAGCATTTCGTTTCAGGATCTTTGACACCTGACCTTGAGTGATGCCATACTGCCGAGCAATAGCACGCTGTTTCATGCCGTAATTTCGTAAAGCCACCACTCCATGACAAACAGCATTGTCGAGTTGACGGACCATCTCCAGAGGAAGCGGAAATAACTTTTGGAGACTTGCAGCAGTTGTTTTCCACTAATACAGAACGCAACAACCCTTGTATACCCGACTGTGAAGCCAATCATCAAATGCACCTATCCGTACATTTTGCCACACCACCTGTGATATTATCCTGTTGTTGACTTCTAGCTGCGACAATCAGTGACATGGTTCTTTCAACAAAGACATCACCAAAGTGCAAAAGAAACTCACCAGATTGATATACTGAGTTAAGAAAGTAAACCCAAGTCAAGAAAAAAAAAAAAATTCCATATTCAATGCCAAGTCTGTATATATATGTGTGTATATATATATATATATATATATATATATATATATATATATATATATATATATATATATATATATATATATATATATATATATACAGTGAACCCTCGTTTATCGCGGGGGTTACGTTCCAGAACCCCCCGCGATAAACGAAAATCCGCGAAGTAGCGACCATATTTTTTTTTTTTTTTTATATATATTTTAAAGCATTATGAACTCCCCACACTCTTATTAACCTTTCCCATACTCTTATAAACACTTCCTATACTCTTAAACACTTTTTACACTCTTAAACATACGTAATTTTAACAACATATAAAATTCTAATGGGTACTCACCATTGAAGATACTGTAGCTACCCATGGGTTCCCCAAGCAAGACCAGCATCAGAATCTCCTTGCTCCAGCCGGTGACGTCACCGGCGGGGATTCCCGGCGCGAGAGTGGCTGGTCACGTGACCGCTAAAGCGTGCCGCGCTTTGCGGGTATAATCAGCTACACCTGTTGATCACGTGACCACCGATTCACCGAAGCACGCCACGCTTGAGAGGCGTGGCTTTCGGTTTCTGGTTGTGCTTTATAATGCAGCCCGATAAATGGGCTTTTCAGTGTTCCCAAGTTGGTTTTGAGAATAAATATCTTCTCGGACGAGTTTGTGTCTTGCCCGTCATTTCGTCCGTATCAAGCAAGAGCCCCGGCTCTTCAATACTACAACTTGCGTGATGAAGATGATGATGAATTAGCTGTGCAGTACTGATGACGATGAAGGTGATGACGATGATGAATGTACTGGCGTTTTCCATACGCACGACTCTTTGTCTACCCTTCTACTGTACACTATGTACAGTATTTTATTTCTTGTAATATGTTTTAAATACTGTATTTTTGTTATTTCTTTACGTTTTTTAATTTTTTAGGCTAGAAAATGCTTATTTTACCACAAAAATATTTAAAATAATAGTATATAAAAATACATTTATACCGCAAAATCCCGCGATATAGCGAAAAATCCGCGATATAATTTTACATATACTAGCGAGAAAAAACCGCGATGTACCGAATCCGCGAAAAGTGAACCGCGATATAGCGAGGGATGACTGTATATATACTACTGTGTTCAAAAAGTATCCGACCTTTATTTTTCGTGCGTAAAAAAAAAGAAGCTAGGGAGGCGTTGATTGGTGCACGTATGTAGGCGATCCTAATGCACACGCGTGAATTTTTTCCCACCTGCAGAAGCTGTCATTCGATGGCAGACCGCCGATGAGTGAGGACATGTAAGTGAGCGCCGTCGGATTTTCGTTTTTGACAAAATGACGGAAAAACTTGAACAACGCTACTGCATCAAATTTTGTGTAAAGCTTGGCGATTCCCAAGTGGAAACGATCCGCAAGATTCAACACCGTTCATTCCATTATGAAGGAGGATTTGGGCTTCAGGAGAATCTCAGCGAAGTTCGTACCAAAGCTGCTAACGATTGAGCAGAAGCAACTCCGTTTGGAGATCGCACAGGACATGCTGGAGACGGTGAACAGCGATCCCAGCTTCCTCAACACATTGATCACTGGCGATGAGTCCTGGGTTTATGGGTACGACCCAGAAACCAAGTTGCAGTCATCACAATGGAAGCATCCAACATCCCCGAGGCCAAAAAACACAAAATTTGATGCAGTAGCGTTCAAGTTTTTCCGTCATTTTGTCAAAAACGAAAATCCGACGGCGCTCACTTACATGTCCTCACTCATCGGCAGTCTGCCGTCGAATGACAGCTTCTGCAGGTGGGAAAAAATTCACGCGTGTGCATTAGGATCGCCTACATACGTGCACCAATCAACGCCTCCCTAGCTTCTTTTTTTTTACGCACGAAAAATAAAGGTCGGATACTTTTTGAACACACTACGTATATATATATATATATATATACATTGTAACGGTTTTGAGAAGTGTAACGAATTTGAGAAGTGTAACGGTTTTTTGAGAAGTGTAACAATTTTGGAGGAAGTGTAACGAATGTGAAAAGTATGGTTTTGTTATGTGTAACACCCTCGTAATGTAAATAATGGTCGCAGCCGTCCTCCTAGTTAATTCCATGAAACTTACACGCAGGCCACGATATATCTTTTTAAATAGTGTATTTCCTTATTCCATGTAGGCTAAATATGTGTTTCCCACTAGATTGACTCTGCATTGTATCAAACGAAATAAGCGTAGGCCCTTTCAATTTCCCCAATCATCTCCGCTCTCCCAAAGTTCCTTTCAAAAGCGGTGCGAGTGGTGTTCAATCCCGCAAGCCGCCATTGCCCATGTGCTAATCTCGGAGAAGAAAGGCGTGTCTCCACCTCGTCATAGAGGGGAGGAGTGAGCCAACCCCACTTGGCCAACCAGCACCGCGGTTAGCGACCCGGTAGGCGTGCCCTCGCAGCCGGCGGCTTGATTCCGCCCGGAGTAATAAAAGGGACTGGAAGGGACTGCTTCGGCAGATGACCTGGGAGATGAGATGAGAGATGAGCGAAGAGGTGACATACGAAAGGAGCTGTGAGCTGAGCTGTGAGCGGTGAGATGCGAGACGCTCCAAGCCAAAAAGGAGAGGTACTTGGAAAGGGAACCACCTTTGGAGAGACGTGCTGAGAGGAGGGAGACGGCTCCACCAGAAGGAGAGGAGCAGGTGTGACCGAGCCAGCGCGTGACGTCTACAGCATCGGCAGCGGATACGCGACGGAGGGTTTTCCCGCCAAAAACGCGAGGAATTGAGAGCTGCTGCCTCCGACCCTGCCTCCCTCTCCAGCAATCCACCTCAAGCCCTACCTGCCTGCAATATCCCCCGTGTAAGTGTGAACGTCGTCTGTCCTACTCGTTGTCTTGGGGTTAAGTAAAATGAATAGTTTAAGCTAACGATGCACTGTGTGACTGCTTCTTCCATCCATTGCTGTAAATAATTTTGGTCGCTCTTTCTTTTTGCTTGTGTGTGTATAATAAATCTGTTCTTCCTCCGTACTCTGTCTTCTTCTCTTTTCATTCTCTTTCGGTCGCTTTAGAGGTTTCCCGATTGAATATCGGTGGTGCGATCTGGTCAACGTCGGGTGGAATCGGGCCAATTGGGGATCCTGTAACGGTCGCGGTTGGACCATCCGCTCGGCCCATCATAACATCAAAACCGCGTCTGTAACAATTGGTAGTCAGGAGTTGGGATTCGAACCTGGGACTAAATTTATTTAGCCCAAATTTTGGACACCAATTGTACTATTGGCTGTAACAATTGGTGTCTGGGAGTGGGATTCGAAGCCCGAACCAAATTTTTAAAACGTGTAGAAAAAAAAAAAATTTGGTCAAAATTACGAGCTGCCGAAATTGTTGTTTTATAAAACCCGAATTTTGAGATCGCGCCATGGACAATCAAGGCGATCGGATGTCGGTGGGGGAGATAGACGGGTTAGGGGTAACCCAGGACTTAGGGGAAGAAAGGGAGGAGGAGAGCAATGAGGTGGTTGAGGGTGTATCAGACGCACAAAATGGCGCCTCGCACATGGCTACGGCGACGGCGCCCGTGACCGTAGTATTGTTGGATTCGAACCTTTTGCTACAAATGGAAGCCCTCATGCTAGAAATGGAAAACAGAATAAACGGAATGAGGGCCGATAGGGAGGAAAGGGAGCAGAGGGGCAGAGACCGCAAGTTGGGTGAAAGGGTCCCAGGGGTGCACGAGGAGGTAACGCGGGTCGAAAAGCGCTGGTTGAGCGAAGCGGAGGAAAGCGCGGGTACAATGACGGGGGTAGAAATCGCGACACGGGGTTTGGAAAAGCCGGCGACCGATGAGGTAGAGGGTGTTTTATTAAAGCCAGCGGTCGTCGAGGTGAGTAAAGAAAAAGCGGTAGTGGGCATTGAAATTGAAGAGATGACGGAGGTAGCCCGGGAATTGCAGGGAGAAATGGAAAATGTACAAAGTCCCTGCTCAAATCATGATGATGTACTCGCTAATCCAAATGGAAGTTTGCAGGTTTTGGTGCAGGGAGGAAGAAGAACCCCGAAGGTGAGACGTGCTGTTGTGTATTGTGCGGGGAGATTTTGTAAGAGGATGTTTGGCGACAAAAGAATTTTTGCGCGCTTGGGATCGAGGAAGCATCCGGGCGTTGGTGAAGGGTCCCGTGTGAGTGGAAATGGCACGCGTGGGAGGAAAAAGTGTGCGTCGGCGAGTGGGTGTGTTATAAAGTGTGGGAGTGAAACCGAGTGCGAGCGAGAATGCACGTCGGTGTGTACGGGGTGTGACACAGGGAGTGAGAGCAATACGGAGTGTACGTGCGAGGGTGAGTGTGACACGGAGAGTAAGGTGGTGGTGGAACGTGTGCGAGAAAGCACACCTGAATTGGTGGTAGCGCGGGTGTGGCAGAGCCCATGTGAGCGCGTTAGTGGGTGGATGCCAGAGTGCACGCCCATGGTGAGTGTTACGGAGGACGTAACGGAGGAGAGGTGTGCGCAAGAGTGTGCGCGAGAGGTGTGGTGTGTAACAGGGAGAGCGTTGGTGGAATGTACGGACGGCGTTGGAACGCCAGGTTTTGTGAGGGTGAAAGGGGTAGCGTATGCGTGTGAGCATGCAAGTGAAGCATCGACGGTAACCGGGTTAGTGGTTAGGGCGACGGATAGCCGATGCGAGCACTCGGGGCGCGGTGTGCTTTGTTGGGTGCGAGGCCCGGCGCGGATCGATGCTGCGTCGCTTCTCTTCGAAGCGTCGTTGCCGATTCGGGCTTGGCCCCGCCCCGCACGGTCGAGTCCGGGCCTTGGCGGGCGAGGCGACCGGTCCGGTTCAAGGGCGAGTGGGAGGAAGCGGTACGGTGCCCCCTCGTGGGGACGGGGTTCCGACCGGGGGAGATTGAGCCATCGGGCCCGGGACCGCAAGGTGCCGCGCCGAGATGGTGCGTAAAACCTCGGTCCAACCAAACCACCTCCCTTGAACCGAAAGCCGGACGGATTCAACCTGCAGGCGACCAAACCACCCGAATTCATTGCACGGCTTTACGAACCGAGTTTAATGATGTCACGACGCACCGAGGCTAGGATATAGTGGACTGTGATGATGGTGATAGTGATAGTGATCGTGATTTGATACGAAATTTATAATAGTGGGTAGAATTGGCAGTAAATGGCAAATTTTTGAATTGGTTGGATTTAGGTGTGCGAAATTGATAGTAGGACCTCCCCGATGTGGTGGGATGGCAAATCCACCATCCCTCACAGACGGGGGGGGGGGGGGGGGGCAAATGCGCTATAGCTTATGGGGTTGATGGCAGTGAAAACTAGCCCGGGTGGGTTAGGATATATCGTGTGTAGGGATCTAGCGAAGATGACATTAGGTAACGTTAAGTTTAGTTAGTGACTGATACCTGTAGTGGGGACGCAGGTAGTTTAGTGTGGATGATAATGACGTGGGAGCGCAATAGTTTAAAGGGACGACTGGGAAGCGCAAGTTTCAGAGGGGAGTAGTTAGCTGAGATGATGCCGTGTGTTTGAGGATTGAACAGGTGTGATTGCACAGGTGTGCAACTGAACAGGTGAATGGAGCAGTGTATGAGGGAGTAGTGGTGATTGCGTGTTGTGTTGACCAAATGGTCCAGGAAGAAAGGAGGGTGCAGGTGGCACCAGGTGTGAGGGCACAGGTGTGCAACAGCAGGTATGGAGAATGGTAGTGTGGAATAAATGGAGTATTGGAATGGATGGTCGTGGAGTGAGTATGGTGGAAATTGTGGAGTGGAGTGGATGGTGCGAAGGTGTGAATGGGGGAAGAGTGGACCCCCATCACGGATACCCGGGGCGGGTAGTGCAAGTGTTAGGTAGAGGGTACAGGTAAATTGTGGTTGGATATTGGCATCTGTGGTGCGGGTGAAAGAATGGTCTTTGGATGGGTGCATTAGTGTTGTGGAAATGGCTGGGCGTGTAGCCTGTTAGTGTGTGTAGTGGGTTTGGGCACTCCACCACTGTAAGGATGTCGGCCAGGTGAGGCCGAAGGTGGGCTCTGGGAGCCGGTAGTTGTTGTGGATGGGGCCCGAGGATCCGGAGGACGGACCCGGGTAGCCCAGTGCCAGAGGGCACCGAGTGGGGTGACAGAGCCAGGAGGGGCTGTCCCCAGTTAGTTAGGTTAGGGTGAGGAGCTAGGTAAGCTCGGGTGGCAACTACAGTGGTGGAGGTGTGCAGGTGGGTAGACCTGCTGGGAGAGCTACACGTCGCAGCCCAGAAATTGTGCGAGGGCACCGGGAGATGAATCGGGGGAGTGAGACCCCAAATTGAGAAGCACCACAGTTTGGTCAATGGGAATTGGTTTTTAGAACCCATAGTGTAAGTTGGCCAATGGATTGGCCGGGAGAGACCCCGGGTAGTGTAAAGTGTGTTAAAATCATTTAGAGGATAGTTAGGATGAAGGATCTCCTCGCACCATCTGCGTCCACTCACCTGAGGTGACAGGAACTCCACACCATGCAATGTTTTGATTATTTTTTACTGTGCAAATGTTTGGATTGTGAGACGCATCATGACGTGGGTGTGACATTGTGCTTGATGTTCCATCTCTTCCTCCTTATGAGGATTGATGACGAGTTGGGTGATGGCAAATTTTGGATAGAGGGATTGTGGTGACGAATTTGGTATAGGAGAAATATGGGGAAGACGTGACAGTAGTGACGAATTTGTAAATGGGTAGATTTTTGTACATATGGGGTAAGGGCAAGGGTAGTGTAGGTGACAGGGGGGTGACGTACGGTAGGGACGAGCTTTCTCACTTTGCCCTCCGTACGCATTTCGCCTTGCATTGCCTTATTGATGTGTACCCTTGTGACCTTACCCCTCGCTCAATTGTCTCTTTTGTCTCCCACATGACCTGTGCGCCATTGGGGGCCGAGGGGAGCGTGCGTGAGGTGGCCATTGTGCGCACGAGATTCCCAGAACCAGCATGCATTGCGTTGATGTACCACTTTATGGACCGCTGTTCTGCGGCCAAGTACCACTTGATGGACCCCAGGTTCTGGGGCAGGGCACCTCTGTTGGAGACCGGCCATAGTGGCCAGGGAATCTTGCTTGCGGACCTCGGTAAGGTGGCACCTATGCCAAACAGGTGGACCACCCTTAGTTGGCCCCTGTTGCCCTAAATAAAAATGGACACGGTTTGTGCTTTTTATATTTCCAAGTAGGCCGCATGAAGCCAGAAGACGTCGGGAAGAACATCGGCCCAGCAGAGAAAGAGAAGACCACCACCAGTTGTTTTGTTGTGTTTATTATGAACCATGGTGACTGCGCACCGAGTGGTGCTTTTGGTGCTTTGTGGTGCTTTTGGGTGCTTTGGTGGTATTGGTACTGGTGCATCGATGCAATGCGTGCTGTCTCCTCCCTCCCAACAGGAATTTCTTTTTTTTTTCTTGTTCCCTAAAAAAAAAAAAAAAAACACAGGTCCTGGGTTGCGTTGTAAATAAGAAATAACGTCATTGTAAATAATGCTCCCCACCGTAAATGTATAGTTTGAGAATAATTCCGTAATTCGGTTAGCTGTGGGCTTGAGTCTGTTAGACAGGGTGCAATGCAATAGGGGGACAGACTTATTTGTGTTTTAAGATTGTCACACTCAGGGTCAGGTTAATTGTAGAGGGAATTACACCTACGTGTCACACTAAGTTAAAGTTTTGTAGGCCCGAGTACGGGCCTGAAGAAAGGAGGGTGCAGTGTAACGGTTTTGAGAAGTGTAACGAATTTGAGAAGTGTAACGGTTTTTTGAGAAGTGTAACAATTTTGGAAGAAGTGTAACGAATGTGAAAAGTATGGTTTTGTTATGTGTAACACCCTCGTAATGTAAATAATGGTCGCAGCCGTCCTCCTAGTTAATTCCATGAAACTTACACGCAGGCCACGATATATCTTTTTAAATAGTGTATTTCCTTATTCCATGTAGGCTAAATATGTGTTTCCCACTAGATTGACTCTGCATTGTATCAAACGAAATAAGCGTAGGCCCTTTCAATTTCCCCAATCATCTCCGCTCTCCCAAAGTTCCTTTCAAAAGCGGTGCGAGTGGTGTTCAATCCCGCAAGCCGCCATTGCCCATGTGCTAATCTCGGAGAAGAAAGGCGTGTCTCCACCTCGTCATAGAGGGGAGGAGTGAGCCAACCCCACTTGGCCAACCAGCACCGCGGTTAGCGACCCGGTAGGCGTGCCCTCGCAGCCGGCGGCTTGATTCCGCCCGGAGTAATAAAAGGGACCGGAAGGGACTGCTTCGGCAGATGACCTGGGAGATGAGATAAGAGATGAGCGAAGAGGTGACATACGAAAGGAGCTGTGAGCTGAGCTGTGAGCGGTGAGATGCGAGACGCTCCAAGCCAAAAAGGAGAGGTACTTGGAAAGGGAACCACCTTTGGAGAGACGCGCTGAGAGGAGGGAGACGGCTCCACCAGAAGGAGAGGAGCAGGTGTGACCGAGCCAGCGCGTGACGTCTACAGCATCGGCAGCGGATACGCGACGGAGGGTTTTCCCGCCAAAAACGCGAGGAATTGAGAGCTGCTGCCTCCGACCCTGCCTCCCTCTCCAGCAATCCACCTCAAGCCCTACCTGCCTGCAATATCCCCCGTGTAAGTGTGAACGTCGTCTGTCCTACTCGTTGTCTTGGGGTTAAGTAAAATGAATAGTTTAAGCTAACGATGCACTGTGTGACTGCTTCTTCCATCCATTGCTGTAAATAATTTTGGTCGCTCTTTCTTTTTGCTTGTGTGTGTATAATAAATCTGTTCTTCCTCCGTACTCTGTCTTCTTCTCTTTTCATTCTCTTTCGGTCGCTTTAGAGGTTTCCCGATTGAATATCGGTGGTGCGATCTGGTCAACGTCGGGTGGAATCGGGCCAATTGGGGATCCTGTAACGGTCGCGGTTGGACCATCCGCTCGGCCCATCATAACATCAAAACCGCGTCTGTAACAATATATATATATATATATATATATATATATATATATATATATATATATATATATATATATATATATATATTGTAACGAATTTGGAGAAAGTGTAACGAATGTGAAAAGTATGGTTTTGTTGTGTGTAACACCCTCGTAATGTAAATAATGGTCGCAGCCGTCCTCCTAGTTAATTCCATGAAACTTACACACAGGCCACGATATATCTTTTTAAATAGTTTATTTCCTTATTCTATGTAGGCTAAATATGTGTTTCCCACTAGATTGACTCTGCATTGCATCAAACGAAATAAAGCTTAGGCCCCTCCGATGATCCATGGCACCTCAAGTGCCAGGGATTCCCCCACTTGAGCTTTCACAGCAAACGTTTATTGCAGTACTGAACTGCTGTGCAACGTGACGGCGCAGTACCTGCAGCTGCTGACCGGTTTTCGCCATTTGCGGCCATTACGAACAAGGGGAGTGGCTAGAGAAGACGGGTCGCCCCCCTCGTCATAGGGGGGAGGAGTAAGTCAGCCCCGCTCATCCAACCCAGAACAAGGGGTTTGGCTAAGAGAGGGCGGAGCGGGAACCCCCGAGAAAGTGCGCGAAGGTTCGGTGAGGAAACCAATATAAGCCGCCGCGGGACGCACTCCACCCTCTTGCTCTGCCCCCGTGCTCTTGCTCTGACCCCGTGCTCTTGCTCTAACCCCGTCCTCTTGCTTGCTGTCGCTCGTTGTTGCTGGGGAAAAGGAAGACGCCTGAACAAGCAGGTGTGTGCGAGCCATCGTGCGACCAGCTGCGCTGCAGCTAAGGGGGCAGCTAAGGGGCCGCAGGCCACGAAAAGGACGCGCCAGGCAGCAATCCACGCTGGACCCTCCATTGCCTCCCAAAACAACCATCCATCCTCAAGCCATACCTGCCTGCAATATCCCCCGTGTAAGTGTGAACGTCGTCTGTCCTAATCGTTGTCCTGGGGTTAAGTAAATTGACTAGTATAAGCTAACGATGCACTGTGTGACTGCTTCTTCCATCCATTGCTTGTAAATAATTTTGATCGCTCCTTCTTTTTGCTTGTGTGTATAATAAATCCTGTTATTCCTCCGTACTCTGTCTTCTTCTCTCTTCCTTCTCTTTCGGTCGCTTTAGAGGTTTCCAAATTGAATATCTGTGGTGCGATCTGGTCAACGTTGGGGGAGTCGGGCCAATCGGGGATCCTGTAACGGTCGCGGTGGACCATCCGCTCGGCCCAAAGTAACATCTAAACCGCGTCCGTAACAATTGGTGTCGAGGAGTGAGATTCGAGGCCCGAACCAAATTTTTTTTAAAAAAAACATCTAGGAAAAAATTTGGTCAAAATTATAAAGTACCGAAATTTTGTTTTATAAAACCCGAATTTTGAGATCGCGCCATGGACAATCAAGGCGATCGGATGTCGGTGGGGGAGATAGACGGGTTAGGGGTAACCCAGGACCTCGGGGAAATGTATATGGAGGATCAGACGCACAAAATGGCGCTCTCGCGCACGAGGTTTCGGGCGCACAAGATGGCGTCCTCGCGCACATGGTTGTTGCGGCACCAAATTTAGCCGCGCCCATGGTCGCGGTAGCCGAACCCGAGATGCCAATGAATTGGAACCTGTTTATGAAACAGATGATGGCCTTTATGGTAAAAACAGACGATAATTTCAAAGGGATGGATGCTCAGGGTGAGCGATTGGAGGGCCAAATGGGGGTAATGAGGGACGAAGCGAGGGGTACCGGTGAGGGGTTAGACAATGGGATAAAAGAGGTAAAGAATGGGTTAACGGGGGTGGAAAATAGAATGGCTGCCCAGGAGAATCAGTTAGAGGGGGTGAAAAATGGGTTAATGGGGTTAGAAAATAGGATGGAGGACAAATTGCGGGAAATAGGGGAACAATCTGCCAGGGAAATCAAACGAATGGGGAACCAGATAGAGGAGGTGCAAATCGGGTTAGAAAGTAAACTGGATGCTCAGAGGGATGAATTGGGACAGATGAGGGTGGCATCTACAAAAGAGATGGAGGAGGTGAAAGAGGAGATACGACGAGGTGTAAGTGAGGTCTCGGGGGTACGCGAGGAGGTAAAGCGAGGCGAAAAGCGTATAGAGAAAGAGGTGAGAAATAATACGGCGAGGTTACAAGGGGGAATAGAAGATCTGACGGAGGAGGTGGAACAGCTGACAGAGGGACAAACGGAGTTAGTGGAGCAGGTTCAAAGGAACACTGCGGTACTAGGAGGGTTAAAGGCGACACAAAAAGAAATTAAAAACGAATTAATCGCGACACAGAGGCAATGTCAGATGGTACGTAAGGGACTGACAATGAGGGTGGACGAGGTGACAGAGATAATGGAGACAAAGGACCGGCAGGTGAGGATGCACATAGAGACGGTCACGGTAGCCTTAGAGGACGAACTTGAGGAGACGCACCGGGAAATAAAAGAGGTGAAGCAAAAATTAGAGGAAGTGGCAGAAGAGGTGAGTGAAATTAAGAAGGGACGGACAGAAACTAAGAGGGAGATAAAGGAGGAAGTAATGGAATATGTACAAGGTCGGTGCTCAACTCATGATGTGCTGCTCACGAACCAAATAAAGAGTTTGCAGGTGGCAAAAGAGGTGCAGAGACGAGGTGCCAAGGTGAGTGGCGATATAATCGGAAATGTACATGATGTGAGGCAAGCTTCAGTCGGCTTGGGGGTTGTTGTGGACCCGGGTGTTCGTGAGAGGCCGTTGGTGAAGTGTGCGACAGGTCTGGTGTGCGAAAAAAGAGGTGTGCGAGAATGTCCGACTCTGGGGTGTGTGAGAAAGAAGTGCGCGCCGACCAGTGAGTTGGTTGTAGCGCGTGTGCGAGGGAGCACATGGAAGCGCGTTGTGAGGAGTGTTACAGAGGATGTAACGGAAGCATGCACGCCTGTGATGAGTGTTACAGAGGATGTAACGAAAGAGTGTACACCTGTGGTGAGGGTTACGGGGGAAGTAACGAGAGAGTGTGCACAAGAGTGTGCGCGAGGAAGGTGTGTAACGGACAGGTGCATGGGGAAAGAGTGCGCTGTCAAGAGTGAGGGAGAATGCACGCCTGTGGTGAGTGTTACAGAGGAAGTAACGGGAGAGGGTGTGCAAGAGTGTGCGCGAGAAAGGTGTGTAACGGACAGGGGCATGAGGAAAGAGTGCGCTGTCAAGAGTAAGGGTGAGTGCGCGACCGAGAGTGGAGGTGAAAGTAGTGAGAGTGACACGGAGCGTGAGTTGGTTGTGACAGGTGAGCGAGGATGTACACCTGGCATGGAAGGATGCACACCTGGAATGGTAGAGCGTGTGTGGGAATGCACACTTGAGTTGGTCGTGAGGCACGTGGTTGGGTGTGCGAGTGAGAGCACACCTGTGGTTGTCACAGAGGAGGTGACCGAGGAGGGGGCGCGAAGAGGTGTGTTGGTGAGGTGTGCGAGCGACGAATATGTGCCAAGGTGTTCAGTGGTCAGGCGTGTGACCAAGTCTGTGAGCGGAATGAGTGTACCGAGGTGTGTAAGGAAAGGTACGAGGAGCATGGGAACAGCTGGAGGTATGAGCAAGAAAAGGGTAGCGTATGCGTGTAAGCATGCAGGTGAGGCATCGACGGTAACCGGGTTAGCGGTTAGAGCGACTTATAGCCGAATCGGGCCCTCGGTGCGTGCCGGGCTTCGCGTGCCGCGAGAACCAGCGGGGATCCGAGCCACGGCGGGTTCGAAAGGACCGCCGTACGCGATCCACACTGGGCCTCGCTTTGAACGGCCGCGTCCGTGCTCCACTAGGCGGAGCGGGCAGCTCGATAGGAAGGGTCGTCATGGCGACCACTTTTTGTTGAGACGTGCCGGCAGGTCGAGATCGGGACATTGGATGGCTCCACGCCGAGGTGGTGCGTGGGATCTCGGCCCGGGTAAGCCCCCGTCCCTGCCCCGAATGCGGGACGTATCCAGCCGCTGGCACAAAACAACCCGCATTCATTGCTCGGCTGTACGAAGCCGAGCTTTAGAAGGGAATTGGCGCACCGAGAGGATCTAATAAGTAGACGGATGATGATAATAGTGATAGTGGTTTTGATCCAAAATTTAGAAAAGTGAATAGAATTGGCAGTAAATAGAAAATTTTTGATTTGTTGGATTTGGACGAGCGAAATTGATAGTAGGACCTCCCCGATGTGGTGGGATGGCAAATCCACCATCCCTCACAGGGGGGGGCAAAGGAGCACTAGTTTATGGGGTGTATGGCAGTGAAAACTAGCCCGGGTGGGTTAGGATATCGTGTGTAGGGATCTAGCGAAGATGACATTAGGTGACGTTAAGATTAGTTAGTGACAATGATACCTGGAGTGGGGACGCAGGTAGATTAGTGTGGATGATAATGACGTGGGAGCGCAATAGTTTAAAGGGGTGACTGGGAAGCGCAAGTTTCAGAGGGGAGTAGTTAGATGAGATGATGCCGTGTGTTTGAGGATTGAACAGGTGTGATTGCACAGGTGTGCAACTGAACAGGTGTATGGAGCAGTGTATGAGGGAGTAGTGGTGATTGCGTGTTGTGTTGACCAAATGGTCCAGGAAGAAAGGAGGATGCAGGTGGCACCAGGTGTGAGTGCACAGGTGTGCAACAACAGGTATGGAGAATGGTTGTGTGGAATAAATGGTATGGGATATATGGCGTATTGGGATGGATGGTCGTGGAGTGAGTATGGTGGAAACTATGGAGTGGAGTGGATGGTGCGAAGGTGTGAATGGGGGAAGGATGGACCCCCATCACGAATACCCGGGGCGGGTAGTGTAAGTGTTATGTAGAGGGTATAGGTAAATTGTGGTTGGATATTGGCATCTGTGGTGTGAGTGGAAGAATGATGTTTGGATGGGTGCATTAGTGTTGTGGAAATGGCTGGGCGTGTAGCCTGTTAGTGTGTGTAGTTGGTTTGGGCACTCCACCACTGTGAGGATGTCGGCCAGGTGAGGCCGCAGGTGGGCTCTGGGAGCCGGTAGTAGTTGTTGTGGATGGGGCCCGAGGATCCGGAGGACGGACCCGGGTAGCCCAGTGCCAGAGGGCACCGAGTGGGGTGACAGAGCCAGGAGGGGTCTTCCCCAGTTAGTTAGGTTAGGGTGAGGAGCTAGGTAAGCTCGGGTGGCAACTACAGTGGTGGAGGTGTGCAGGTGGGTAGACCTGCTGGGAGAGCTACACGTCACAGCCCAGAAATTGTGCGAGGGCACCGGGAGATGAATCGGGGGAGTGAGACCCCAAATTGAGAAGCACCACAGTTTGGTCAATGGGAATTGGTTGTTAGAACCCATAGTGTAAGTGGCCAATGGATTGGCAGGGAGAGACCCCGGGTAGTGTAAAGTGTGTTAATGTCATTTAGAGGATAGTTAGGATTAGGAAGTCTCCTCGCACCATCTGCATCCACTCACCTGAGGTGACAGGTACTCCACACCATGCCATGTTTTGATTATTTTTTACTGTGCAAATGTTTGGAATGTGAGACGCATCATGACGTGGGCGTGACATTGTGCGTAATTCCATCTCTCCCTCCTTATGAGGATTGATGATGAATTGGTGATGGCAAATTTTGAAGTAGAGGGATTGGAGACGAATTTGGTGTAGAAGGGAAAGATGGGGAAGACAAGACGTAGTGACGAATTTGTAAAGGTGTAAATTCTTGTAAATATGGGGTAAGGGCAAGGGTAGTGTAGGTGACAGGGGGGGTGACGTACGGTAGGGACGAGTTTTTCTCACTTCGCTCTCCGTACGCACTTCACCCTGCATTGCCTTTATTGACGTGTACCCTTGTGACCCTACCCCTCGCTCATTTGTCTTCCCCCCTTTTGTCTCCCACTTGAGGACCTGTGCGCCATGGGGCGCCGAGGGGAGCGTGCGTGAGATGGCCATTGTGCGCACGAGATTCTCAGAACCAGCATGCATTGCGTTGATGTACCACTTTATGGACCGCTGTTCTGCGGCCAAGTACCACTTGATGGACCCCAGGTTCTGGGGCAGGGCACCTCTGTTGGAGACCGGCCATAGTGGCCAGGGAATCTTGCTTGCGGACCTCGGTAAGGCGGCACCTATGCCAAACAGGTGGACCACCCTTAGTTGGCCCCTGCGGCCCTAAATAAAAATGAACACAAGTTGTGCTTTTTATTATTTCCAAGTAGGCCGCATGAAGCCAGAAGACGTCGGGAAGAACATCGGCCCAGCAGAAAAAGAGAAGACCACCACCAGTTGTTTTGTTGTGTTTATTATGAACAGTGGTGACTGTGCATCGAGTGGTGCTTTTGGTGCTTGGTGGTGCTTTTGGGTGCTTTGGTGGTATTGGTACTGGTGCATCGATGCAATGCGTGTTGTCTCCTCCCTCCCAACAGGAATTTCTTTTTCTTGTTCCCTAAAAAGAAAAAAGAAAAAAAACACAGGTCCTGGGTTGCGTTGTAAATAAGAAATAACGTCACTGTAAATAATTCTCCCCACCGTAAATGTATAGTTTGAGAACAATTCCGTAATTCGGTTAGCTGTGGGCTTGAGTCTGTTAGACAGGGTGCAATGCAATAGGGGGACATACTTATTTGTGTTTTAAGATTGTCACACTCAGGGTCAGGTTAATTGTAGAGGGAATTACACCTACGTGTCACACTAAGTTAAAGTTTTGTAGGCCCGAGTACGGGCCTGAAGAAAGGAGGGTGCAGTGTAACGAATTTGGAGAAAGTGTAACGAATGTGAAAAGTATGGTTTTGTTGTGTGTAACACCCTCGTAATGTAAATAATGGTCGCAGCCGTCCTCCTAGTTAATTCCATGAAACTTACACACAGGCCACGATATATCTTTTTAAATAGTTTATTTCCTTATTCTATGTAGGCTAAATATGTGTTTCCCACTAGATTGACTCTGCATTGCATCAAACGAAATAAAGCGTAGGCCCCTCCGATGATCCATGGCAGCTCAAGTGCCAGGGATTCCCACACTTGAGCTTTCACAGCAAACGTTTATTGCAGTACTGAACTGCTGTGCAACGTGATGGCGCAGTACCTGCAGCTGCTGACCGGTTTTCGCCATTTGCGGCCATTACGAACAAGGGGAGTGGCTAGAGAAGACGGGTCGCCCCCCTCGTCATAGGGGGGAGGAGTAAGTCGGCCCCGCTCATCCAACCCAGAACAAGGGGTTTGGCTAAGAGAGGGCGGAGCGGGAACCCCCGAGAAAGTGCGCGAAGGTTCGGTGAGGAAACCAATATAAGCCGCCGCGGGACGCACTCCACCCTCTTGCTCTGCCCCCGTGCTCTTGCTCTGACCCCGTCCTCTTGCTTGCTGTCGCTCGTTGTTGCTGGGGAAAAGGAAGACGCCTGAACAAGCAGGTGTGTGCGAGCCATCGTGCGACCAGCTGCGCTGCAGCTAAGGGTGCAGCTAAGGGGCCGCAGGCCACGAAAAGGACGCGCCAGGCAGCAATCCATTACGAACCGAGAGGACCCTCCATTGGACCCTCCATTGCCTCCCAAAACAACCATCCATCCTCAAGCCATACCTGCCTGCAATATCCCCCGTGTAAGTGTGAACGTCGTCTGTCCTAATCGTTGTCCTGGGGTTAAGTAAATTGACTAGTATAAGCTAACGATGCACTGTGTGACTGCTTCTTCCATCCATTGCTTGTAAATAATTTTGATCGCTCCTTCTTTTTGCTTGTGTGTATAATAAATCCTGTTATTCCTCCGTACTCTGTCTTCTTCTCTCTTCCTTCTCTTTCGGTCGCTTTAGAGGTTTCCAAATTGAATATCTGTGGTGCGATCTGGTCAACGTTGGGGGAGTCGGGCCAATCGGGGATCCTGTAACGGTCGCGGTGGACCATCCGCTCGGCCCAAAGTAACATCTAAACCGCGTCCGTAACAATATATATATATTATATATATATATATATATATATATATATATTATATATATATATAATATATATATACGTATATATATATATATATATACGTACATATATATATATATATATATATACGTATATATATATACGTATATATATATATATATATATATATATATATATATATATATATATATATATATATGTATATATATATGTATATGTATATATGTATATATATATATATATATATATATATATATATATATATATATATATATATATATATATATATATATATATATGTGTGTGTGTGTGTGTGTGTGTGTAGTGTGGTGCGTTGGCTGGTACTCAGCTCTGGTCTCCCTCGCACGACCCTCGAACCATGACGGTCGTCGACTGGGTCCCAGGTCCTGCGCGGGGAAACGCCCGAGGGCGCCAAGTCACGCTGTAACCAGCTGGTCCACGGGAGGTAGCCGAAATCCCTTCTTCTCCGAAGGCCCAGGCCTTAGGCAGTTAACACCGAAAAATAGGGCGTATCGTTCATTTTTTCAGGAAAGCACCAAATTTGGCACAGATGTAGTATGGACCTATACAATTGTTTTCCTGAGGGGCGCCCAAAAATTCAGAACCCCTGGTGGCCGCCATCTTGAATTTCAACATGACCGCCCTCTGTGACCTATTTCCCTCAATAACTTCTATACTATGAGCGATAACACCACAGTTCCAGTGTCTTACCCCATGTTTTCATGGTCTCTGAATCCAATGGGATCAATTGCATGAAGATTGGCATCCATCATCTTTAATTTCAAGATGGCCACCATGGTGTTTCCATTTTCCTTGAATCTCTCATAGTATTTTAGGTAAAATTTGAATTCCAAGTGATACACATTGTTTTATTGGTCTCTGATAACAATGGAATGGTATTAATGAATCAAAGTTACACACAGTTGCAGTTTTAACTTAAAATATTGTGGGCACTTGAAAGGTGGAGGCTCTCGCACAGACGCGTAGTACTACAAGCACTGTCCATCGCAGTCACACAGTGATGTGCAGGGCAGATTTGCCCTGGAGCATTTACAGTTGCCTTTACAGGCCGACTTACAATGGCAGCTTGTAAGCTCTGAACATGCCTCCTGTATCAGTGGTATTGTGGTCCAAATTGGTGTCCAAGAAGTCCCTGTTTTCATCAAGCCCCAATCAGCTGGTGATGGAAGTTCTGGGTAGGGCACAGGTGCCTGACTCCATACGTGTCCAGCCTGAAAACATGCACGTTTTAGGTGTTGTTCGAAGGCGTCTGCTGTTGGGGGAATGTGATCAATTGTTCTTGCCTTCTTTGTGAACAAGTGTCGGCGCATGTCATTCACTGTCATTATCTCGGTAGTCCGGTCATAGAGGATGGCAACATATCTTTCTATGCTCTGTAGTTCCATAGTAATAGCGTCCACAGATGGCCTATAAGCGAGAGCATGAAAGGTCTGCGTGATGCTGGGGTATGCCTCCCAAGCCTTCCAGGCTGTCTTTTTCCCAATTTGGGCAAAAAATGACACTGTGTCACAGCCAGTGAAGGCATGAAATAATGGCAAAGACTCTGACTTCCTGTGGCCAAGGCCGGTGGCAATTTTATGGATGGCAAGGTAGCGGTAGCTTTTACCAGTGCCAATGGCAATCCAGAGTTCCTCCACACCATGTGACTGGTCGGTAAAGTAGTGTGCTATTGCCAAGACCACAATATCAGAATCTACAGTTCAAATCAATACCCGTTTTCTCCCCTTTTTCACGGCATCCAGGACATTTTTTTGGATTTTTTAAATTTTCTGAATTTTTGGGCGCCCCTCAGGAAAACAATTGTATAGGTCCATACTACATCTGTGCCAAATTTGGTGCTTTCCTGAAAAAATGAACGATGCTTCCTCTTAACTGCCTAACTACAGAGAGAGAGAGAACAATGGCACGACCACATGCGCCAAACCAACACGTGCACCAAACTGACACATGCACCAAACCAACACATGCGCGAAACCAACACATCCACCAAACCAACACATCCGCCAAACCAACACATCCGCCAAACCAACACATCCGCCAAACCAACACATCCGCCAAACCAACACATCCGCCAAACCAACACATCCGCCAAACCAACACATGCGCCAAACCAACACATGCGCCAAACCAACACATGCGCCAAACCAACACATGCGCCAAACCAACACATGCGCCAAACCAACACATGCGCCAAACCAACACATGCGCAAAACCAACACACACACCTAACCAACACATCCGCCAAACCAACACATGCGCCAAACCAACACATGCGCCAAACCAACACATGCGCCAAACCAACACATGCGCCAAACCAACATATGCGCCAAACCAACACATGCGCAAAACCAACACATGCGCAAAACCAACATCCACCAAACCAACATACACACCTAAAATCAACACATCCGCCAAACCAACACATCCACCAAACCAACACATGCGCAAACCAACACATGCGCAACAACCGGACCTGAGGCTGCCGCGCACGATTATCTCCATACGGCAGGTTGCTAAGCAACTATGAATGCCAATTGATCCATCAAACGATACCAGGGTCCGACCGTCTGACACCATTTACCTGCACTACGCGACTTCTTCTTCTTTTTTCCAATCGAGGAGCGTACCCTCCAGCGGTGTACCAATCTTATCTTCGATCCGATCTGTGAATGAGGGTGGTCCGAGCTTCCCACCTGGTACCCGCTGGTGCTGAAGAGCCAATTACGTGGGGAATAACCTCCCGATCGACACTCGGCGTGAACAGCGCTGGATCAATGAAAGAAAAGACATGCACAAACAGAGTGAAAGGAAAACGTCAACAAAGGATTTATTTACAGGTATTTACAAGCACAGGGATCATTCAGAATGGTGGGGGGGTGGGAGAGTGGGAGGGAAGAGGAACTTGATGGCTTTAAAGGTCGGGGGAAACGAGGGTGCACGCAAGGAGAATAATGGGGAAAAGTGAATCAATATGTGCAAGCAGTCACTCACATTAAGTGTACAGCAAAATTTAGATGCAGCAAAGAAAAATGGATGAGAAGCAGAAACTTAACCTATACCTTATTACTACAACTACAATTGACACAACAGGGCATCACATCAGACATTCACGGAAGGGGAAAACGAGCGTTGGGAATGGAGACCATGAGGGGATCACGGCCTCCAGCTTAACGGACGGAAGCAGTCGTGGTTCCGTAACCCAACACTATGGGAGGGGGAGTAAATGGGGAGAAAATACTGGTGGGGTTGTGAGGGTGTAGCAGTGTCGTGTACGTGTTTTGGCCCCTACTCTGGTCAGTGCTCCTCCACCCTAAGGCTCCCAGCTTGAGTCAACAACGCAAGCATCGGGCAGGTACCAACACGGGCAGGCAGTCAGTCGGAAATCAGGCAGGCAGCCGAGTCCAGAGTGAGAGAATGAGAGAACAGTCATCGACATGAGCACGGGCAGGAACCAGGCAGGCAGGCGAGTCCGGAGTGAGAGAGTGAGAGAACAGTCATCGGCATGAGCACAGGCAGGAACCAGGCGGGCAGGCGAGTCCGGAGTGAGAGAGAGCGAATCAAACACCTGAGGGCTTTTAGTAAGGCTCTGGCGAGAGTGGGGATGCTTCGAGAAAGTTCACCAGGATACTGATTGGTGGGCCATCACATCACCCTGCCCCCACCAGCTTTCTCAAAGGTTCGCAGACAGACTCCGGACCTTGGTTGGTGGGCTGTCGCTCCTCATCTCAAAGGTCCGTGGGCGGACTCCATGCCCCGATTGGTGGGTCGTCGCTTCGCCCTGCCCCTGCCAGCCTTCCATAGCCGGATGCCGTCATTTGGTCCTTCCGGCCGGCATACCTAAAGGTTCTCTCTTCAATCACCACTGGGACGCTTCCCATCTACTTTACAAGCATGGGGTGAATCCCTCCGCCTCCCAATGGCTCGGAGGGGTGAACTGAGTGTCCAGACAGGTCACTATTAGCCAATTAGCACTTGCAACAAAGGCCAATGCTATTGAGTGAGCCAAGCAGGTGCGGAATGACGATGTGCAGGGCCGGCGCTAGCATTAGGCCAACTAGGCAGCCGCCTAGGGCGCAGACATCAGAGGGGCGCATTACTGAACCTTAAAGGGTCACAGTTTTATACAAATTATTGTTTTAAGAAACAACATAATAAAAGGAAAATATAATAGTTCATTGTTCATAATAGTGTAAATGATCAATTTTGAGCATGTACGCTTCGTGGCCTACGTCACATCCTGTTTGAAACTGACGTAGCCTGCTCCCATGCGCCTTCTCCCATACGTCACATCCGGCATGTTCAAAACGCTGCCGCCATTTCGTCGTTGGGCGCATGGATTGATCATCGTCAGGAAAACGGGAGATTTAATCGTTTGCTGATGTGAGATTCGAACGGATCGACCAGCATTCTCATTTTGCTCTGTACCCTGGTCAGACAGGGGGTTCTTTCATTACCTGCATATTCGAATACAGCAAGTATCAACCATCATCCTGTGTATCATCCTGTGTATCATCATAAGTATCATCCTGTGTCTTGCTTAATTCTTCCCGCGTCACAATAGTTTATAGTTCATTGTTAGTTCATCACCAGTTTATTGTTTTCAACACTAACAATACTGTTAAACTTAAATCAATTTGGATCAAAATGATCTCATATATTTTTATTTCTTTTTTCCAGTGAACTATGGCTGATAAAAAACGACCTTCTGGAGCCCAGTACCGCAAACGAAAGGCAGAAGAAGCTAAGGAGCAACCAAAGCAAGAGGGGTTCTTCCTGAAATACCTTCGTACACAGAAAGCAAATCAAGAACATGAATATGACGACTGTACTCTTGTTGAAACTAGCACTGGGGGAGCTGAATGTTGTGCTCCTACTACAAATGATATAAACTCTAAGACCGAAGTTTCACAAATTGGAGATATTTCTGGAAAACACACAGAGGAAAAAGAGGATGTCAAGAAAAGTGAGAGTACTGCAAAGTCTGCAAAAGAAGATGGTATTGTGCCTGATTTGAATTACAGTGACCCCGCCCAATGGCCCAACTGTTGCAGTGATAATTTGTGACAGCTTATAATACAACACAGCAGGTTGTATCACATGATTTCCCCAAAGACTCAAAAAACAGAAGATTTTCTCTATACACTACAAGAGGAGACTGGCAAATGGTGAAGAAGTGTGCCGTCAATGGTTGATATATATATTCAACCTCAAAAGATGTGTTTTTTTGTTTTTGCTGTAAGTTGGTCAGCAAAAGAAATGGTGCATCATCCCGACAAGAAAGGTTCAAAAGACTGGAAGAACATTGGAGCAATTCTTTCTTCACATGAGAGGAATACTGACCATTTAGAAAACTATCAAGCCTGGTGTGAACTTGAATTGCACTTATCTAAAGGAAAAACAATTGATGCTATTAACCAGCAGAAAATTAGCCAAGAGGAACAACATTGGCGACAAATCTTGCAACGCTTGATTGCTTTGGTAAGAGTTCTTGGCATGTAAAACTTGTCAATCCGTGGTACAAATGAAAAGTTGTACAGTGCTAGCAATGGAATTTTTTTTAAAGTTTGAGGAATATCTAGCCCTTTTTGATCCTATCATGAATGAACATTTGCGTAGAGTTAAAGATCAAGAAACAATGGTTCACTACCTAGGAAAAGATATCCAAAATGAGCTCATACAGCTTCTAGGCGGTGCTATAAAGCAGCAAATTTTAACACATACAAACTCAGCCAAATACTATTCAATTATTCTGGACTGCACACCTGATGTTAGTCATATTGAGCAAATGACAATAATTGTACGTTTTGTTGATGTAATCAAACCATCAGATAATGAGATGTCCGAGTCTGAAGTTATCATAAGAGAACATTTCTTGGGATTTTTTCCACTAAAGGAAACTACAGGTGCCTTCATAGCAGAAACTCTTCTTGAACAGCTTGAGCAAATGGGATTACCAATTGAAAATCTGCATGGTCAAGGTTATGATAATGGGAGTAACATGAGGGCAAAGAAAAAGAGAGTCCTGGACATAAACCCAAGTGCCTTTTTGTGCCCTGCAATGCACACTCTTTAAACTTGGTAGTCAATGATGCTGCTCGGTGTTGTCTGGAAGCAACTACTTGCTTCAGTTTGGTTCAACAGATCTATAATTATTTCTCTACATCGACTAAGCGTTGGCAAATTCTAACTAGCCATATATCAGACTTAGGCATAACTGTTAAGCCATTGAGTGAAACAAGATGGGAGAGTCGGATCGATGCTTTGAAACCACTGATATATCATCTCGGTAATATATATGATGCTTTAATAGAGATCTTTGATGATACAAGCCTAACAGGTTAATCTGGAAATACTTCCCGAATTGAAGCCAAAGCCCTTGCTGGTGCAATTAGTAAGTTCAAGTTTGTGGTATCCCTTGTTACATGGTACAACATCCTTTTTGAAGTCAATCTTACAAGCAAGCTACTGCAAAATAAGGAAGCTGATTTAAATTCAGCTACAAGACAATTGCAAGTGACTAAGAATTATCTTGTGGAATGCAGGTTTGATGAGGGTTTTCAAGTTTGACAGATGCTACTGAGATTGCAAAGGAACGAGAGATACTGCCAAACTTTGAGACAGAAGAACAAGTTAGAAACAGGAGAAAGAAACGGCAGTTTGCGTATGAGGCCCAAGAAGAGGCACCACAAGATCCAAAGCATAAATTCAAAGTAGGTTTCTACTATGCTGTTTTAGACATGGCCATACAATCTGTTGAAGAGAGATTCCAACAGCGACAACAATATAATAATAATAATAATAATAATACATTTATTTTATATAGCGCTTTTCAAGAAGCCCAAAGACGCTCAAATATAAGTCACTATTTCGCTTCCTGTATGATATATACAGTATAAAGAGAAAATCTACTGAAGATGTACTTAAGGACTGCAAGAATTTGGAAAAATCATTGATGCATAATGGAAACAAGCGTTACGCCTTGGTCCCCCGTCGGGGAAGTGATGTGAGTTGACAAAGTGGATGACGCAGAAAACATGCTATGATTTGATATTTCGCTCACAAGGTTCAGACATACAAGGTGGCGGCCATCTTGGATTTTGACGTGGCGACCCAATTTTCAATAGCGTTCTTCCTTATGCCTAGATATACCGACACGACAGATTAGAAATTGGCACTTCGCTTATTTTTCAAGATATTTTGCTCACAAGGTTCAGACATATATATGGTGGCGGCCATCTTGGATTTTGACGTGGCGACCCAATTTTCAATACCATTCTTCCTTATGCCTTGGTACACCCACACACCAGATTAGAAGTTGGTACTTCGCTTATTTTTCAAGATATGTCGCTCACAAAGTTCAGACATATATATGGTGGTGGCCATCTTGGATTTTGATGTGGCGACCCAATTTTCAATAGCGTTCTTCTTTGTGCCTAGATACACCCACACACCAGATTAGAAGATGGTACTTAGCTTACTTTTCAAGATATTCCGCTCACAAGGTTCAGACATACATGGCATCAGACATACATGGCGGCGGCCATCTTGGATTTTGACGTGGGTTGCACTCACACACCAAATTCGAATGCGGTCCTTCACTTACGCACGCATGCATGCATGCATGTACGCACGCATGCACGACCACACGCACGCCCGCACGGATGGACGGACGGACACACGGACAGAGGGGAAAACCATAGTCCCCCTTTCGCTCCGCGGTGCGACGGGGGACAACAAAGATATTGATGCTGAAGATCTGTGTTGCGAACTTGTCGCAATAGCTCGAAGACTTCCAAAGTCTATGCCGCCACAAGAAGTACTTCTCTTCATACTACAACAAAAACTCCTGGATAATGTGCCGAATGTTTCCGTTGCTTTAAGGATCCTTCTCACACTTCCAGTATCAGTGGCAAGTGGTGAACGCAGTTTCTCAAAACTCAAACTTATAAAAACTTACATACGCTCTTCAATCCCGCATAACGTTATTTTCCCGGATGCCGCACAAACGGCGGCATGGCTGCGCTGCACAACTGCACCGATCGGACTCGGTGACCTCGGACAAAGACCTTTTATAAGGACAGTAGAAGGTTGAATTGAAAGTAGAAGGTTGAATCCCTGCTTGAGAGAATGCGAACCCCCTCCCCGCCATCACTCCAACTCACAATCCCACGAGATATACGGAAAGGATGACCCAAAACCAATTATCTTCTTTTTGATTCGTATATAAACATCATTAAAAGTAAATAATGACCTCGGCCAAAGTTCAAAGTGAGTTTAATCTCTACATAGGAGAATTCCACAGAGCTATTTGGGCAGTGTATACGCTAACAGATCGCTGTCTCCATCGATCTTGCTTTGTCCGTAACACCTATCAGCTCAAAATCCTTTTAACTGTTGACTTGGTAGTTTTTACAATGAAGGAAACATTGACAATGTTAAAAGTTTGTTTTGTGATTAATTTGTGATTGGAGTTATGTTGTTTGGATTGAAAAAAAGAGATATCGAGTTAAAGTAAATGACGACATGCCGTGATTGTTTCTAAATGTGAACTTCGCGGCTCGCCATATGCAGATTCGCCACGGACCCACGATCAATGTTTCCATAAGTGAACGTACCCGTTTGTTTGCGACCGGGTACGTTTTTCATGGAAGTCCTTCACGAACTTGCTGTCTATGTCTGACGTGCGACTGAGGGTGTTACAGGAATGTGGAATTTATTGGTTTCATGCTTTAGCATTCGCCATTTCTGCATTGCCTGTTTGCTTCTGGCCTCCCACCCGTGCGTAGCATGGGTATCTCACCGTTACCGTTAATGAAGAGAGAGGGGGAGCATCGGGTGCAGGACAGGGGAGGGGAGGGGTAGGGTCAGATGAAGGATGAGAGGGGGAGGTAGGAAGAGCAGTTGATAGTGTGTCAGTGATTACAGAAGAGTTACAAGAAAGGGAAGTATGAGGAGGATGAAAGGTTTGATGGTGATGGGATGAGGCACAGTGAGGGGTTGTTTGGGGGGCAGAGGAAAGTAGAAGGTTGGGGGAGGTGGAGGTATGAGATAGAAGGGAGACGAAGTGGGGAGGAGGCGGCTTTGAGGAGGAGGGGGGTGGGGGGGAGAATTGGAGAGGGATGGTAGGGGGGAAGATTTGAAGGGGAGGGGTTGGGGGTTGTTTTGAAGGGGAGGGGTGAGGGGGGCATTTAGGAGGGGAGTTGCAAGGGGGAAGTTTAGGAGGGGAGGGGAGGGGCAAGGGGAGAGATTTGGAGGGGAGGGGCGAGGGGGGAGTTTATGAAGTGGATGATTAATGAAAGACGAACATTTCTAACAAATTGGGTTTATTGTGATTTTCAAGTCAGAGATCCGTTTAAGAACGATAGAGGGGTGGAATGAAAGTGAGTTTAGAACATGTAGTGAGGAAGAATTGTAAGAAATTGAATTTTTTTTTTTGAAGTGGAATGGGTTGAAGAGGAAATTGAAAAAAGCCTTTTAAATAGGTAGAAAACAGCATGTTGTAATATACCACTGAATAAAACACTGCAGGGGAAAGTTTAAACATATTTAAATAACATTTAAACAGAACTGTGAATAACAATCTTATATTCACAAAATACCAATGGGGAGAGGGTCCAGAAGGACAACCACGAGTCACGTGAACAGGGCAAAAGGTGGAAGGCAAGGAGATAATGGGGGCGGGGTGAGACAGCGCACGTGGATAGAAGCACACGAAACAGCACACGTGGAGAAAAGGAAATAAATGTTTTTGATTTTTAATTTTTTTTGGAGGGGGGGGGGGGGGGTGCGGGGGATTTAAAACGTTAGAAAAAGAGTAGATGTTCGGGGGAGAAGGGAAAAATCTAAGAACCAAGCAAAACACGAAGTAAGGAACTTAAGTTAACAACCACCGACGGGGGTTAACACGGGGGTTAACAACCTCAGGGTACAAGGCTGCACACGCGGAGCAAATAGAAAACGATTAATTAATTACGAGTTACAGGAAATTCAAACCAAAACTAACTAGAAACAAACAATAATGCATAGACGATAAAATAATGAGTGGAAATTTGATAAACACACGAATCGAAAAATAACTTAACTTTTGATGCCCGGAGAGAACAAAAGTCGCCACCTCGATCGACAAACCGGAAGCGGAATTAAACCTGCGTCTCAGGTTTTATTACCAAGCGTGAGTTATTGTTGGCGGGAAAGCAAGAGCCTCCATTACAGGCCGATCTGCCATTTTGTCCTTGAAGAGGCCATCTGCTTGGTGCATCGTGTTTGGTCGTTGGGATTCCCATATCAACATCATCGTGTTGATTGTTGTTGGTTTTAATATCGGCTCAATTCCCATATCGACATCTCACCTCGTAACTCCTCGTCCACCGCCGTGCCATCATATGTATTGTTCATCTGATGCAAGTGATATTTTCATTGTACTTTCTTTAAGAGTGTTATTATTGTGTATGTGAGAGTTCTTTATACAATTACTTCTTTTGTTATGCACAATTGCATTGGTGTGGTTTTACCATGGTTGATTGGAACACTAAAAATAACAAATCTTTCTGCCGCATTCCCTCTCGAGACTCGGAGGGGCACCGTAACCGGAGTTTGGGGAGATAACTCGTAACAATATATATATATATATAGTTACATTTGTGGGGGTAGGTAATGACATACCATAGTGAAGATAGGAATGTATAGTTAAGCATGGACTGTGTGACGCGAAGAAGAATAACTTTCGATGTAACTAAGTAGGGAATCTGTGTAGGATAAGATCGTATATGTGTCTCCATACGAGGGGTGGAGCTATGCTAGTTAGATAAGGCGTAATATTAATAATTCCAAGTATGCATTGCCTCCTGTGATTTTTCCCTTCTGTTTTATTTCAACAAAAAATGGCCACCATTACGAACGACAAGAACCATAAAAAGCTCCAGTCACCCATATCACAGTCATGCTGACAGAGACCCGAACATTTGCCAATCGGCAAGTAAACCCCACCCCCCGAACATTCTCGATGGGCATCAAGAAGGCCATGAGGCTCCGACCTGAAGGGGGATAATTGGTCGGGGAGATGGACTGATGTGATGGGGCGTGGGGATTGGTCACGTGTGACGTCAGCGAGGGACAAAGGAGGGTGAGTCCCTCCTCCCTCTCTCTGTCCTGGGCTTCATGGCGAGCTGTCGCATATTTCTCTCTCTCTCCTGGCATGGGCGCAAGCGGTCGCATTTCATCTCTCTCTCTGGTACTGGCTGCGTGGCGGACAGTAGCAGCATTGTTGGCTCCCTGTGGCGGTCGCATTTTGGTTCCCTCTCGCTTCTTTTGTTCTAGATTGGAAAAAGACAATTGTGCTTCGTGTTGTGTG
Organism: Myxine glutinosa; assembly: GCF_964187855.1. Lineage (NCBI taxonomy): Eukaryota > Metazoa > Chordata > Myxini > Myxiniformes > Myxinidae > Myxine > Myxine glutinosa. The sequence goes on along the minus strand of NC_136262.1, from coordinate 28,099,649 downwards.
CGCCTGAGAGACTAATCGGAGCCTTGTGGAGCTTGGAACGACCGGAGCAGGGCGGTGTTCCACGGACAGGTTTTTCCACCACTTCGCAGATTTGTGCCATCTTGTGCATTTCCCACGCGGTGGTTCGAGCCACGCCCCAGCCTTCGTGATTGAGTAGCGCTCGGTGATTGGACAGAGAGTGTGACGTCATCGTGGAACATTCGGGAGAGCAGGATAAAAGTATCCGGTCGCCATTTTGTCTCTGTGTCTCTGTCTCTCCTCTTTCTCTTTCTCTTTCTCTTTCTCTTTCTCTTTCTCTCTCTCTCTCTCTCTCTCTCTCTCTCTCTCTCTGAGCGCTGGTTGGAGGCAGTCGCGTTTCCTCTTTGTTCCGGCTTCCTTTGGTTTGTGTGCGCTCTTGGGAAAGAAGGGCTGGAGAGAAACAGCGGTTCAGAACAGTCTGAACTACAAGGCACAGGATCGACGTCGGCGATGGACTGGGTCCGCGTCGTATTTCCTCTGGACGTCGAAGAGCGCACTCCGTGCCATTTTGCGTGTTTCCTGCATGGTGGTTTGGAGGTGACGAGTGACTGGCCAGCCTTAGCAGCCATTTGGGGACGCAAAGCTGAGTGCCGGTTGATTATCACAGCATCATTTATTTTCTTTTACTTTCGTTTTCCCCGTGTTTGTATACGAGTCTGAGGGGAGACGTCTCAATTCCGAATTTTAGTTTTTACCTCACCTTTCATTGTTATTTGCATTTATTTTCATTAAATCATTATTTGTCGAATCTTACTTTTCTTGTATTGTGGATTTTGCTGTCTCGTCTTTATGTTTGTGGGTTCGGATTAACCCCTGTGTGTGTTCCGATCAGATGAGGCCTCGAGCCTTTCCGCACGAAAAGACAATACCACCAGGTTGGGTATACGCCTCGGAGTAAAGCTCATTTCGGCCATTCGTCCTGTGAAGAAGTCAACCGTAACACGATATATATATATTGTTGTGGTTTTTGAATAAAGGATAATCCCCCTCGTAGGTAGATGCACCACAACATGAAGCCTCGCGATAATTCAGTTATTTCTTAGTGAATGTAAGCGTAGTCCTTTCCTGTGTTAGTTTTGCGTTGAGCAGGCCCCTGAGTAGGGCGGTCTTTTGGGCTGGAAATGCCACATGGTAGGCCTTCAACAAGTCTGGCAAGGCCGAAGGGAGGCGCTGCAGAGGGAGTGGCCGGTAAGCGCGAGCTGCCAATCAGAGCTCGAGGGGAGTGGCTAACCACAGCAACGGGAGGCGGAGCATGGAACATTCGAGTAAGGCCGGGGCAGAGCCATAAAACCCTGCTCCGAGCCCCCCCACCTCAGTTCTGAGTTCGCCTGAGTCAGAGTTGGAGTTGGAGCTGGAGTCGGGTCGAGGCATTGATTGAGTCAGAGTCGTGTGCACAGTTAGTGGAGTTAAGTTGAGCTGGAGAACGCGAGTGGAGCTGCAGAACGAGTGAATTGAACAATTGCTTATTATCGTCATTGCACACGAACTTGCCCCGTGCCCCGTGCCCTGCGCTGTATTAATCGCGTGTTCGAGAAGACAACCCGTTCCGGGCCACAGACGCGCGATCTCCTCCTGCCTGCCTTTTCCTGCATACGTGCCGTGACCGCCAGAGGGCCACGCCGGGCGAGCTGCCCCGGAGCGACCGACGGCAAAACGCGTTTGGCGCGCGAACTTCTTTTCTTCTTCTCCCCGTGTGCGTGAGTGGGCCCTGTGTCTGGGGATAAGTTAACCTTGTTTAAGTGCCTGCTCTGTGTCTCTGCGAATCATTGTACATTGTGTAAATAAATCATGTTCTTCCTCTGATTTGACCGTTCCCGTCCCTTCCATTAATTGGCCTCGCATGGTACGAATAGAACCACTCGAATTGGGTTCCATAAAAGTAACGGCATGAGTCACATGATACGCATACCGCTCGGGCGTACTCGATTAAGCGTGGCTCGTGCGAGGTCCGGTCCCCGCTTTCGTGGCAGCGTGGGTTAAAGGTACGTGCGGCGTCGACCCGATACCCTTTTTCGCGCTTGCTGCGGAAGTGGCGATTCGGCCTCGTGGACACAAAGACCCAAGGGGAAAAAGGGGTTTAATCCCCCCTTTGTAACGTGGAATGGGCTTCGGGAGATCCGCAACAAATTGGTGTCTAGCAGTGGGATAATTGGACCTAGAGTGCGCTTCATGGCAGCAGGTAAAGACAATGGCAGCACCTCGCACGTGGCGGCGAGGGCCGAGCCCGCGGCGCCAATAGATATAGCCCTTTTTATGATGCAATTCAGGGCGTATATGGGAGAAGAAATGGGTAAAATGACTGCAAAAATGGATGCCCAGAAGGGCGAATTGAAGGAAACATTGGATGCCCAAGGGGAGAAATCCACCCGGGAAATGAAAGAAATGAGGGACGAGGCAAGGTGCAACATTGGAAGGGTTGGAAAACAAAATGGGTGGTCAAATAGAAAAATTGGGGGCCATATCCACCCGGGAATTGAAAGAAATGAAGGAGGGGTTGGAAAACAAAATGGGTGGTGAAATGGAAAAAATGAGGGCAGCGTCCAAGAAGGACATGAAAAAGGCAGGGGAGGACATTGGGCGCAGGTTGAGCGGGAAGGTCGCAGTGGTACGCGACGAGGTGACGCGGTGTGGAGAATGCGTGGGGAGCGAGCTTGAGCGAAGGACAGCCAAGTTGACCGGGGCTATGGGAATCGCGACGCGGGGTGCAGAGGGGCCGACGATCGTCGCATTGGAAAATAAAATTTTGGGGGCGCCGACGATCGTCATGATAGAAAAAGAAACAATTGGGGCTGAAGAGACGGGAGAAACAGAAAATAAAACATGGGAGAAGATAATGGAATGCGCACAAAGTCTGTATTTGCACCGTGATGCCGGGCTTGCTAACCCAATAAAAGGTTTGCAGGTGCTGGCGCTGAAGGAGGGCCCCGCGGTGAGTAGCGAAAATGGCGCGAATGTGTTTGGCGCGAACGGGTGTTCGGCGCGCTTGGGAGAGAGGCGAGACCCGGGCGTTCGCGATGGGCCCATTGTGCGGTGTACGAGTGCTACGGAGTGTGAGAGAGAGTGCGTACCAGAGTATGAGTGGGAGTGTGCACCTGGGAGAGTGGAAAAAGAGTGTGCGATGGCCGAGTGTGTTACGGAGTGTGCGCACCTGGGGGTGTGGAAAAAGTGTGCAATGGCCGAGTGTGCACCGGAGTGTGTGAAGGCCGAGTGTGTGGAAGAAAGGTGTGCACTGGAGTGTGTGAAAGGTGCGAGTGCGCCTGGGTGGTGTGCACCAGAGTGTGCAATAACAGAGTGTGAGGGAGAATGCACACCGGACTGTGTGCGGGAAGAGTGTGTAACGGCGTGTGTGGGAGGCGCGTGTGCGCCTGGGTGTGCGAGTGCGGAGTGGGTCGCGAGTGGTGAGGACGCAGCTCAAGCATCAACACAGACCGGGGTAGCGCCTAGTGGGACTGGTAGTGTACGTGAGCCCCGGTGAGTTGTGTGCTGCAGGGACCGGAGGGAATCCATGCTGCGTCGGTCTCGCAAGGACCGGCGTGCACGATTCGTGCCTCTGGCCCCCGCACTGTATGGTTGGTGCTGTATGGTGGCAAGGCCGGTCGGCCGGGTTCAAGGGGAGGTAGGAGGGATCGGAGCCACGCACCCTACCGGGTGCGGTGCTCTGACCGTGGCCGGTTGGGTCACCGTGCGTGGGACCGCGAGGCCCCGCGCAAGGATGGAGCTCTGAACCTGGGCCAATCAACCCCTCCCCCCTTGTATCATAAATGCCGGACGGACATCCCATACAGGAGACCAACCACCCGCATGGATCGCTCGGCCCCTCGAGGCCGAGCCATGACAACGTACATCCACTTGGAGAGGCTCGTAGTGTAGCGGACTGATGGGAGTAGTGTCCCCCACGTGGGGGAATGGTGGTGAGCATTAGTTTAGGGGGATGGCAGTAGGGCTGTCAACCGAGCCGAGACCGGGACGAAATCCCGGCGGTTTCGGCTTTCGAGACGGTCTCGGGACGGTCCCGAGATAAATTGACTGACGCAATTTCTCGGTAAAAAAATCCCGGTTAAAATTCCAACTTCTTGCAGATATTTTCCATAATAGAGGCATTTATTGAGCCTTGCTTTCATTACTCTGCTTCTGCACAAGCATCATTTTTCGCAAGTGCAGCTGAACTGACACAAACGATGATAGATAAAGTAAACTCACTGTTCCAGGATTTTCCCCTCGTCAACAAACAATGCACTGCAAACGAATCCGAATTCCGAATCCGGATCTTCACCAACACCTAATCATGTCGTCCTTGTCACACACGCTGCATCTCCACAAAATTTCGTCCGAATCCGTCCACAACTTTTTGAGATATTGTGTTCACAAACAAACGGACAAACAGACAGGAGTGAAAACATAACCTCCATCCACCTTTGGTGGCGGAAGTAACGACATCAGGATGAAGGTCACAATGAAAATCCGCCGCATCGCGGCTTCATTTAAACCGTTGAATCCTTCCGCTGTATCACTCCGCCTCGCCCCGCCCCGCTGCGGTCACGTGTCCGTCCTTGGAGACGAGTTACGGAATGTGGTTGCTAGGGTCTTTAGCACATTAATATCGAGGGACTCGCTCGAGGCCCCGTGATTGGAGGGACGATGTTTATTTAGATTAAAAACACGTTTATAACGGATTATTCTACACACAATGTATTAATACAAGTACAATACATTATGTAGTTTTATGAAATGAGTTTTTGATGAACGTTTATGTTTAATTGCAACACTATAACTATAAATTGTAAGAATCCCTCGGGGTTTGGTTTGACGGTTTGAATGTGAAAGTATTTTGGTTATCTTTATATCTCCACTTTAGGCCTGATAAGTTGATTACGTTTACTTTAGTCACAGAGTCAAAATAAGGAGGGGGGGGGGGTGATCACTACACCGCCTGCTTTATAATTTACTCGCAGAAGTACCCGGGATTGCCGGGCGGGGGAGGGGAGGGGAACGGGGGGGGGGAGCGAGCCCCTTGGCGATCACAACTCACAAAATGATAATGAAACTCCAACCGGGACTCGAATATGCCTGGGCAGAAACATTTTCTCCCTCTCTCTGACATTCCGAGCAAGAAATTACACGACAATATAAACTGTAATGAGATAACCCGGTCCCAGCGGTGGCCGATCATCTGCATGTAGGCGGTGTATTTTATTTCATCCCGGTAAATGGAAGCTAAGTCGGAATTTAAGTACTCAACATCAGAAATGAATTTTTTTCATTGTTGTTTATATATTGTAATGAAATTCCATTATTTTTGAAGCCTTATTATTTATTTATTTTTTATTTTTTAATTTTAATTTTTTTCTTTACCGGGAACCGAGCCGACCCGAGATCCCGTTATGAAAATTGAAAATTTATCGAGACGGTTCCGAGACGGGATTTTGAATCTAGCTAACAGCACTAGATGGCAGTGATAGGCACATGGGGGTGCCAGCAATGGTTGCCTCCATGGGGCACCGAAGCTAGCCGAGGGAGGGCTAGGATAATGTTAGGGATTTAAAAGACAGTAGGGACATGAGATTTAAGTAGTGACACCTGGACTATAGAGGGGACGTAAGTAGCTTAGATGATTGATAATAATAAAACAGGGTGTGCATAGTGTAAAGGGACGACGGGGAAGCACGAGTTGTAGGGGAAGTAGTTCGGTAGATGATGCTGTGTGTGTGACGAATTGTGTTGAGAATAAACGGAGTTGTGTAGTAGTGTGAATGGAATTGTGTAATGGTGAGCGAGATAAATGGTGTGCAAGATAAGTGGTGTGGAATGCTTGGTGTGGAATAAAAGGTGTGGAATGCATGGTGCGAAGGAGTGAATGGGGGGAGTGGAACCCATTCACGAAAGCCCGGGGTGGGTAGTGTAAAGCCAGGTAGCGGGCATAGGTAAATTGTATGGATATTGACATGTGGTGCGGGTAGTAGAAAGTAGTGTTTTGTTGGGTGCAGTAGTCTGTGGAATGGCTGGGCGTGTGGCTTAATTAGTGCGTATGGTTATTGGGGCACTCCGCCACTGGTAGTTTGTCGGCAAGGTGAGGCCGCAGGTAGGCTCTGGGAGCCGGTTAGGGTAGTTGTTGAGTGGGACCCAAGGATCCCAGGAGAGGACCCGGGTTGCCCAATGCCAAGGTGGGCATCAGGGGGTAAGAGCCAGGGTGGGCCTTCCCCGATTAGTCGCGAGAAGCAGGTAAGCTCGGGTGGCGGCTTCAGTGGCGGAGGTGCGCAGGTAGTTAGATCTGCTGGTAGGGCCACACGACCCAGCCCCGAAATTGTGCGAGGGCACGAGTGAAAATTTGTGGGAGTGAGACCCAAATTTTGGAGGGCACCACAATGTGGGCAATGGGAATTCGGTTTCTTAGAACCACATAGTTTAAAGAGGCCGATTGGCAGGTTACGACCCCGGATAGTTTAAAGAGTGTAAATGTTATTGGAGTAGTTAGGATGAGAAATCCCTTCGCACCATCCACAGCCATTCACTGAGGAGGACGAGCTCCGCACCAAGGCTCTGTAAGCTGTTTGAGTGGTAAGACGCATCATGACGTAAGAGTGACATTGTGTTTGGTCCATCCCTTCCTTCTTGGGTGGGATTGGGAGACGAATTTGGAATTAGAGGGGGATATGGGAGACAAGACGTAGAGACGGATTCTAAATACAAGGGGGGCTAAGGTAGTGTAGCCAACGGTGGGGGGTACGGACGGCTAGGGACGAGTTTGCTCTGCTCGCTCTTCCGCGTCCCTCTCGCCGTGCCACCTTGTTTTTCTGTGTGCCACTGCGTCCTTTCCGCTTGCTTGTTGTGCTTTGTCTCTCCCCCCCCGCCCCAGGACCATTTTGGAGGCCGAACTGTGCAGCACCATCGCAGCATCCATTCTGCACCCTTGTTCCACCTGTGCAGCCGAACTGTGCAGCACCTTGCTGCCATGTCCTTTTGATGCACCCTTGTTGCATCTGTGCAGCCAACCTGTGCAGCACCTTGCTGCCAAACCTTTTGCTGCAACTCATCACTCATAATGGACCACAAGCCTTGTGGCCTTGCACCTCTGCTGTGCAGCATCTTGCTGCAAAATCATCTTGCAACTTCGGACCACTTGTTTGAGTGGCATTGATGCCACGCAGTTGGACCACGTGAGAACGCCCCTGCTGGCCAAATAAAAGCATTTTCATTTATTATTGTGTGCTGTGGATAAAGAAGTTCTGCAAGTTTAGATGGCCCTGATGCTTCAAATGGCCTGTATGCCAGTCAGGGGGCCAGCCGGTTTGTTAGACGCACACGGAAGAAGCAAGATGCAAGATGCAAGCAGCAAGTGCCATTTTTGAGTGGGTTGTTGTGTTCTCTCCCCTCCAATCTTCTCTTCCAAAAAGTACAGGTCCTGGGTCATAGCATTGTAAATAAAGTTAAGTTCTGTGCAATGTAAATATAAGAATGTGTCCACCGGCTATGTGTTTAGTTTGAAAATTCCGGAAATACTCGGGTAGTTGTGGGTGTGAAACTGTTAGATAGCTGCTCAACGCATTAGGAGGGACATATCTAGTGCTAAAACTGTCGCACACATGGGTCAGAGTAAATGCTAGGTGGAACCACACCTGTGTGTCACAATTAAACGTAATATTAATTTTGCATGTCAGGTTCTACCGGTCGTTCCATTGGTGGGTTCGACTCGGTGCGATTCTGGTGAGAGAGGGGTGTAGTGTTGTGGTTTTGGAATAAAGGATAATTCCCCTCGTAGGTAGACGCACCACAACATGAAGCCTCGCGATAGTTGTTATTTCTTAGTGAATGTAAGCGTAGTCCTTTCCTGTGTTAGTTTTGCGTTGAGCAGGCCCGTGAGTAGGGCGGTCTTTTGGGCTGGAAATGCCACGTGGTAGGCCTTCAACAAGTCTGTCAAGGCCGAAGGGAGGCGCTGCAGAGGGAGTGGCCGGTAAGCGCGAGCCGCCAATCAGAGCTCGAGGGAAGTGGCTAACCACGGCAACGGGAGGCAGAGCATGGAACATTCGAGTAAGGCCGGGGTGGAGCCATAAAACCCTGCTCCGAGCCCCCCCCCTCCCCCCACCTCAGTTCGGAGTTCGCCTGAGTTGAAGTTGGAGTCGGGTCGAGGCATTGATTGAGTCAGAGTCGTGTGCACAGGCAGTGGAGTTAAGTTGAGTTTGAGAATGCGAGTGGAGCTGCAGAACGAGTGAATTGAACAATTGCTTATTATCGTCATTGTACAGTGTACACGAACTTGCCCCGTGCCCTGCGCTGTATTAATCGCGCGTTCGAGAAGACGACCCGTTCCGGGCCACAGAGGCGCGATCTCCTCCTGCCTGCCTTTTCCTGCATACGTGCCGTGACCGCCAGAGGGCCACGCCGGGCGAGCTGCCCTGGAGCGACCGACGGCAAAGCACGTTTGGCGCGCAAACTTCTTTTCTTCTTCTCCCTGTGTGCGTGAGTGGGCCCTGTGTCTGGGGGTAAGTTAACCTTGTTTAAGTGCCTGCTCTGTGTCTCTGCGAATCATTGTACATTGTGTAAATAAATCGTGTTCTTCCTCTGATTTGACCGTTCCCGTCCCTTCCATTAATTGGCCTCGCATGGTACGAATAGAACCACTCGAATCGGGTTCCATAAAAGTAACGGCACGAGTCACGTGATATGCATACCGCTCGGGTGTACACGATTAAGCGTGGCTCATGCAAGGTCCGGTCCCCGCTTTCGTGGCAGCGTGGGTTAAAGGTACGTGCGGCGTTGACCCGATACCCTTTTTCGCGCTTGCTGCGGAAGTGGCGATTCGGCCTCGTAGACACGAAGACCCAAGGGGAAAAAGGGGTTTAATCCCCCCTTTGTAACATGGAACGGGCTTCGGGAGATGGAATTGGTTCCTATGGTGTCCTACGTGTTGCTTGTGGACTAACTATGGGTGTGACCTTTTTAAATGAAGAGAATTATTTACAAGAATTATTATTTACAAGTGAGGGGCTCTAAAACCGCAACAATATATATATATAGCGTTACGGTTGTGAAAAGCTGCTGGTGATATTATTACAGCATTAAGACATGTGATGTGAAAATGAATGCATTTTTTGAAAAGAGCATTTCTCCTTGGTTTTTTTTTTTTTTTTAACAGTGATACAAGGCTCATGGAATATCTTCTGAAAATATCACATTCCAGACAAAGTCATGAGAGTACTGCTATATGAATTAAAAGGACATCAGGAGATGATAGACAAAAACACATGGCAAATGGGATTTGAACCTGAGTTCCCTACATCCTGAGCTCAAGGTTCAAATGGAAGCACCAACAGGCAGAGGCGAATTATTGGCATTAAATTACTCACAGGTTTTCATTTATTTATTATTGACAACAGTGATAATGCATTGAGCCCGAGTGACACCTAATGTCTAACCACAGAGTAACAAGTGTTAGGCAGGCATTTCCTCAATATTTTCCTTTCTCTCAAATCAAATACATTTTTACAACAAATATGTTGTTTCAAAGCTCAGCTTAAATAGCCATGGGATTAGCCACGTGTGCATTTCTATTTCCGTCCTCCAATCCCAAGGAATTAGGTGCACGGTTGGGATTTAGAGAACTTAATGCTGTTGCCCAGTACATGCTAGCTGGAAAGTTTGGTGCACATGTGTGCAAATGGTAATCATAAAACCTTCATTACACTCAATTTAGAATGCTTTTAATAATATCACCAGATCGATACTCTGTAATTCCCGACACACCTTCAATTATTACTATTATTTGTTTAAATCATTGGGCATGAGCCACCATCACATCTATGGAAGCAAGTACTGTTTTAGCATTCGTTGGCAAAAAGGCAGGTAAACCGGTTTTGCAGGAATCCATTGCAAAGGTGATGCTGTTGGTTGAAGATACAGTGCACAAACACCTGCAGGCAGCCCCACCCTGTAAGAGATAAACACAATGAACTTTGCTTTAAAGACATGTTACAATTCCCTAAACTATGTTTAATGAGTCTACAAAAGGTGATCCTTTACCAAAATTGAGGTGGATACTTTTAGTCTTGGTACGACTCCATGCCACCACAAATGGGGGATTACAACCAATGGGAGAAACTATTGTGCATTATTCCACAAATTCAAGAAGTCATTTCAGGCACATGCAAAGGACATTTGGCCCGTCATACATGTGCCATATCTGCATTTTATAATTCCAACTACTGCAGGTAGCATAATTAGGGCATATATACAGCTTACCTACCCGAAGTATTGAACCTAAGTATTGAATTTGGCTATGGATCATGGCTTACCCCTTTCAATACAGAAATGATGACGTCCTTGTTGATTATTGGTAACGCTCCAAATGCAGGAAGGACAACATTCCTCCAACGTCTGTCACACGAAGGACAGCATGCTCTGAGGTGCAGCGCTCCCTGTGGGCCTTGTGACAGAAAGTCCGGTGTGGTTGGGAATCGAACCTGCACAAACAATATCTCTCTGCTTCAGCCTTAAAATTTGCAAGATTTCATTCATTTTTCACGTCTTTCTTTAAACCCACACTGTTCCACAATGATTCATGATTCCCGTGACGGGGCAAATTGTTAAGTGTAGGATGGTGAGAGTGACCGGTCATGGGCATGAAACCCACACCAATCAGTGGATGAAGATCCAAGTCTTTCACCACACAACCAACCGGTAACCACACAATTGGAAATATATATATATAACTGAGGGCAGCGGTGGCGATTTCTTTGCGTGATCGAGGACGACGACCGGGCATTGCGGGGAGTTGTGGCGCAAGATCTTGGAGCCGATACTGTGAAAAGCAACAACAAAACGGTGCAAGGTCTCAGATATGACATCTGGTGATCAGGAGTGTGGGACCCGTGCTACCACTCTCCCCAAGGAAAATTCTAAATCAAATTTTGAGTTTAAACGTTTTATTTTCAATTTGAACGCGCACGGGAAACATGGACAAAATGGCGGATGCCCGTGTTATGGCAGATGGTGAGGAAAATGTGCCCGGAGGCGAGTCAGGGTGGGAGTGGGACCTAGTGGGAAGGAGCCTAGGTTAGGAATGTCACTCGCTCCTGACATCACTCAAAACACTTCTCCAAGCACGAGTGGAGGTACTCACCTGGTGATGTCACAAGGTTAGCGTGAGAAGAACCGAAACGAGGAAAGTTCGGCATCCATGTAACTTGTAGTTGTACCACAGGGTAGCGGTGCACCACTCGATATGGGGCTCTTCATGGTCCCGTTCAAATCACTAATGGAGTTCACGAGAGAATCAGCGGCGAAATGCAAGTGATGGGCACTAGAATGGACGCGATGATCGGGGAAATTAAACGTGAGATGGACGAAGCAATGCGCAAGGAAATGGCGCCAATAGTTGAAGAGTGAAGCCAAAATGCAAATGGCGGGAGAGATGGGAATGTGAAGGAATGTTGAAGGACTCATACATGATGCAGGGGGTAGAAAGACTGATGATAGAGCAAAATGAATGAAACAAACAGATTAAGGAAAATACCGACACAATACAATAATTTAAAAATACCAAGGGAAATACCCAAAATAATGTGAGTCCACATTTAAAATGTGAATTTTTTTTTTTAACCTGACGCTTTGATGCACGCAAGAAACGTATGACGTCAAGACGTATTCTACCAGGAAGTCAGGAAGCGCCATTGCGTTTCGCATGGTAAAGTAAGAGCTGCTGCGCTTTGTACTCGCAGCTGTTTCTGAAGCAATAGGTGCAACGTTGTTTTCTTCAATTTGTTTATTTATATTCGCTCCAAACAATGGCGAAAGCTACTCAATGTTTGGGATTGGGGGTGTAGAGTACAGTACAACTTAAATTGAATTGGTCATTGGAACTGTACACCGATTGTAATCTGCCGGTACAGATAATACCGAGAAATGGCCGATATCTGCTTGTTCCGATATCCGCACATCACTAATATATATATTGTTGCGAATATGGAATTTGGCCTCCATATCCGCTTGTAAATATTCCCCTATTTCCCCAATACTCCCCAACTATCCCCAATCCCCCATTCCCTAGTCCCATTGTCTGTAAACAACAATCAGTAGAGCCGACCTTCCCCTTTTTCCCCCATTAAATGTCGTGCCCAGGTCCACCGCATCACACGTAGACAACTTTCGGACATCTTGCTAGTTATTCTTAGTCTATGTCAGTTAAGGACTCGTTTCCATTAATTAATGACTCTTCGTTGCACCAGAATGTGATTATATGGCACCAGTAGTGAGTTTAGGACCTTTCCCATACCTCCTTCCATCTTCTTCCCCAAACAACAACAACAACTACAACTACAACTACAACTACAACAACAATTACAACAACAACGACGCTGCGCGGGGGGAGTGTGCGTCCTCCCACCAGCTCGGTTAGCCGCCATGACCATGCGCTCCACGGGGTTACCACGAAGGGGCTGGCTGTCAGCTCCTCGTCAAGGGCGGAGCCTGGTAAACCCCCCGCACGCACCCAATGAGAAGCAACGTGCCGATTCCACGAGGCGGAGCTAACGAGCCGAGGGCGTGTCACTCCCCGCCAGATATACGAAGCGACTCACCGGATGTGAGGTCAGATGCGCCCCCAGCCTGGAGAGAGAAGTTGCCACGTACGAGCGCTGAATACCTCCCCGCATCTCTGGACCGGACCGAGTCGATTCTGACCTTTGAGCCCAGGTGCACCTGGAGCCATCGATCCTGCCTTTCCTAGCCATCAACCCCCGTGTGAGTCAGCCTTTTGTCCCGTTTATCTGTCGTCTGTTGGGGTTAATATAAGATTGTGTCTAAGTGCTTGTCTTTCTATGCTGTACCTCTCGTCCTTGTAATCTAACCTTCCGTAACAATATAATCTCCTCCGGAGGTCTTGAGAACCGTATCCCTGGTGTCGCGTCATTTTAATCCCAGCCGTGTGTCTTTTCCTTCATTGATCTAGCGTAGCGCGATTAGTCAACGTTCGGGTATAATCGGGTAACTTGTGCAGACGTGGTCATACCAAACCGCTCGGTAAATAACATCTAAGCCACGTCTGTAACAATTGGTGTCGAGGAGTGGAATTCGAACCCGGGACTAAATTTATTAGGCCCAAATTTGTAACAATTAGAATCGATTCGGAGCGCGTTTCCCGCGCGAAATTATAACGGCGAAATTTGATTTTGTTATACGGAAATAAAAACCCGAATTTTGAAAGTCGCGCTATGTCAGACCAAGACAGCTGGGGTCCGGTAGGGGAGAGTGAGGCAGGGTCGGTCCAGGACCAAATTGAGGGACGTGAGGAGAGCGAAGCAGCGAGGGTAGCAAACGCGCGAAATGGCGCCTCGCACATAGCTACGGCGGCCGCACCCGCTGCACAAGTGGGAGGGATGGCCCAAATGCAGGCCCTCATGGAGCAATTTATGGCGCAAATGCAGGCGTCCCTCAACCTGCAGAAGGACGATATGAGGGCTAATAGTGAGCAAATGAGGGCCGATAGTGAGCGATTGGGTGAGCGATTGGAGGGCCAAATGGGGGTAATGAGGGACGAAGCGAGGGCTCGGAGTGAGCAATTGGGGGTAATGGGAAACCAAATGGGGGTAATGAGGGACGAAGCGAGGGGTACCGGTGAGGGATTAGACAAGAAATTTGGGAAGTTAGACAATAATTTTGAGGAATTAGACAAGAAATTTTGGAAGTTAGACAATAATTTTGAGGAATTAGACAAGAAATTTGGGAAGTTAGACAATAATTTTGAGGAATTAGACAAGAAATTTGGGAAGTTAGACAATAATTTTGAGGGGCTAGACAACGGGATAAAAGAGGTGAAAAATGGGTTAATGGGGGTAGAAAACAGAATGGCCGCTCAAGATAATCAAATGGAAGGGATGCAAAAGGGGTTAGAGGGGTTAGAAAACACCATGGAAGGCAAATTGAAGGACATGAGGGACCAAGCGGAAAGGGAAGTTAACCAAATGGGGCAGCAGATAGAGGGGGTCAGAATGGGGGTAGAAGCCAAACTGGATGCTCACAGGGAGGAAATGGAGCAGATGAGGGTGGCATCTGGGCAGGAGATGCAAGTGATGGGGGAGGAGATCAGAAGAGGAGTGAGTGAGGAGGTCGGAGGAGTGCGCGAGGAGGTGAGGCACTGTAAGGAGCGCATGGAGAAGGAGGTGAGAAAGGGGACTGTAAAATTGCAAGGGGGTATAGAGGAGTTGACGCTGGGAGTAGAACAACTGACAGTGGGACAAAAGGAGTTGGGGGACCAGGTAAAGAAGAACACAGCGGTAATAGAGGGTTTAAAATCGACACAGAAGGAGATGAAAAAGGACGTAGGGGTAATTAAAAAAGAGTGTCAGACGGTACATGAGGACCTGACGAGGAAAATGGACAAGGTGGTAGAGGTGATGGAGGTTAAAGAGCGGGAGGTGCGGGAGCACATAGAAAAAAATAAAGTGGAGTTAGAGGAAGAACTTAAAGGGGCGCACGAAGAGATGAAGGAGGTGAAGCAGAAATTAGAAGAAGTGGAAGAAGGGGTGAGCGAAATTAAGAAGCGACGGAGAGAGGATAAGAAAGAGATAAAGGAGGAAGTAAAAGAATTGGTCCAAAGTCTGTGTTCGGATCGTGATGATGTGCTCATTAACCGGATGAGGGATTCGCAGGTGATGGAGGAGAAGCGAAGAGAAAGAGGACCCGGTGTAAGTGGTGACCAATATGGTCGTGCGTATGATGCGCCAGGTGATTTAATAAGCTTGGGGGTCGAGATAGACCCGGATGTTCGTGAGAGGCCACGAGTGAGGTGTATGGCTGGTCCGGAGGGTATGGAACAAGAGGTGCGAGGTGTGGGTGAGCAAGGTTGTGGTGGTATGGAATGGGTAGCGGGTTGCGGAGGTGTGACCCATGCATCGACACCAACAGGGGTAGTTGTTGGAGGGACTGGGGAGGCACGAGAGCCCCTTGGGGGTAATGTACTGTGGGGGCCCGGCCGGTTCGGCCCCGCGCTGACCCCGCAAGGGGCGACGCACGGGGTCCGGCAGGCGGGCAACGACTCGCATGCGAGGTGGTCCCACAAGGTCCCACTCGCGCCGTATGACGGCAAGAGTGATCTACGCGCGTACCTGGCGCAGTTCGACTGTGTGTGTAAGGGCAACGGTTGGGGTGAGGACGAAGGTGGAGTACACCTGGTGGCCGCATTGCGCGGCGCGGCGGCGGAGGTGCTGACGGCATTACCAGCGGGTGCTCTCACCCTGCCAGCCCTCCGCGACGCCCTAATTAATCGATTCGGCATAGAACAGCAGAGCGAGCTTGTTAAAGCTCAGCTCGCGCTGCGAAAGCGCAAGCCCCAGGAAGCCATCGGGGAACTTGCCCACGACATTCGCCGCGCAGTGGGGATCGCACATGCTAGCATGGCAGCGGATTCCCGGGAAAGCCTGGCGCTGGACCATTTTATCCAGGCCCTCCCGGACATTGAGCTCCGGCAACAGCTCGCCATGTGGCGCCCGCAGACTCTGAGCCAGGCGGCTGACGCTGCGGCCCGTTGGGAAGCAGCGAGGCCCCTGGCCCGGGGGGGCGAGCGTCTCGCAATGGCGGTCCGCCAGGTGGGACCCCCGATGGAGGGCGGACCCCTAAGGGGGCCCGCCCACGACGTGGGTCCTGACCTGGCGGGCATGGTCCGGAGGCTGGTGGACCAGCGCCTGGCAGGACCTGGACCATGGCAGGCGTCCCCGGAGGTGGCCCGCGGTGGACCACGAGCGGGTAATCCAATTCGGACCTACAGGGGGGGGAATTTGGAATTCCGGAGGCAAGCACCTTATCAGGTGAGGTGCTATACCTGCAACCGCCTGGGTCACCTGGCGCGGCACTGTCGAAACGCGCGCCGGGATGATCCCCGGCAGTTGAGGTCCTCAACTCCGCCCAGGGGGGAGCGGGTTAGCCGACCCCAGACACCCCCCCGCCAGACCCCGGGAAACTAGAAGGTGTCGGGCACGTAGGGCGGTGTTCGGCAGCAGAGGATGGAGGAGAGCCCTCATTGACGCGACAGGTCATTTATTGTGGCCAAATTGGAACCGGTAGCCTGACAATTAGATGCAAAATTGCCGGCGTGGGGGTAGACGCCGTAGTGGACACAGGAGCTAGCGCCACGATCATCAGCCCTGTGGTCCTTGATTCGAGCGCAGGTGGCTGGGATAAGATCCAGCGCCTGCAAAATTATAGTTTGCAGCTTGCTACCGGGGTAACGGCCCCGATCATAGGGCGTGGTTCTGTGACCCTCAAGTTAGGGTCGGTAAGGAGGGAGATAGATGTTTGGGTGGCGGAGGTGTGCGACCCATGTTTAATAGGGTTGGACCTGTTGACTGCCAGCGGTTGTAAAATCGACTTGTGCCGGGGGATCCTGCAGGTGGGAGTAGAAGAGCTGCCGTTAGGGGGAGTGAGCACGGCCGAGAGAGCGGAGCTGGAGGCTTCCGAGGCCGTGACCATCCCCCCAAGGGCCGAGGCGATAGTGCCGGCCCGGTGGGCAGCTCACCCAACATGGCAGGAGTCCTGCGGCCTGGTCGAACCGGTGGCAGCGCAGTCCATACCGGGTTTAATCGTGGGCCGCACCCTTGTAAAAACGGACGGACCGGTAGTGGCCGTCCGAGTAATAAATATGAGTACAGAACCACGCACTATAGTAAGGGGCACGAGGGTAGCTGGCTGCACCCCAGTTGAGGAAGTCGCGACAGTGAGGGGCGAGAACGTCCAGCCGAGCCGACCCCGGGGGGAGCCTTCAATAACAAGTAGGAATTGGCCCGATCCCATTTGCGAGATGGTAAATCGTAGTAGCGTAGAGTTGGGAGGTACCCAGAGGGAGGCCTTGCACAAACTGGTTGGGTCCCATTTGGACCTCTTCTCCCTGTCCACCGAGGATATTGGACGTACGGGCCTGGTGAAACATCAGATCCACACCGGTGAGGCCCGGCCTATTCGTCAGGCCGCCCGACGGCTCCCTTGGAGCAAGAGGGCGGAAGCTGACGAGCAGGTTGAAAAAATGCTCGACGCAGGTGTGATCGAGCCCTCGGGAAGTCCTTGGATGTCACCTGTTGTGCTGGTCAAAAAGAAGGATGGGACCACGCGGTTCTGCGTGGACTATCGCCAGCTAAACAACGTGACACTCAAGGACTCATATCCCCTGCCAAGGATTGATGACACCCTCGATGCCGTTGCGGGCTCAAATTGGTTCACAACTTTGGACCTCAAGAGTGGGTATTGGCAGGTGGAGATGGATAGGGCAGGGAAGGAGAAAACGGCATTTTCCACAGGTAAGGGACTGTATCAGTTTACTGTGATGCCGTTTGGTTTGTGTAACGCCCCCGCCACCTTTGAAAGATTGATGGAGCATGTACTAGGCGGCATGCCATGGCAGTCATGCCTGGTGTACCTGGATGACGTCCTGGTACATGCCCAAACGTTCCCCCAGGCAGTAGCTAATTTGGACCAGGTGTTCGGGTGCCTCAGACAGGCAGGGTTGAAGCTGAACCCGAGTAAGTGCACTTTGTTTGCAAGAGAGGTGGCCTATCTAGGTCACGTGATCGGCCGCGAGGGGGTAAAAACGGACCCAGACAAAATTAAAGCGGTAGAGGAGTGGCCCGCACCACGTACCATCAAAGAGGTGCGGGGATTTTTGGGACTCTGCTCCTACTACCGGCGCTTTGTGGCGAAATTTGCGGAGTTGGCCCGTCCCCTCCACCGGCTTACGGAGAAGGGGACGCGATTTAATTGGACACGGGAGTGCCACGAGGCCTTCCAAAAATTGAAGGGGTGTCTAACATCCGCACCCCTTCTAGCTTACCCCACTAGCGACGGAGCATTTACCCTGGACACGGATGCGAGCCAGGAAGGATTGGGCGCAGTTTTGTCTCAGACACAGGAGGGCGTGGAGAGAGTGATTGGTTATTATAGTCGGGCCTTAAGTAGGCCCGAGAGAAATTATTGCGTCACTCGCAAAGAGTTATTGGCTATGCTGGCTGCCATGAACCATTTCCACCCGTACTTGTACGGGCGGAAATTTTTGGTTAGAACTGACCATTCCTCCTTGCAATGGCTCCTTCGGTTCAAGGAACCGGAGGGCCAAATTGCAAGGTGGTTGGAAAAGTTGCAGCAGTACGATTTTGATGTGGCCCATAGGGCCGGGAAGGCCCATGGTAATGCGGACGCACTCTCTCGGCGTCCTTGTCTGGGGGAAAACTGCAAATTTTGTGCGAGACACGAGGAGAGGGAGCAATTGGGCGATTCGGACCCGACCCTCGTTGTCCGGGCAACCCGGGTGAGAGGGCCAATTTTGCCACTAGCCGCGGACGAAGAATTTGGAGAGTTGGCTTGGAGCACGGCCCAGCAGGAGGATCCTGTTCTGGGGCCGGTGTTCCAATGGGTCAAATTGGGGCAAAGACCAAAGGGGGAAGAGGTCACCCCCCTCGGGGCACAAACAAAGGCATATTGGGCTCAGTGGCAGACCCTGGAATTGAAAGGCAACATCTTGTATCGCAAGTGGGTGGAGGTTCCCTCTGATCGAACTTCCTGGCTGGTGATAGTCCCTGACAAATTCAAGAACGTCATATTGCAACAGGTGCATGGTACCCGCTCCGGCGGCCATTTGGGCAGGACAAAGACAATATCTCGGGTCCGCCGGAGGTTCTATTGGGTGAATATGGGGCGCGACATACAGGACTGGTGTCGGAGATGCGACGCCTGTTCTGCCAAAAAGGGACCAGCACGGAGGATGAGGGCCCCCCTTCAATTACATCAGGTGGGGGCCCCCCTTGAGCGGGTGGCTATGGATATTCTAGGACCGCTGCCCCGCACCCGCCAAGGTAATAAGTATATCCTCGTTGTAATGGACTATTTCACCAAGTGGCCGGAGGCCTACGCCCTCCCCAACCAAGAAGCAGGGGTGGTAGCGCAGGCCTTCGTGGAAGGATTTGTGTGCCGGCATGGGATTCCACAGGAGTTGCACACCGACCAGGGACGAAATTTTGAGAGCAAATTGCTAAAAGATGTGTGCAGTCTCCTGTCAATTCGGAAAACCAGAACAACGCCTTTAAGACCTCAATCTGACGGGATGGTGGAAAGATTCAACCGAACTTTAATCCAACAACTGGCACTGTTCACCGCCACCCGTCAGGATGACTGGGACGAACATCTCCCTTATTTGCTCATGGCCTACCGAACCAGCCAGCACGGGGCCACCGCATGCAGTCCAGCGTTGCTTATGTATGGGCGGGAGTTACGGGCTCCCGCCGACTTGCTATGCGGTCCCGTGCCAGACACGGTGGTTAACCCGCCGAGGGAGGGGTACGCACGTCACCTAGAGGAAGGCATGGAGCTAGTCCATGCCTTCGCCCGCCGCCAACTCCATCTGGCGGGGGAGAAGATGAAGCGCAGGTACGACGACCGGAGCCAGGGGAGTCAATACGCTCCGGGGATGAAGATTTGGTTCTTTAATCCCCGGAGGCGGAAGGGAAGGTGCCCAAAGCTCACCTCCCCCTGGCAAGGCCCGGGAGTCGTCCTGTCGCAAATCTGTGACGTGGTCATCAATATCAAAATGGGACCACGAGCCCTCCCTCGGATCGTCCACGCCGACCGGATAAGACCTTACACCGGCGAGCAGGCGCCCCCGTGGATTGCCTCGGCTTTAGATGCCGAGGCGGGACCCAGTACCTCTGAATAAGGGGGGGCTTATTAGTGCCAGAGGACTGGGGGATTGAGGAGCGATAGGCCCGGTGGGGGTGGCATCCCTGCCACCCTTCCCATATGGGGGCAAAGGAGCAATAGATTATGGGGTGTATGGCAGTGAAAACTAGCCCGGGTGGGTTAGGTTATATTGATAGGGATCTAGAGAAGCTGACATTAGGTGACGTTAAGGTTAGTTAGTGACTGATACCTGTAGTGGGGACGCAGGTAGTTTAGTGTGGATGATAATGACGAGGGAGCGCAATAGTTTAAAGGGACGACTGGGACGCGCAAGTTTCAGAAGGGAGTAGTTAGCTGAGATGATGCCGTGTGTGTGAGCATTGAACAGGTGTGATTGCACAGGTGTGCAACTGGACGGGTGTGTGGAGCAGTGTGTGAGTAGTGAGTGTTGTAGATCAGCGCGAATGCGCTTGGGGAGAGAAGGGTGCAGGTGGCACCAGGTGTGAGAGCACAGGTGTGCAGGTACAGGTGTGTGGAGAGAGTGGAGTAAGTGGTACGGAGTGGTGTGCATGGTGCGAAGGTGTGGATGGGGGAAGAGTGGACCCCTTTCACGAGTACCCGGGGCGGGTAGTGTAAGTGTTAGGTAGAGGGTATAGGTAAATTGTGGTTGGATATTGGCATTTGTGGTGCGGTTGCAGAATGGTGTTGTGGATGGGTGCATTCGTGTTGTGGAAATGGCTGGGCGTGTAGCCTGTTAGTGTGTGTAGTTGGTTGGGCACTCCACCACTGTGAGGATGTCGGCCAGGTGAGGCCGCAGGTGGGCTCTGGGAGCCGGTAGAGTTGTGGATGGGGCCCGAGGATCCGGAGGATGGACCCGGGTAGCCCAGTGCCAGAGAGGGCACCGAGTGGGGAGAGTGCCAGAGGGCCTTCCCCAGGTAGTTAGGTTAGGGTAAGGAGCAGGTAAGCTCGGAGGCAACTGCAGTGGTGGAGGTGTGCAGGTGGGTAGACCCACTGGGAGAGGTACACGCCACAGCCCAGAAATTGTGCGAGGGCACCGGGAGATGAATCGGGGGAGTGAGACCCCAAATTGAAGAGCACCACAGTTTGGCCAATGGGAATTGGTTTTTTAGAACCCATAGTGTAAGAGGGCCAATGGTTTGGCCGGAGAAAGACCCCGGGTAGTGTAAAGTTGTTAAAGTCATTTAGGAAATAGTTAGGATTGATGAACCTGTCGCACCATACGCAGCCACTTACCTTTGGTGATGATGATGACTCCACACCTGTGTTTTCTTTGTTTTGTTGCAGGAAATGAAATTGCTGTGTGGATTGTGAGACGCATCACGACGTGGATGAGACATTGGGGTGATTCCATCTCTCCCTCCCTAGGAGGGACTGATGATGAATTGGTAATGGCAAATTATGATGTTGAGTTGGAGATGGCAAATTATGATGTTGAGTTGAAAATGGCAAATTTGATTGGTTAGGAGGGAGAGAAGACGAATTTGGTATATGGGAGGAACGGGGAAGACAGTAGGGATGTTTGTTGATTTGTAAAGTAGATGTTTATGGGTAGTGTTGTGTTTTGTGGATACAGTAAGGGGTAAGGGAGGGGCCATGTAGGTTACCTGGTGGGGGGGGGGGGGGGAGCGTACGGTAGGAACGTACCTGTCTCACCTGGTTCCCATGTGCCCCCAGTGTGCATCATCTTACATTGCGTGCACTTTTGCGCCCTTACCACCTTACTCACTTGTCTTTTCTTTTGTCTCCCACCTCCGAGGATCTGGCTTTGGGGTAGAGAGAGAGGAGAGAGAGGTGCTGGCTACGCAGTTGTGGGCCTGCACTTTCGCTGCTTGCTGCTTGGATCGATACACCATATGGACCGCAATGTTTGTGGCCACCCACCATGGACCGCAGCTCTTTTGCGGCCAAGCACCACCCGTGGATGGACCTATGGGTCAACGTGGCACCTATGCCATGCAGGTGAACCACTTTTAGTTGACACCACTGAAGGCCACAATATAGAAATGGACGCGGTTGGCGCCTTTCTTTATTTTTTGAAAGAGGCAAGAAGGCCAAGTGCACCACACGAAGGCAAGACCAGCGGCAGAACATCGGCCGGCTGCGACACCACCGGTGATTTATAAACACTTTATTGGTGCACCGGATGGTGCTCACTGTGTGATGGGGTGGTGCTTGATGCTTGGAAGGGGTGCTCTGCACATTATTAAAGGCCGTAGGCCACAGAGCACTCGTGGGTTGGTGTATCGATGCTAGCATGCGTGCTCTCTCTATGCATAACATCTGCATGTGTTCCTCCAAAAACAGGTCCTGGATCGTAGTGTAAATATCAGCGTAGTCTTGTGTAAATAATGCTCCCTACCGGCTGTATGTTTAGTTTGAGGATTCTTTCCGGATTCGGTTATCCTGTGGGTGTGTTTCTGTGAGGAGAAGGGTGCAACGTCGCAGGGGGACATATTTACTCATTTGTGAATATCTGTAAAACTGTCGCACTCAGGGTAGAGTTAATAGTAGAGGGAACTACATTGCGTGCCACACTAAAGTAGGTAAAAATTTATCGGGTCGGGACGCCCCGAGGGTAGAGAAGGGTGCAATGTTGCGAATATGGAATTTGGCCTCCATATCCGCTTGTAAATATTCCCCTATTTCCCCAATACTCCCCAACTATCCCCAATCCCCCATTCCCTAGTCCCATTGTCTGTAAACAACAATCAGTAGAGCCGACCTTCCCCTTTTTCCCCCATTAAATGTCGTGCCCAGGTCCACCGCATCACACGTAGACAACTTTCGGACATCTTGCTAGTTATTCTTAGTCTATGTCAGTTAAGGACTCATTTCCATTAATTATGACTCTTCGTTGCACCAGAATGTGATTATATGGCACCAGTAGTGAGTTTAGGACCTTTCCCATACCTCCTTCCATCTTCTTCCCCAAACAACAACAACAACTACAACTACAACTACAACTACAACAACAATTACAACAACAACGACGCTGCGCGGGGGGAGTGTGCGTCCTCCCACCAGCTCGGTTAGCCGCCATGACCATGCGCTCCACGGGGTTACCACGAAGGGGCTGGCTGTCAGCTCCTCGTCAAGGGCGGAGCCTGGTAAACCCCCCGCACGCACCCAATGAGAAGCAACGTGCCGATTCCACGAGGCGGAGCTAACGAGCCGAGGGCGTGTCACTCCCCGCCGGATATACGAAGCGACTCACCGGATGTGAGGTCAGATGCGCCCCCAGCCTGGAGAGAGAAGTTGCCACGTACGAGCGCTGAATACCTCCCCGCATCTCTGGACCGGACCGAGTCGATTCTGACCTTTGAGCCCAGGTGCACCTGGAGCCATCGATCCTGCCTTTCCTAGCCATCAACCCCCGTGTGAGTCAGCCTTTTGTCCCGTTTATCTGTCGTCTGTTGGGGTTAATATAAGATTGTGTCTAAGTGCTTGTCTTTCTATGCTGTACCTCTCGTCCTTGTAATCTAACCTTCCGTAACAATATAATCTCCTCCGGAGGTCTTGAGAACCGTATCCCTGGTGTCGCGTCATTTTAATCCCAGCCGTGTGTCTTTTCCTTCATTGATCTAGCGTAGCGCGATTAGTCAACGTTCGGGTATAATCGGGTAACTTGTGCAGACGTGGTCATACCAAACCACTCGGTAAATAACATCTAAGCCACGTCTGTAACAATATAATACTAGTACCCGACTGCAAAGCCGCAATGAGCCGGCGAAGCCAAAGCCTCTTGCCACTATTTTACCCATCACGATGGCATCAGTAGGTTAGGCAGTTGGTAGGTGTAGTAGGTACTGTACCTGGTAAGACTTGGTAAAAGAGAAGAGCAGACAGTCCTCCCCAATACCTACATACAATAAATGTCACAATAAGTTTAAGGAAGTAACTATACGATGTGCGAGCTTAGGGCCTATTTTAAGAAATTTTAACTGGGCTTAACATACGTTTTCACAGTATGTGTGTCGTCTTCTAACTTCAGTCACTGTCAGGACTGGTTCTCTCCGGGCACTGCGGCTTCCTCCACCAGAAGAAGTCAGCTTGCAGGAAGATCAGTGCCGACAGATCAGACGATAGCACCGTTTCAACGGCAATGTGTGACTGTTGTTAATCAAACTGTGTCGATGGCGCTGATTGGCCAGCTCACAAAATTTCGCATATTCAGACCTAAAATGACACCATTTGCATCCTGGATGAGATTAAAATTGATAAAATTTACTTCTTGATTAATTCGATGAATTCAGATATTTCAGATATCTTCAGATATTTCAGATTTCAGAATCTCAACTTCAGATATTTCCGGCCGTGAAAAACTATCCCCTACGGCCGCGAGATTTCTAAAAAATAATTCTTCGTCAATTTTAGAATATTTGATGCCGTTTTCAGCCTCCGAAACGCGTAATAAGCTTTTTTGTAAGTATTTTTTCAAATGCTCGAATCTCATTGGTTCCGGTGTTTGGTGACGATTTTCATTGAAGATAACGAGGTTGGTCTTAAAGTATTTTAATTACAAATTAGAGGTGCATAAGATTGTGAATCAAACAAAGACGGGTGAAGCAAACTCCTATGGAACTTTTTCAAATTTGTTATGCATACTTCCGCATCCGC
This sequence comes from Myxine glutinosa, assembly GCF_964187855.1. NCBI lineage: Eukaryota > Metazoa > Chordata > Myxini > Myxiniformes > Myxinidae > Myxine > Myxine glutinosa. The sequence continues at coordinate 28,075,349 of NC_136262.1, read as the reverse complement.
AAGATGGCGGCCTCCATTGAGCGATTTGGTGCGTCAAAGCTTCGAAATTCTCAAGCCAAGGGATCCAGCATAATCTGTTTTTTCAACATAATACGTACGCGTTTATTGACAACACCGGCTTCGCCGGCTATTATATTAGGCTGCTTAATTTTTTTTTCCTGTTTATCATCACTTTTTTTTCAAAAAAGTGGGTAGGGAGGGAGGGGTTTTTTTTTTTTTTTTTTTCCAGAGTGAAATTTTAATGGATTATTCATTGCACAATATGTTTTTTTCTTAAATATACTTGATCGGACATATATGATGAATCATGTTATGATTTCTAAACTAGTAAACCTTTGTATGTACGCACTGATACGATTCAAATAAAGAAAATAAAGACACCTATGTCACATTGAGTTCTGTTTACTTTTAATATCTGCTGATACATATAACAATGGTAGACCAAAACTTCGGCTTTTAAGAATAATGTCCGGTTGCCATACATGTATCTATCAGCAGCTATTGCTATAGCATTCATACATATTTGACTAGAATTCCTCGCCACGAAATATCACTTCATGGTACATGCATATTGAGCAGTTTGGCAGACATGGAAGAGGACATTAACCACATGAAAAGAATGTCTACAACAACACAACAACAGGCATTTTAAGGCCATTTTCCCTGCAAGAGCGGGGGTTAGCCTTGCGGTCCCCATGACAATGTTCTCCATTTTGCCCTATTTTCTGCATCTCCCCTTGTTAACCCCCTTGCCCGCATTTCTTCTTCGACCATCTTTAGCCAAGTCTTTCTCGGTCTTCCCCGTCCTCTACTTCCTTCTACATTCATTTCAATCACTCTTCTCAACCAGTCACTTTCATCCTTCCTCAACACATGACCAAACCATCTCAACCTGTTTCTCTTCACAGCATCCATCACAGGCTCTATTCCCATCATCTTTAGCAATTCATCATTTGTCTTCCTCTCTCTCAACGATACTCCACACATCCACCGAACCATTGGCATTTCCACCCTTTCCAGCCTTCGTTGCTGCTCTACGTTCATTACCCATGTCTCACTCCCATAAATCATAACACTTCTCACACATGCAGCATACACCTTTCCCTTCAGCTTCAACGACACTCCCCTCCTCGTCCGCACGCCACTCAGTTCCCGAAACTTCTTACATGCACATCTCACTCGAGCAACCGTTGCCGAGTCTGATCCATCTTCTCCATTCAGCATATCTCCTAGGTAATAATAATAATAACAATACATTTATTTTGTATAGTGCTTTTCAAGAAACCCAAAGACGCTTTGACATAGTACGTAAAACAAAGACAAAAAAGACAAAAATACATAATTAAATAACCAAACAGAAAGGAAGGAGGAGAAGAGACGGTCAGGGGTTGAATGCGGTGTTGAACAGGTGGGTCTTGAGTGGTAACAGGTAACAAAATGTTTTCACACCTTCCAGCTTCACGCCATCTCCAAGATCCAACTCAACATTTCTTCCATCTGCAGCTCCCTCTGTGCACACCTTACACTTGAATGTAGCTGCCACACTGGTTAATGACCCTCTCAAACCACTACATTTTTGATGAACCCACTCAGCGCACATTGTACAATGTACATTGAATGGAATTCACTCCGACACCCTTCCTGCACACAGCACACGGCCACTTCCCAGTTCTTTCCACCTCACCACATGCTTTACCACTTGCCATCACCTTCGTTTTTCCGATATTCACCTTCAGACCTTTTGTCTCCATACATTCCTTCCACTTGTTCATCTTCTCCTTCAGTCCATCCATACTTTCTGCAATCAACACCAGGTCATCTGCATACAACAACTCCCACGGTAAACCCTTCTTTACGTTCTGAGCCAGCACCTCCATCACAGCTACAAATAGTAGTGGACTTTGTACCGACCCCTGATGCACTCCCACCTCCACCTCAAACTCACCACTGTTCCCGTCCTTCATCCTTACAGCTGTGCGCGCTCTTTTGTACATTGCCATCACTACTCTGATCAACCATTCCTCCACTCCTAACTTCCTCAATGCCCATGTCACTACTTCACGTGGAACCCTATCGAATGCTTTCTCCAGATCAACAAACCCAAGAAACAACTTCTTCCTCTTCTCCATGTATTTCTCCTGCAACTGCCTCACAATAAAAAGCGCATCTGTCGTTCCTCTTCCTGGCATAAATCCAAACTGCATTTCGTCAATCTTCACTTTCTTCCTTATCCTCCTCTCCAACACCCTTTCCAATACCTTCATTCCATGCTCCAATAACTTAATCGCTCGATATGAGCCACAGTCCAGAGGGTCACCTTTCCCCTTGTATAGAGGGACGAGGGAAGTCAGTTCCCAATCCACTGGATTGCGGCCTTCTTTCACCACCAGATTGCAGATCTCTGTCATTCTCTTCACACCCCAATTTCCCGCTGCCTTCAACATATCTCCCACAACTCCCGTCGGCCCTCCCGCTTTTCTACTCTTCATTGCTTTTATCGCTTCCTCAACTTCCTTCTCAGTTATCTTCTCTGCCGGTCCTAAAACTGGGTTACTCTCTATGTTGCCATCCCATTCATTCTCTGCATTCAACAGTATTTCCATATATCTCTTCCATCTTCCTTTAATTCCATCTGGGTCCACAACGATTTGTCCCACTTCATCCTTCAAGCAACTCACCCCCATCACATCACACCTCTCTTTCGCTATCTGCTTTGCAATCCTGAATACCACTCTCTGACCCTCCTCCGAATCCAAGCGTTCTCCGAACATTTTCCTACATGCCTCCTGTGCCTTTGCTACCTCTTTCTTTGCAGCCTTCTTGGCTGCCTTATAACTTTCATGCTCTGCCTTTTCTGCCTTTCATAACCTTCGCCTTCTGCCACTCCTTGAACTTCTTCCTCTTCTCGTCAATCTTCTTTCCAACTTCATCATCCCACCACCATGTTTCCGAGTGCCTCGGTGGTCCTTTTGTCCATCCACATACCTCCCCAACGGCTCCCAACAGACTATCTTTCATTGACATCCAACCACTTTCAAGCTCAACCACATCATCCTCTACCGACTACCATACTCAGCCTCTCTTTTAATCCCCCCCCCCCCCCCCCACTGTCACCTCTTTCAACCTCCACACCTTCATTCTCGGTTGGTACTTCACCCGCCGAGCTCTCCTCGCACCTTTCACCCTTATGTCGCAGACAACCAAGTGGTGCTGTGAAACAGCCTCCTCCCCCGGGATCACCTTTGTGTCCCGGAGGTGCCCCCTATCTCGCCTACGCACCAGCAAGTAGACAACGGTTGTCGTCGACCCACCTGACGTGTATGTAACAAGCTTATTATCCTCTTTCTGGAACTGAGTATTACAAATCAACAAATCAGCTCCATCAGCAAACTCCAAAATCCTTTCACCTTCTCCATTTCTCACACCATATCCGTAACCCCAATGAACTCCCTCAAAACCGTCCATACTCATTTCCACATGTCCATTTAGGTCTCCTCCTACCACAACAACTTCCTCATCTTTCACGTTTTCCATCAGCTTCTCTATAGCACACCCGAACTTGTCCTTCTCTTCATCGCTCCGACCAACCTGCGGAACATATCCCGAGATGACGTTCACCAAGAGCTTTCAAATCATCATTTTCACCATCATCAACCTTTCACTCACTCTCAGCACACTCACCACACCGTCTACAAACTCCTCAGAAAACAGGACACCAACACCATTCACGCCTTCTGGGCACCCTTGCCACACAAACTTGTATTTCTGTCCCAGCCTACCCTTCACCATTCTCACACCACTTCCCTTCCATCTCATCTCCTGCACACAACATATGTCCACTCTTCTTCTGACCAATACTTCCACCACTTCTCCTGATCTCCCTGTCACTGTCCCTACATTCCATGTCCCAAACCTCAGAAACCGATCTCCACGTCGGGCATCAGACGTTTCGTTGCCATAAATGGAATGATTTCCACCCTTGCTTCGATCGGGTTCCCCACCTTGAGTTTTGACGAGAGGGAGTGGGGTCCCCCACGGGATACTTCGGGCTGTATCCTGCCCATATGTAGTCGTAATTGTCATGGTTCTCTTTTTGAGGCAATGCTTTTATGGCCGGATGCCCTTCCTGACGCCAACCCCTTTAGTCGCCTCTTTCGACACGCAGGGATACGGTGTACCTATTCTAAACCGGGGTACATACCGGTATGAAAAGAATGTCTGATTCGCATTTATACATCTATCTATCAGCAGCTACTGCTATTATAGCACTCATAGATGTATCTATCTATCAGCAGCTACTGCTATTATAGCACTCATAGATGTATCTATCTATCAGCAGCTACTGCTATTATAGCACTCACAGATGTATCTATCTATCAGCAGCTACTGACTAGAGTTCCACATTCGCGTTTATACACCTATCAATCAGCAGCTAGTGCTATTATAGCACTCATACATGTTGAGTAGAGTTCAACACCAAGAGAATGTTGCCATTTATTCATGTGTCTATCATCACCTACTACTACATGTAGTGTAGCGCTCGTTCAATTTTTGACTAGAAATCCACAGCAATAATTATCACGTAAGGCTCTCCCGTTTGCCGATGATATTTGGCTTCTCCTTCAGAATACCAACGACTTCTTGAACTTCCGAGTGGGCCTCTTCTCGGCAGTACGACTCTTACTGCAGGTACTGCATATAGGATATGACTCATCTGTGGTACCTCAGCTCCTCAACACAGGGAACGGATTTTACTGACTTCGCGAGCAAAAAAAAAAAAAAAAAGATTTTTTTAGGGGCGGACGGCGATGATAAACAGGATTTTTTTTTTAACCAGCCTTATATAACAGGAGTGTCTGTCTGTCCGTCCCCAAACTACTGTCTCAGTTTTGGGGCTAGCCCTGCCAAACCTGTGGAATGTTTTGGGGTCCCAGCAGATTTTGTAAGGTAGGTAGGATTAAATTATGATTTTGAAATTAACTCAATACGAACCAGCCGCCGCGAATCCGGAAGTGGACAGATGACGGCAATTAGCTGGTTTGATAATATCTCAATACAATCGTCATTTAAAACTATTTTGTTAAAGTATCAATTTATGATTGGAATGACGTTTGGAATTGAGTGAATACAATTACGATTTTGAATTCGTAATTGTATTCACCCAACCATACAGAACTACTCCACATCTGGATTTAAATATTTATGTCACGAATGTTGGTACCGGTAAAAGTTTATTTTTTATATTAATTAATTTGTGATTGGAGTTATGCTGTTTGGAATGAAAATAGAGATATTGAGGTCAAGTAAATGACGAAATGACGTGACGTTTCTACTTTCCAAGCGTGACATTTGCAGATCGCCAAATGCAGATTCCCCATTGACTGGGTATAGAACCATTCAAATGGGTACGTTTTTCGTAGAAGTCCTTCACGAACCTGCTGTCCATGCTTGATGTTTGGCTACAGGTGGCACAGGAAAGTGGAATTTATTGGTTCATGGTTTCCCATTCGTCGTTTTTTTTTTACCTAAGTCTTTCATGAACCTGCTGCCCATGTCTGATGTGCAACTGAAGGTGCTACAGGAATGTGGAATTCGCGTGTATTAACTCCGCCATTGAACTGAATGCCTCAGAGTATTATGCACGTTTGGTCATCCGTGTTACCCTGCAGTGTTCACCAAGGGTAGTCACGAGACAAATGGTGTCAGGAGTAAGGGATTTGGACTCGATGGACATTTTGTGTTTGAGGGTTGCGAGTTGGACACCCGCTGAGGGCAAATTGCGCTCAGCTTTCGGAATCGAATTTTTTTTTACGATTGTCTTTCTCTCGTCAAGCGGGAGGTAATCGTAGTACCGGGGTGTCCAAATTTGGTAGTTTATTGGTGTATGAGGCGCAACATCGCGTCTTCAAACAATTAAAAATATTTTTATTTTATTTTCTGAGGTAAAAATACGCAGGTGGGAGAACTGCTTTCTCACCGCGGATGGCGGAAGCGAGTGAGATGGCTGAGTGGGTTGGGGATTCTGAAGATGATGGAAGCGGGCCGGATGTAGAGGGGTTTGAGAATAGTGGAACCTCCCCCGCTTCGGAGCGATCGAGCCAGGAGACGGGTCCAAAGTCTTTCCAGGCCATGGACAAATTGTTGGAGAGATTGAATGAAAGATCAAATGCACAAATGGATGAAAACATGAATGCCCGGAGTGAACGATTGGCTGAACAATTAAGGGATCAAATTAATGGATTGGAAAACAAAATGAATGCTCAGAATGAGTGCAGTGAACGAATGGAAAATAAAATTGATGGGTTGAGGGGAGAATTTAATGCCCAGAGTGAAAAAAAAAAGGGGGGATTGAAGGGAGAATTGGAGGGAAAAATTGATGGATTGAAGAGGGAATTGAAGGAACAAATGGATGGAATGGAAAACAAATTTGATGAAATGGAGGAAAAATTGGAGGGAATAGCACAACAACTGGGGGAACGAATTGATAAAATAGAGGGGAAAATGGATAAGCAAATTACGGACAGACTGTGTGAATTAGAGGTCAAATTAGAGACTAAATATGGGGCACAGGAGAAGCCATGGGTGGCAGAATTTGAATCAAAACGGGGAGAGTTGACAGTGGGAATGGAAGAGTGTGAGACCCAAGCTCATGCGCTTCGGGCACGGGAGAGGGAAAATTTAAATGGTGAATGTTTGTTAACTGAGGAAGACCTGGAGGGCTATCGGGCTGGTGTGGATGTCACAATTCAACAACAGGGAGAGGAATTGGGATTTTTTAGCACCAGGGTGGTTGTTCGTAGCAACAGGGGGTTAAAATATTGGAGGTCCATGTGACAGAACCGGACGGGGCATTTATAGAGGAAGACCTGTTGGGGCCAGTATTGGTTGGGGAAGAGACTAATGATTTGACACAGCAGCTGGACACCTGTGACAATACCATCGAGGAAGAGGTTGCTCTGGTCCAAGAGAGTCTGGGATATGAGGTGAGTCGGTCCATCGAACGTCCCCAAGATGAGATTAAGGTGACTGAGGTGACCCTCACCACGAACCATAATTGGGTAACAGAGGCTTCGAAAGTGAATACCCAGTTGGGGAAGGGGGTGGTTTGGCTCCAAGCTGGATTTGGACATGATAGAGTCAGGAGATTGAGCCTTGGAAAAACTAGTCCCCAGAGTGAATTTGGAACAGCTGCAGGGAGGGGCAGAAAAACCTGAGGAAGGGTTTGTCACCTGCAGCTGCGATTATTGGGCACACGAGGCCAAAATCTTTAAAAATAAATTTAAATTTAAATGGGAATTTAATTTGGAACAGCCTTGGAGGGAGTTGGTCCCCACGCTGCGGAATTCAGACCAGGAGAGATCAGTGGGGTCGGCCTCGTGTAAAAGTTGCCCCTTTCGAAATTTGGTTATGCCAGCCAGCTGGGGGGGGGGGCTGTGCTGGCAAGATTTGGGGTCCGACCATGGGTGTCGTATGGCCAGGGCCCCACGGGGGTTGGGGGCGAGGGTCTGGTGGAGTGTGGCGTCCCTTGTCCATCGAGGCGCCGCCCGAGCGAGTGTCTCTGGCCGGCAGGGTCACCGGACCCTGGTGGGGGTTAAGACCTCCGGGGGTCCGATGTGTTTTCTTGCAGGTACCTGGTATGGTGTATTATGAGGACCACTAGGCGGAGGTGTTGTTGGCCGCACTATGGTGGCAGCACCACAGACGGCCAACATGGGCCTGATGTGGTGACCGCCCGGGCATGCGGCCTGGCAGCCTCTCCCTGAGACTCTGGGACAGCCAGCATGTGATGACCTGCCATGCTGTGCTGGTTTATGGACGCGGGTAGAACCGCATGGACAGGAATGATTATAGCCCACTGGACAACTATTGGGGCATCTGTGGAACGTGAGGGTGTGAGAATGATCTTCCACAGATGCTCTGTTGTGATTTATGGACTCTCGGCTTGGCAAGAGAGCCATGGGATGGAATTGGAAATTTGGAACGAGCCGAGCTTATGGGCCATGCTCGGCTGGCAGGTGCATGGAGAAGCACCCTTCTTTGGTGAAATTAGTGAAATGTAAAAAAAATAATTGGCACGGGTAATCTGAGGGTTAGATGCAAAAATTTAAGGATGAATTTTGTGAGGCCATGGTGGACACTGCACAGTTTCACCATTATTGATCCAGGTGTGTTCGACCACAGTGTTGGAGGCTGGGATAAAAATGGATAGAGAAGTAGGACACAGTCTTCAATGGCTACAGGGCGCTGGCGCCAATATTTGGGACGTGGGGTTGTGGTGATGTAGTTGAGTAGTCTGGGGGTCAACGTGGTGTTGTGGGTGTCCGAGGTGTGTGGACCATGTCTTCTGGGTTGAGTCTCCTGGGGGAGCATGGCTGTCGACTAGACCTTGGGGGTGGTCAAGTGTGGGTGGGCACTGGGGGCTGCATGTGAGTAGACTGGGGGATGTGAGAGGTGCAGGGGACTTGATGTGGATGCCACGCACTGCGACCGTTCCCCCCAGGTCCGAGGCCTTGGAAATGGTGGAGTTGGCAGCAGGTGCTCACCACATTGGCCAGCCGGGGCTAGTGGAGCCGTGTTCCTCGCAGGGGGCCAAAGGATGGATGGTGGGTCGCACCCTTATGGACACTCATGGGCCATGTTGGCGTTTTGGCTGCTCAGCTTGCCCCGATGGGCCTTGCATGGTAGAGGGGCGGAGCTGTCGTAGCTAAATGTAGTGGTGTAGTAAAGGTCACCGGAGGAGGCGGATCCACATACTTGCCAGTACAGTCGGACAAAAGAAAATTTGGTGAAATTGGATTGGTCCTTTGGGACAAATTTTGGGATTTTGTTGGGTGGATGGCACTCTTGTACCCGACCAACCTGCACCTACCTGCACTTGAGGTAAGTGACGTGATGTGTACTGTCCCAGGCTTCAGGACTTGCTCATTTAAATTGGGACATGAGTAATTTGAAATAGGGGGTGGGTGAGACTGATGGCATGGCCGGTGAGGGGATTGGAATGTGTGCCACAAAGTGTCTTGTAGGTGGCGTTTGTTTATGTGTGGAGGTTATGTGTGTTTATGTGGTCGGAAGAATGGAAATTGAATTGTGGAAGTTATGATTATTGAATTGCGTTTGTGAAATGTGAATGGGGATTTCACATGTAAGCAGGCCATGGCAGTATCTCTTTGTGACATATTTTATTGGAAATATGTGGTTGAGAATTGAATGGCAGCAGGGGAGGAAATGTTTTTGTGGATTTTGTGGGTGGGGTAGGTGTGTTTGTCCACAGGTACGGATAAAGCTCTGGAGGAGTGTTGACTGCGCCACTCCCCTCCCACCTTCCCCCCCCCCCCCCCCCCCCCGTGGTAATTGCCCCTGGCAGCTGACAAAGTCGCCTGAGGCATGATGTTTTCAGGTTGTCTGTCCGGGCTAAACCTCATTTTTCTCAGCAACCATATGTCCGATGGAGACGATACTTTCAGGGTAGGAGTGACACCCATGCAGAGTGTTTTTAGGATCATTGTGACGTCATAAATCACGTGGTGTGGCAGCCATCTTGGATCAAAAGCAAATAATTAAAGAAATATTTCTCGGAAACCGTTTAATGGAACAATTTGAAACTTGGCACATTGTCAAGTACTCCCAACGGGGAACAAAAGCATGATAATGATGACATCATAGGTGAAGTGGTATACAAAACAACATGCATTTTAAAGGCCATTTTCCCTGCTAGAGCGGGGGTTAGCCTTGCAGTCCCCATGACAATCTTCTCCATTTTGCCCTATTTTCTGCATCTCTCCTTGTTAACCCCCTTGCCCGCATTTCTTCTTCCACCATCTTTAGCCAAGTCTTTCTCGGTCTTCCCCGTCTTCTACTTCCTTCTACTTTCATTTCCATCACTCTTCTCAACCAGTCACTTTCATCCTTCCTCAACACATGACCAAACCATCTCAACCTGTTCCTCTTCACAGCATCAATCACAGGCTCTATTCCCATCATCTTTCGCAATTCATCATTTGTCTTCCTCTCTCTCAACGATACTCCGCACATCCGTCGAACCATTCTCATTTCCACCCTTTCCAACCTTCGTTGCTGCTCTACGTTCATTACCCATGTCTCGCTCCCATAAATCATAACACTTCTCACACATGCAGCATACACCTTTCCCTTCAACTTCAACGACACTCCCCTCATCAGCACGCCACTCAATTCCCGAAACTTCTTCCATGCACATCTTCTTCCTTCCATACAAGTGGTATACCAGCCAAAAATGTTTTAATGAAATTCCTTAACCTAAACATCTGAAATGGCATGCACATGATCTTTGACCCATTTGTATAGAAATATTAAATTTATGACATCATCGGTCACATGGTTTGGCAGCCATTTTGGATTGAAGGAAAATATTAAATAATTATATCTCTGAAACCGCTCACCCTATCAATACAAAATTTTACAAATATCATCCAACAGCACTGTTGCATATAGTTCAAAAATGATGATGTCATAGGTCACGTGGTTTGGCAGCCATCTTGGATAGAAAATCAAACCTTATCCGATCAACACAAAACTTCACAAACGTGATCCACTACCCATACATATGCAGAGTGATGGCATCCACCCGTTGTGGGATGATGCGGAGGCATATTGGTGACAGTCGCATTGTTCTAGTTCTCCATGTTCTTCTGGACATCTTCTTCCATGTTGAGGGTTGGAGGTCATAAAAGCAGCCCCTGACAGGTCATAATAGAGGTCATAAAAGCAGCCCCTGACGGCTGTTTTGAGGTCTTCAACTGTTGTTTGGCGGAGATGAGAACTTTCCTCTATCACAATGCCCCAAAGCGAGTTGTCACATGTTGTTAAGTCCGGACTTTGAGGAGGCCACACTATCTCAGATCCACGTCCAATCCATCATCTAATGAATTTGTCGTCGAGATATTCTCTAACTGCAAGAGCATAATGCGCTGGTGCACCATCTTGTTGCAGGATAGCTGTTGCCTTGAGACATCTCTCACGCAATTGTTGAACAAACCACGTTTGAAGCATGTTCAAATAAGCAGTGTGATTGACAGTTGTATCGAAAAAAAATATGGCCCTATCAAGTGATCTTCTGAAATTGTTGCCCACATCATGACATGAGGAGGATGCTGTTCAATTTCCTCATAAAAATGAGGATTTTCTTTGCACCACAAATAAACATTCCTGGATCGATTGCATTCCTGGATTGAATAGCATGAGTGTGCTATTTATTGCTGAGGTAAATAGCACACTCATCCGAAAAAAATACACTTCATCTTCACTCCCCAACACTATTGCCATTCGTCCACTATACTCGAGCCTCTTTGTGCGGGAATACATCGTTATGGCTCGACCTCAAGAGGCCGAGCGATCCATGTGGGTGGTTAGTCTACTGTAGGTTGGGTCCGCCCGGCATTTTCGATCCAGGGGAGGAGGCATGGAAGGGCCGAGGTGCAGCGGCCCATCCCTGCGCAGGGCCTCGTGGTCCCACGCACGGTGGCCCAACCGCCCACGGTTGGAGCACCGCACCCACCAAAGTGCGCGGCTCCGAAATCTCCTACCTCCCCTTGAACCTCGCCGATTGTCTTTGCCGCCACGGCGCAGCACCAACCATACAGGGCGGGGGCTGGCACGAATCGTGCACGTCGGTCCTTGTGACACGGCCGTGGCATTGATCCCCGCCGGTCTCTGCTGCTCACAATTCATCAAGGGCTCACGTCGGCTATCCATCACGCTAACTGCTACCCCGGTCGGTGTCGATGCTTGAGCCGCGTTCTCACCACTCGCGACCTACACTCCGCACTCACACACCCAGGCGTCCCTGCGCCGCCCATACATTCCGTTACCGCACACCTATGCGCACTCACGCCCCTCACACACTTCAGTACGCACTCTTCTTCTACGCACTCAGGTGTGCACTTTTCCTCCACACACTCTTCTCGTGCACACTCTCGTTACATACTCCTTAACACCCACGGGTGTGCACTCTCCTGTTACACACCCAATCATCGCACACTTTTTCTCTACGCACTCTTCTCGTGCACACTCCATCATACACTTTCCTCTCTCACACTCGCGCTCCGGTGCACACTTTTCTCTCACACGCGCACCAGTCGCCCTCGTACACCGCACAATGGATCTTCCACGACCGCCCGGGTTTCGTCCATGTCCCAAGCGCGCCAAAACCCCTTCCGCGCCAAACACATTCGCGCCATTATTCCTACTCACCTTGGGGACCTCCTTTCCCGCCAGCACCTGCAAACTTTCCATTTGGTTAGCAAGCCCGACATCACGATGCAAATACAGACTTTGTGCGCATCCCATTACTTTCCTCTGTGCTATATTTCCCGATTCTACTGTCTCTTCGGTTTCAATTATTTCTTCAATTTGAATTATTTCTTTTTCTTCGACGATGGCCGGCACCAATAAAATTTTCTTTTCCAATTCGGCGACCGTCGGCTTTTTTACACCTCGTGTCGCGATTTCCATACCCTCGGTCAACTTAGCTGCGCTCTGCCCAAGCTCGCTATCCCCGCATTCCTCACACCGCGTCACCTCGCCGTGCCCCATTGCGACCTCCTCGCTCAACCCGCACCCTATGTCCTCCCCCATTTCTTTTAATATCTCCCCTCGGATGTCTACTTTTTCATTCATTTTATTCATGTTATCATTTAGTCCCCGAATTTCGTCCTTCATTTCCCTTCTTGTTTTGTCCCCCATTTCTTTTATTTCTTTGGTGGATTTGTCCCCGTTACGCCTTGCTTCGTCCCGCATTTCTTTTATTTCTTTGGTGGATTTGTCCCCGTTACGCCTTGCTTCGTCCCTCATTTCGTTCATTTCTTTCATAAGTTGGACCAGGTATGACCCAATGTCGGGCCCGGTCTGCACAGCGGGCCTGGCTGCCACCGCCACGTGCGAGGCGCCGCCATTTTCTACCCCTGCTGCCGCCCCTCATCAATTTCCTCCTCTTCTACCAACCCTTCCTGTGGGTCCTGGGTCATCAAATCTACCTCTACCTCGTCTTCTACCCCCACCAGCATTCGACCGTCTTGGCTAGCTAGCCATGGTACGAATACAAAATTTTGGATTTAATAACTAAATTTCGGTCGCTCGTAATTGCGAGTTTTGGTGTCCAAAAATTTTGTCCAGGGTTCCAAATCCCCACTCCTGACTCCAATTGTTACGGTTTTCCACCGCCCTTCCTACCCTTACCATCCTACCCTTACCATTACCCCTTGTTCTTTCTGGGCCGGCGTAACCGAGACTTGAAATGCCCCTTCCGGGCAAACGCAAGGTAGGGTTTCGGGACAAGTCTCGCACGTACCTAAATACCTGCACCGCCACGGAAGCGGGGAACCAAGCCTCGCACGAGCCACATGTAATTTGGGTACACCGAGTGGATTGCATACCACGTGGTCCGTGCAGTTACCGTTAATATTGGAACCCGATTAGAGCGGTTCTATTCGTACCACGCTTAGTCAATGATGAAAAACACGAGACGGTTGAATAAAGGAATAACAGGATTTAATTATTATTTACACAAGTATGTACAAGTCGGTAGAAAGCAGACACACAGCAGAACTTAATCAGTCCTATGCTAAATTTCCCAGACACGGGCCCGATCACACTCACAAAGGGGAAATGCAGGCAGGATGATGTTCACGTGCTGCCTTGGTCGTCCAGGAACGGCGGCCCGGTGTGCTCTCCACGGTCCCAGCACGTCCCGCGAAGATGGCAAGCAGGTGGTGGAAAGGATCCTCGCAGCGCGTCTCTCAAACAAAGGGGCAGATGAGGCAGGAAGGTGGGAGGGAATGTACGCATCTCTCGGCGGCTTTCCACAGCGCGTTGAGTCACCGGCGCGCTATCACTCGTGTAACCCAATGCAATAGAGGCTCGGCCTCAAACTCAATGGAGCGTCACTTTAATACGAGCGCTTATACTTGGTTCATGCGCGTCTTTTCTCCGAACTCGTAACTCTCATCAATACGCGTCTCTCCAATAGCTCAATGCACAAGCTCACCTCTCCCCGAACAGCTCGTAACTGACCACACTCAACTGCTCGTAACTGACCGCACTCCTTCAACTCGAAATGACCGCACTGCTCCTGGGGGCTTTTACGCAACGGGTTATGTGGACACGCCCTGAGCCCTCTCGAACGTTCCAACCACGCCCTGTGACGCAATGCCGCAGCCACTCCCTTTGAGCCCTGATTGGCGGCTTGCGCTTACCGTCAGCCTCTCTGCCGCCCTCATTCGGTCCCTGCTCGATTTGTCAGACCTACCTCGTGTTAATTCGCACCAAAAAGCCAAAGGCAGCACAAGGAGGCGTAGGTGGCATAAGGCAATGAAACAATGAAGGACCTACTCTCATTATCCTACTCAACGCAAAACTAACACAGGAAAAGGACTATGCTCACAAATACTAAGAGATAACTGAACTATCGCGAGGCTACATGATGTAGTGTGACTAAACTATGAGGGGGAAATTTAACCTTTATTGTACAAAACTCAAAACCGCAACAATATATATACATATATATTGTTGCGGATCTCAACATCGGCCCCTTTTCCCCTTAAGAAGGGGGGGATTAATCCCCTTGTTTATGACTGACCGACGTGAGTCCTGAAGCTGCCCAGCTCCCTCCAGGGAGGCAGGTGAGCAACATCGTTCGAGACCGTGGAGAAGATGTTAATTGCCGAGCGGATGGCAGCCCGCGGCTCAAACCGTTAACAGAAACTAACCCGATTCTGAACGTTGGCCAAATCGTGCCACAGGTATTCAAAGGGGGAAATCACAAAGACGATCGGATGTGAGGAAACCAGAAGGTAAGGAAGAACAAATATAATTTATTACTAATATTTACAAGTCAAAAGAAACCAAGGAGGAGGAAAAATACGAAAGCAATTTACAGAAGAGGAGGGCGACAGTGCAACACGAGCTTACCTATACAAACTTACTTATACCCCAGTACAAGACACACAAAACAGACGACAGGCATACTTACACGGGGATGATGACAGGAATGGCAGGAAGGGGGAGGAAGGTTCAGCTGGAGCAGGAGAACGGTCGGGCCGGGAGTGAGCAGCCGCCGCCCCTCCTCAGGCGTGTTCGCACGGCGGCGTCGCTTTGTAGCCGCGGCCGAAACCGCTGTCAACGCTCAAAGCTGCGGTGGTCAAAACTGCGGTTGGTTCAGCTCCAGTTGGTTCAGCTCCGGTTGGTTCAAAGCTGCGGTGGACTCCGGTGGAATGCTCACTCATCTGCTGCTGCTCACTCAACTCGCCTCTTTGACGCATCTCTCTGTGGGGGCTGATCCAATGGGTTTTATAACCCCACCCTCTTGAGCCATACCCACTCATCCTTGGTTGGTCGGCAAGGGCTTCCCTGGCTCCACCCTCTGATGACGAGGGGCGGGCCACGCCCATAATGTAGCTCCTCCCCCTTCTTCTCCTAGGCTTGACCACGTGCGTAATGGCGGCAATGCAGTTGGCAATAGAGGCTTTGAGGGAACTGAAAGGGGATCTATCTTATTTCAATTCGGTGCAATGCAGAGTCAACTAATGGGAAACACAGCCTTAAACTAATACACATAATAAGGAAATAACTATTTAGAAGGGTATATGGTGGCCTACGTGCTTGTACATGGACTAACTAAGAGGACGACCTTGACCTTTACACTACGGAGGTATTTACAAGGAATCATTACACTTACACAGGGTGATATTTACAACAATTACACAGGATTCTCAAATCCGCAACACTGCACCCTCATCCTCTAGGCACGTCCCGGACCTATAAAACTTTACTTAGTGTGGCACGTAGGTGTAGTTCCCTCTACAATTAACCTGACCCTGAGTGTGACAGTTTTAAAACACAAATAAGTATGTCCCTCTGCTGCATTGCACCCTACCTAACAGATTCATGCCCACAGGATAACCGAATTGCGGCATGGTTCTCAAACTAAACATGTACGGTGGGGAGCATTATTTACAAGTGACGCTGATTGTATTTACAAAACGCAACCCAGGACCTGCGATTGTTCTTTTGGGGTGGGGGGGGGGGGGGGGGAGACAGCCTGCGCTGCATCGACGCACCAGCACCAATAAAGAGCACCAAAAATGCACCGGAGTGCACAGTCACCACAGTTCATAATAAAAAAAACAAACCCCTGCTGGTGGTCTTGCTCTTCGGCTCCCTCTGCTGGCCATTGTTCTTCTTGATGTTGTCATCCTCATCTTCTTGGTTGCGGCCTATTTGGTGGATATAAAAATAAAAAATGCACAAAACGTGTCCGTTTTTATTTATGGCCCACAGGGGCCGACTATGCGTGGTTCACCTGTGGGCTTGGTGCCACCTCACCGGGTCCGCAAGAAAGATCTTGGGCCATCGTGGCCAGTTCCAGCAGAGGGGCCATGCCCCAACCAGTGGGGTCCATGAGTGGTGCTCAGCCACAGACATGTGGTCCATAAGTGGTGCATCGATGCAAGCAGCTGGTTGCGGGGGTTCGGGCACACAATGGCGGACTCCCGCACGCTCCCCTTAGTGCCCAGAGAGCACGATCCATGGGTCGGGGAAGGAAGACAGAGAGGGCAGGTTAGCGAGGGGTAAGGGCGCAAGGGTACACATCAATAAAGGCAATGCAAGGTGAGGTGCGCCTGGAGACCGAGCGGAGAAAAGCTCGTCTCTATCGTACGTCACCCCACCCGTCACCTGTTCTACCCTTGCCCTTACCCATATTTACAAAAACCTACACATTTACAAATCCGTCACTACGTCTCGTCCTCCCTATATTTCCCCTATACCAAATTCATCACAATCCCATTAATCCAAAATTTGCCATCACCAATTCATCATCAATCCTCATAAGGAGGGAGAGATGGAACATCAGCACAATGTCACACCCACGTCATGATGTGTCTCACAATCCAAAACATTTGCACAAAATAACAAAAACAACAAACCATGGCACGGTGTGGAGTCCTGTCACCTCAGGTGAGTGGATGCAGATGGTGCGAGGAGATTTCAATCCTAACTACTTCCTAAATGACATTAACACACTTTACACTACCCGGGTCTTTCCCTGCCAATCCATTGGCCATCTTACACTCTATGCGGTTTTAAGAACCAAATTCCCATTGACCAAACTGTGGTGCTTCCTCAATTTGGGGTCTCACTCCCCCGATTCAACTCCCTGTGCCTTTGCACAATTTCAGGACTGGGTCGTGTGGCTCTCCCAGCAGGTCTACCCACCTGCACACCTCCACGACTGCAGTTGCCTCCGAGCTTACCTGCTCCTTACCCTAACCTATCTAACTGGGGAAGGCCCTCTGGCGCTCTCCCCACTCGGTGCCCTCTCTGGCACTGGGCTACCCGGGTCCGTCCTCTGGATCCTCGGGCCCCATCCACAACAACTCTACCGGCTCCCAGAGCCCACCTGCGGCCTCACCTGGCCGACATCCTAACAGTGGTGGAGTGCCCATTTAACTACACACACTAACAGGCCACACGCCCAGCCATTTCCACGACACTAATGCACCCATCCAAACACCATTCTTCCACCACGCACCACAGATGCCAATATCCAACCACAATTTACCTACTCCCTCTACCTAACTCTTAAACTACCCTCCCCGGGTATTCGTGATAGGGGTCCACTTTTCCCCCAAACACACCTTCGCACCATCCACTCCACTCCACAGTTTCCACCATACTCCCTCCACACCATCCATTCCATACTCCATGTATTCCACACAACCATTCATTTGCACACCTGTGCAATCACACCTGGTGCTTCCTCCAACCTCCTTCCTCCAGGACCATTTGCTCAACACAACACTCAATCACTATTACTTACTCATACACTGCTCCATACACTTCCATGCTCAATACAACTCACAATCACCTCACACTTTTCACAATACACTTCCAAATACACTTTCAATTCTCAAACACACGGCATCATCTGATCTACCTGGTTTCCTTCTAACTTGGTGCTCCCCGTCTTCCCTCCCTTTAAACTAAGCACATCCCACGTCGTTATCATCCATTCTAACCTCTCTATGTCCCCGACTACCTGTCCAATGTCGCTACTTACCTCTACCGTTACCTATGGTCATCTCTAGGTCCCTATACATTATCCTAACCCTCCCTGGCTAGTTTTCACTGCCAAACCCCATAGCTATTGCTCATGTGCCCCGTATAGGATGTGATGAGGGATGGTGGATTTGCCATCCCTCTACATCGGACATCTCCTACTATTAATTTTGCCATCAAATTCCAGCCAATCAAAAATTTGCCAATCATCTGCCAATCAGTTTACCAATCATCAAATTTTGCCAATCACAAATTTTCTATCCCTACCAAATGTCCTTTAACTTGAGCCTCGGTGCGTCTTTACATTTTCAAAGCCCGGCTTCGCGGAGCCGAGCAATGAATGCGGGTGGTTTGTTGCCGGCGGTTGGATCCGTCCGGCACTCGGTTCAGGGAAGGAGGTTTGCTCAGGCCGAGATCCCAAGGTCCACCTCGGCGCGGAGCCGTCCGGTCTCCCGCCCGATGGCCCGATCTCGCCCTGCCGGAACGCCTCAACCACAAGGGGTCGCCGTGCCGACCCTTCCTACCGGGCCGCCCGCTCCGCTTAGCGGAGCACGGACGCGACCGTTCGGAGCGAGGCCCGGCGTGGGTCGCGCACGGCGGTTCTTTCGAAACCGCCGTGGTTACGATCCCCGCTGGTTCCCGCTGCACACAAAGCCCGGCACGAACCGAGGGCTCGCTTCGGCTAAAAGTCGACCTAACCGCTGCTCCGTTTAACGTCGATGCTTCACTTGCATGCTCACACCTCGCGTTCCGTTCCTTTTTCACACATCCAGGTGTCTCCATACACTTCGTTATTGTACCTTCTCCTACACAACACCCAGGTACACTCATTACGCTCACAGACTTCGTCACACACCTGACCACTGCACACCTTGGCACACACTCGTCGTTCGCACACCTCTTCGCGCCCACTCCTCGGTCACATCTTCTGTGACAACCATGGGTGTGCACTCATCGGCACACCCAATCACGTGCTTCACTAGCAACTCAAGTGTGCATTCCCACACGCGCTCGACCATTCCAGGTGTGCATCCTTTCATTCCAGGTGTACATTCTCTCTCACCTGCTACAACCAACTCGTGCTCGGTGTCACTCTCACTACTCTCACCACCACACTCGGTCGCGCATTCACCCTTACTCTCGACAGCGCACTCTGTAATCATGCACTCCTCTGTTACACACCTTTCTCGTGCATCCTCTTGCGCACACTCTCCCGTTACGCCCTCCGTAACACTCACCACAGGTGTGCACTCTTCCGTTACATTCTCTGTAACACTCCCCATCACGCGCTTCAAGGTGCCCCCCCGCACCCGCGCCACGACCAACTCACTCTCGACAGCACACTCATTCCTCGGCGCGCACTTTTTCCTCACACACCCCTCTGTTCCACACCTTTCCTCCGTTACACTCTGTACCTGTCGCGTCAATGAGGGCTCCTCTCCATCCCCTACTGCCAAACACCGCCCTGCATGCCTGGCACGTTCTAGTTTCCCGGGCTCTGGCGGGGGGGTGTCTGAGGTCGGCTAGGCCGATCGATACGGGGCGGAGTTGAGGGCATCGGCTGGCGGGGTCCGTCCCGGCGCGGAGCTCGACACTCCCACACACGGTGACCCAGCCGAGCACAATTATAGCACCTCACCTGGTAAGGTGCTTGCCTCCGGTATTCCAAATTCCCTCCCCTGAATGTCCGAATTGGTGTACTTTGCCGTGGACTACCGGGTGCCACCGCTGGAGCCGCCTGCCATGGTCCAGGTCCCGCCAGGCGCCGATCCACCAGCCTCCGGACCATGCTCTCCAGGTCAGGGCCCCCCCCTAGGGGGGCCGCCACCCATCACGGGCCCTACCTGACGCACCGCCACTGCGTGGCGCTCGCCTCCCCGGGCCAGCGGCCTCGCTGCTTCCCAACGGGCTGCAGCGTCGGCCGCCTGACTCATGGTCTGCGGGCGCCACATGGCGAGCTGTTGTCGGAGCTCCAGATCCGGAAGAGCCTGGATAAAGTGATCCAGCGCCAGGCTTTCCTGGGAACTCATGGCCATGTCCACGTGTGCGATTCCGACTGCGCGGCGAATGTCATGGGCAAGTTCCCCGATGGTCTCCTGGGGCTTGCGTTTTCGCTGAGCAAGCTGAGCTTTAACAAGCTCGCTTTGCTGTTCAATGCCGAATCTATTAATTAAGGCCGCGCGGAGAGCTGGCAGGGTGAGAGCACCTGGTGGTAAAGCTGTCAGCACCTCCGCCGCCGCACCGCGCAGTGCTCCCACAAGGTGTACTCCACCTCCGTCCGGATTCCAACCGTTGCCTCTACACACGTATTCAAACTGCGCCAGGTACGCCCTCAGATCACTCTTGCCATCATACGGCGCGAGTGGGACCTTGTGGGCGCCTGAAGGCCGGACCCCGTGCGTCACTCCTTGCAGGATCAGCGCGGGACCCAACCGTTCGGGCCCCCACAGTACACTATTCCCGGGGGGCTCCCGTGCATCCCCCGTCCCTCCAAACACTACCCCTCTTGGTGTCGATGCCTGGGTCGCCCTGCCGCAACCCGCTAACCACTCCATACCTGCACACCCTTGCTCACCAATACCCCTCTCACTCCCCATAGTCAGACCTCCTTGCACACCTCCTCTATTCATACACTCCGGACCAGTCATACACCTCACCATTGGTCCCTCACGAACACCCGGGTCTACACCAACCTCCAAGCTGACTGAATCTCCCCTCACACCATATACATTTCCGAGTATATCGCCACTCACCTCGGCACCTCGTCTTCGCTCCTCCTCCGCCACCTGCAAACTCTTTATTTGGTTAGTGAGCACATTATCACGATTTGAGCACAGACCTTGCACCAATTCCATCACCTCCTCCTTTATCTCTCTCTTAGTTTCCTTCCGTCTCTTCTTAATTTCACTTACCCCCTCTTCCACTTCCTCTAACTTTTGCTTCACCTCTTTCATTTCCCGGTGCGCCCCCTCAATTTCCTCCTCTAATGCCACCTTGATCGTTTCTATGTGCGTCCTTACCTCCCGTTCTTTCGTCTCCATTGCTTCTGTTACCTCGTCCAACCTCTTTGTCAACCCGACTGCGCGGCGATGCAACTGCGGCGCGGCGATGTCAACTTTGTCAACCCGACTGCGTCAACCTGACTGATGACTCCACTCTCTGCCGCTCCATTCCTCTTCCCTCAGATCGGCAGTCTGCAGCCTCATCACTCTCTGGAGACCTGCAGAAAATCACAGACTGGTCAAACAAGTGGAACATGTCTTTCAATCCTGACAAATCTCACTCTCTTACTATGTCTCTCCGAAAAGATCGACTGGACAACCCTCCCATCTACTTTCTCAACAATCCTCTCCAAGAAGTTCTGTCGCTCAAGCTTTTGGGTCTCACTATCTGCCATGATCTTTCTTGGGAAAACCACATTTCCAAGCTGGCCTCCAAAGCCAGTCGCCGACTGGGCATCCTCCGTCGTGCGAAGTCCTTCCTCGGCACACCTGAGCTCCTCACCACATACAAGGCTTTCATCCGCAGCTCAATGGAATACTGTTCTCCCCTATGGGCTGGTGTTCCTGCCTCACACCTGGCTCGGCTTCACGCTGTTGAATCCAAAGCTTTCAAAATCATTGGAATCTCCCGCGAGGAAGCTATCTCTGAGGGCCTTTCACTCACTCACCGCAGGCAGGTAGGTGGTCTTTCTGTCTTCTACCGACTCCTCTCCGGCCTTGCTCCCCCAGCTCTCTCTGTGCTCTGTCCCCCAAATATTCCTACAGGTCGCACAAGATCTGCCAGCAACCCTCTGATGGTTAAACTGCCGAAATCTCGGCTCTCTGCTCACCTTCACTCTTTCATTCCTCTTTTCTCCCGCCTCTGGAACAAACTCCCACACTCCCTTCAATCCCACTCCTCCCTCCAGGTCTTTAAAACAGCTGTTCACCACCATCTCTTATCTTCCCCCATCCAAAACCTTGAACTTTTCTACCCCCACTAATTCACCCCAGATCCACCTTGTTTGAAATTCCAACTTCTTTCCTGGAAGTCCTGGCAGTGTCCATATGTTTATACGTCCCCCCCCCCCCCCCTTCACATGCCTCCCCCCCAAAGCCCTCTCCCTCCCACAGATCTCTCGATGTCTCCATGTCTCTCGGTCCCTGCTCTCAAATGTTGTGTTTGTGTCCTTCCCCCTCTCCCCATCTTGTCTACTGCTCCCGATGTTATTTGTTTTATGTGTCTGTTTGTCTTTCTGTGTGATTAATGTTCGTTCTTTCACGAGCCTCGATCTTGTATACAAAACAAAAAAAAAAAAAAAAAAAAAAAAAACCCTCATGTACCATCTGACATTCCCTCTTCGTCGCTATGAGTTCTTTTTTTTATCTCCTTCTGAGTCGCCTTTAACCCCACGATTACCGCAGTGTTCTTCTCCACTTGCTCCACTAATTCCTTTTGTCCCACCGTCAGCTGCTCTACTCCCCTCGTCAGATCCTCTATTCCCCCCTGTAACCTAGCCGTACTATTTTTCACCTCTTTCTCCATACGCTCCTCACCTCGCTTTACCTCCTCGCGTACCCCCGCGACCTCCTCGCCCACACCTCGTCTGATCTCCTCCCCCATTTCTCCCATCTCTTTGGTAGATGCTGCCCTCATCTGTTCCAAATCATTCCTCTGGGCATCCAATTTAGTTTCTAACCCGATTTTCACCTCCTCTATCTGATCTCCCATTTGTTTAATTTCCCGGGCGGATTGCTCCCCTATTTCCCTCAATTTGCCTTCCATTGTGTTTTCTAACCCCGTTAACCCATTCTTCACCTCTTTCATCCCGTTGTCTAACCCCTCAAATTTGTTGTCTAAACCCTCAAATTTACTATCTAAACCCTCAAATTTATTTCCCATATTACTTAACCCGTCTCTCAATTTCTCACTGGTACCCCTCGCTTCGTCCCTCTGGGTGTCTATTTTACTTTCTAATCGCTCACCCATCTTTAGCATGAGGGCCTCCATTTGCACCATGAAGAGGTTCAAATTTACCGGCGACATTTGGTGCCGCTGCAACCTCGTGCGCGAGGGCACCATTTTGTGCGCCTGAAACCTCTGCAACCACATCCTCATTGCTCTCCTCTTCTCTCTTCCCCATATACATTTCCCTGGGGTCCTGGGTCGATTCTACCCCCCCCCCCCCTTCTAACTCTCCCACCGGCACCCGATTGCCTTGACTATCCATGACACGATTTTCAAATTTGGAATGTTTTAAATATAATTTTGGTCACTCGTAATTTTGAGTGCGCTAATCGCACTTCAGGTCCGAATCTCGCTCCTGACACCAATTGTTGCGGATCTCAACGTCGGGCCCTTTTCCCCTTAAGAAGGGGGGATTAATCCCCTTGTTTGTGACTGACCGACGTGAGTCCTCCAGGGAGGCAGGTGAGCAACCTCGTTCGAGACCGTGGTCAAGATGTTAATTGGCGAGTGGATGTCAGCCCGCGGCTCGAACCGTTAACAGAAACTAACCCGATTCTGAACGTTGGCCAAATCGTGCCACAGGTATTCAAAGAGGGAAATCACAAAGACGATCAGATGTGAGGAAACCAGAAGGTAAGGAAGAACAAATATAATTTACTAGCAGAAGTACCCGGCATTGCCGGGCGAGGGAGGGGAGGGGAACGGGGGGGAGGGGAGAAGAGTGGGAGGGGGAGGGGGAGAGGGGAGAAGAGGGGGGGATGGGGTGCGAGGGGGGAGAGGGGGAGGGGGAGGGGTGGAGGGAGTGGGGAGGGGGAGGGGAGGGGGAAAATGGGAGGGGGGGGAGGGGGCAAGGGGGGAGGGGAAGGGGGAGGGGTGAGGGGGGAGGGAAGAGGGGGGGATGGGGAGGGTGAGGGATGGGAAGGTGAGGGATGGGAGGGGGGAGGGGAGGGGGTGGGAGGGGGAGGGGCGGGGTGGAGGGGGAGGGGAGGGGAGGGGAAGGGGGGAGGGGGAGGGGGGGGACCCAGCAGAAGTACCCGGCATTGCCGGACGGGGGAGGGGAGGGGAGAAGAGGGGGGGAGGGGAGGGGGAAAAGGGAGGGGGAGGGGAGAAGGGTAGGGTGGAGGGGGTAGGATGGAGGGGGAAGGGAGGGGGAGGGGGAGGGGGAAGGGGGAAAAGGGAGGGGGAGGGGAGAAGGGGAGGGGGTAGGGTGGAGGGGGTAGGATGGAGGGGGAAGGGAGGGGGAGGGGGAAGGGGGAGGGGGGAAGGGAGGGGGAGGGGGAGGGGTAAGGGGGAGGGGGGAGGGGAGAGGGATGGGGGAGGGGAGGGGGAGGGGAGAGGATGGGGGAGGGGAGGGGGAAAGGGAGGGGAGGGGGAAAGGGAGGGGGAGGGGGAAAGGGAGGGGGAGGGGGAAAGGAGGGGGAGGGGAGGAGGGGGAGGGAAAGGAGGGGGAGGGGAGAAGGGGAGGGGGGAGGGGAGGGAGAGGGGAGGGGAGGAGTGAGGGGGAAGGGGGGAGTGGAAGGGGAGGGGGTAAGGTGGAGGGGGATGGAGGGAGGGGGGATGGAGGGGGAAGGGGGAGGGAAGGGGATGGCCAGTCAACAATGACGTTGCAGTTCTCATGGTCGGAGAGCAGCACAACAATTGCAGTTCTCATGGTCGGAGAGCAGCACAACAATCGGACATAGTCCTGCATATTCGCAACAGCACGAAGCGGCTTTTGGAGACTCACCGATCCTGTGACGTCCTCCAGTACCGGCGTTGCCGGGCGGGGGAAGGGAGACCCGTACATTCCCAACCCGTACATTCGCCCTCTCGACTCAAGCTCACTCGGACAAAAGCCTCGCACAAATTAGACCGTGAAGGCCCAATGGTCATGTCTATGCCACAAATCACGGGCGCACTGAATTTAAAATATATAGAACGCTCATACTCCGTGAAAAGTGAAGCCGCCATGTCGCCATCTTGGTCAGCACGACTCGACCAACTCGCTTCGCGGATCTCGTTTTGTGCGGCAATAAACTGCTCCAATCGGTTACGGAAGGGTTGTGGAAAGACGTTTCACAGCTGTTTCAAAGACATTTAATTCATATCGCACAAAATCGATACAAAACACGATCGCATAAAAGGTGAAAAAACGTGTGACGTGTGACAGGATGGAACATCACATGATCGCTCTGAGCGAATCAGTCTGGCGGCGGGAATGGAACATCACGTGATCGCTCTGAGTGAATCAGCGAGCTGCTCTGGAAACGGCTGAGATTAGCGGGTACTTCGCTGAAATGCGCTGAGGTAAATATGAATAAAAAATATGGATCTCGTCAAATATGGTCTCGGCCATGTTCGTCCCAGGCTCAATGGCTATGTCTATGCCAAATATCAAGTACGTGAGCCTCTCCGTTTAGGAGTCTATCGGTAACATTACACACACACACACACTCACACACACACACACACACACACACACACACACACACACACACACACACACACACTGTGTTTTATAGATATAGATTACTAATATTTACAAGTCAAAAGAAACCAAGGAGGAGGAAAAATACGAAAGCAATTTACAGAAGAGGAGGGCGACAGTGCAACACTAGCTTACCTATACAATCATACTTATACCCCAGGACAAGACACACAAAACAGACGACAGTCAGACTTACACCGGGATGATGACAGGAATGGCAGGAAGGGGGAGGAAGGTTCAGCTGGAGCAGGAGAACGGTCGGGCCGGGAGTGAGCAGCCGCCGCCCCTCCTCAGGCGTGTTCGCACGGCGGTTTCGCTTTGTAGCCGCGGCCGAAACCGCTGTCAACGCTCAAAGCTGCGGTGGTCAAAACTGCGGTTGGTTCAGCTCCGGTTGGTTCAGCTCCGGTTGGTTCAAAGCTGTGGTGGACTCCGGTGGAATGCTCACTCATCTGCTGCTGCTCACTCAACTCTCCTCTTTGACGCATCTCTCGGTGCCGGTGGGGGCTGATCCAATGGGTTTTATAACCCCACCCTCTTGAGCCATACCCACTCATCCTTGGTTGGTTGGCAAGGGCTTCCCTGGCTCCACCCTCTGATGACGAGGGGCGGGCCACGCCCGTAATGTAGCTCCTCGCCCTTCTTCTCCGAGGCTTGACCACGTGCGTAATGGCGGCAATGCAGTTGGCAATAGAGGCTTTGAGGGAATTGAAAGGGGATCTATCTTATTTCAATTCGGTGCAATGCAGTCAACTAATGGGAAACACAGCCTTAAACTAATACACATAATAAGGAAATAACTATTTAGAAGGGTATATGGTGGCCTACGTGCTTGTACATGGAATAACTAAGAGGACGACCTTTGACCTTTACACTATGGAGGTATTTACAAGGAATCATTACACTTACACAGGGTGATATTCACAACAATTACACAGGATTCTCAAATCCGCAACAATATATATATATATATATATATATATATATATTGTGACTGACGCGGCTTTAGATGTTATATTGACCGAGCGGTGGTGTATTTAACCGCGTCCGAACAGTTACTCCTGTCCTGCTCGTTACGTCGGGCCCTTTTCCCCTTAAGAAGGGGGGATTAATCCCCTTGTTTGTGACTGACCGACGTGAGTCCTCCAGGGAGGCAGGTGAGCAACCTCGTTCGAGACCGTGGTCAAGATGTTAATTGCCGAGTGGATGTCAGCCCGCGGCTCGAACCGTTAACAGAAACTAACCCGATTCTGAACGTTGGCCAAATCCTGCCACAGGTATTCAAAGAGGGAAATCACAAAGACAATCAGATGTGAGGAAACCAGAAGGTAAGGAAGAACAAATATAAATTACTAGCAGTAGTACCCGGCATTGCCGGGCGAGGGAGGGGAGGGGAACGGGGGGGAGGGGAGAAGAGTGGGAGGGGGAGGGGAGAGGGGAGAAGAGGGGGGGATGGGGAGGATGAGGGATGGGAGGGGGTGGGGGGGGGAGGGGTGGGAGGGGGGAGGGGTGGGAGGGGTGGGAGGGGGAGGGGTGGGAGGTGGGAGGGGGGAGAGGGGGAGGGGGAGGGGCGGAGGGAGTGGGGAGGGGGGAGGGGAGGGGGAAAATGGGAGGGGGGAGGGGGAGGGGGAAGGGGGAAGGGGGCAAGGGGGGAGGGAAGGGGGAGGGGGGAGGGGGGAGGGAAGAGGGGGATGGGGAGGGTGAGGGATGGGAAGGTGAGGGATGGGAGGGGGGAGGGGGGAGGGAAGAGGGGGGATGGGGAGGGTGAGGGATGGGAAGGTGAGGGATGGGAGGAGGGAGGGGGTGGGAGGGGGGAGGGGTGGGAGGGGGAGGGGCGGGGTGGAGGGGGTCCTGCTCGTTACGTTCACACTTACACAGGGGATAATGCAGGCAGGTAGGCCTTGAGGTGGATTGCTTGAGGGGGAGGCAAAGTCGGGAGGCAGCAGCTCGCAATTCCTCGTGGTTTTGGCGGGAAACCCTCCGTCGTGTATCCGCTGCGGTAGACGTCACGCGCTGGTTCGGCACACCTGCTCCTCTTCTTGGGGTGGAGCCATCTCCCTCCTTTCAGCGCGTCTCTCCAAAGCTGGTTTCCTTGCCGAGTACCTCTCCTCTTTGGCTTGGAGCGTTTCGCATCTCACCGCTCCTCTTGGTGCAGCCTCTTTGCTCATCTCCCAGGGTCATCTCGTAAAGCAGTCCCTTACAGTCGCTTTTATCACCTCGGGCGAAATCAAGCCGCCGGCTCCGAGGGCACGCCTACCGGGTCGCTCACCGCGGTGCCGATTGGCTGTTAGGGCTGGCTCACTCCTCCCCCCTTATGACGAGGTGGAGACACGCCTTTCTTCCCCAACCCTACCTCGTGGCCAATGGTGGTTGAAGAAAACCGCCCAAAATGCGGAAGGCAATTGGAAAGGAGGTTTTGGGGAAATTGGAAGGGCCCACGCTTATTTTGTTTGATACAATGCAAAGTCAATCTAGTGGGAAACACATATTTAGCCTCCATGGAATAAGGAAATACACTATTTAAAAGATATATCGTGACCTGCGTGTAAGTTTCATGGAATTAACTAGGACGACGGCTGCGACCATTATTTACATTACGAGGATGTTACCATACTTTTGTAACGTTCACATTGTAACGTTTCCACATTCGTTACACTTCCTCCAAAACCGTTACACTTCTCAAATTCGTTACACACTTCTCAAAATCGTTACACTGCACCCTCCTTTCTTCAGGTTCGTCCTCGGGCCTACTAAACTTTAACTTAGTGTGACACGTAGGTGTAATTCCCTCTACAATTAACCTGACCCTGAGTGTGACAATCTTAAAACACAAATAAGTATGTCCCCCTATTGCATTGCACCCTGTCTAACAGACTCAAGCCCACAGCTAACCGAATTACGGAATTATTCTCAAACTATACATTTACGGTGGGGAGCATTATTTACAATGACGTGATTTCTTATTTACAACGCAACCCAGGACCTGTGTTTTTTTTTCTTTTTTTTTTCTTTTTAGGGAACAAGAGAAAGAAATTCCTGTTGGGAGGGAGGAGACAGCACGCATTGCATCGATGCACCAGTACCAATACCACCAAAGCACCCAAAAGCACCAAAAGCACCACAAAGCACCAAAAGCACCACCCGGTGCGCAGTCACCATGGTTCATAATAAACACAACAAATCAACTGGTGGTGGTCTTCTCTTTCTCTGCTGGGCCGATGTTCTTCCCGACGTCTTCTGGCTTCATGCGGCCTAGTTGGAAATAATAAAAAGCACAACTTGTGTCCATTTTTATTTAGGGCCTCAGGGGCCAACTAAGGGTGGTCCACCTGTTTGGCATAGGTGCCACCTTACCGAGGTCCGCAAGCAAGATTCCCTGGCCACTATGGCCGGTCTCCAACAGAGGTTCCCTGCCCCAGAACCTGGGGTCCATCAAGTGGTACTTGGCCGCAGAACAGCGGTCCATACAGTGGTACATCAACGCAATGCATGCTGGTTCTGGGAATCTCGGGCGCACAATGGCCACCTCACGCATGCTCCCATCGGCACCCAATGGCGCACAGGTCATGTGGGAGACAAAAGAAAGACAATTGAGCGAGGGGTAAGGTCACAAGGGTACACGTCAATAAGGCAATGCAAGGTGAAATGCGTACGGAGGGCGAAGTGAGAAAGCTCGTCCCTACCGTACGTCACCCCCCGGTCACCTACCCTACCCTTGCCCTTGCCCTTACCCCATATGTACAAAATCTACACATTACCAATTCGTCACTACTGTCACGTCTTCCCCATATTTCCCCTATACCAAATTCGTCACCACAATCCCTCTACTTCAAAATTTGCCATTACCAATTCATCATCAATCCTCATAAGGAGGGAGAGATGGAATTAGGCACAATGTCACACCCACGTCATGATGCGTCTCACAATCCAAACATTTGCATCATAAAAAATAATCAAAACATGGCATGGTGTGGAGTACCTGTCACCTCAGGTGAGTGGATGCAGATGGTGCGAGGAGATCCTTCATCCTAACTATCCTCTAAATGATTTAACACACTTTACACTACCCGGGGTCTCTCCCTGCCAATCCATTGGCCAACTTACACTATGGGTTCTAAAAACCAATTCCCATTGACCAAACTGTGGTGCCTCTCAATTTGGGGTCTCACTCCCCCGATTCATCTCCCGGTGCTCTCGCACAATTTCTGGGCTGCGACGTCTAGCTCTCCCAACAGGTCTACCCACCTGCACACCTCCACCACTGTAGTTGCCACCCGAGCTTACCTAGCTCCTCACCCTAACCTATCTAACTGGGGCAGGCCCCTCCTGGCTCTGTCACCCCACTCGGTGCCCTCTGGCACTGGACTACCCAGGTCCGTCCTCCGGATCCTCAGGCCCCATCCACAACAACTACTACCGGCTCCCAGAGCCCACCTGCGGCCTCACCTGGCCGACATCCTTACAGTGGTGGAGTGCCCAACCAACTACACACACTAACAGGCTACACGCCCAGCCATTTCCACAACACTAATGCACCCATCCAAAGACCATTCTTTCACCCGCACCACAGATGCCAATATCCAACCACAATTTACCTGTACCCTCTACCTAACACTTACACTACCCGCCCCGGGTATCCGTGATGGGGGTCCACTCTTCCCCCATTCACACCTTCGCACCATCCACTCCACTCCACAATTTCCACCATTCTCACTCCACGACCATCCATTCCAATACTCCAGATATTCCACACTACCATTTATTCCACACAGCCACATACACCTATTGTTGCACACCTGTGCCCTCACACCTGGTGCCACCTGCACCCTCCTTTCTTCCTGGACCATTTGGTCAACACAATACGCAATCACCACTACTCCCTCATACACTGCTCCACACACCTGTTCAGTTGCACACCTGTGCAATCACACCTGTTCCATTCTCACCTGTTCAATCCTCACACACACGGCATCATCTCAGCTAACTACTCCCCTCTGAAACTTGCGCTTCCCAGTCGTCCCTTTAAACTATTGCGCTCCCACGTCATTATAATCCACACTAATCTACCTGCGTCCCCACTACAGGTATCAGTCACTAACTAAACTTAACGTTACCTAATGTCATCTTCGCTAGATCCCTACAATTATCCAAGCCCTCCCTGGCTCGGTTGTCATAGCCACCCCATAAACTATTGCGCATTTGCCCCCACGTCTGTGAGGGATGGTGGATTTGCCATCCCACCACATCGGGGGTCTCTCACTATCAATTTTGTTCGTCCAGATTCCAACCAATTCAAAAATTTTCCATTTACGGCCAATTCTACTCACTTTTCTAAATTTCGTTTTAAATCACTATCACTATCACCATCACCCGTCTACTTATTACATCCTCTCGGTGCGCCAATTCACATCTACAGCCCGGCTTCGTACAGCCGAGCAATGAACGCGGGTTCTTTTGTGCCAGCGGCTGGATACGTCCCGCATTTGTGGCAGGGACGTGGACTTACCCGTGCCGAGATCCCACGCACCACCTCGGCGTGGAGCCATCCAATGTCCCGATCTCGACCTGCCGGCACGTCTCAATAGAAAGTGGTCGCCATGACGACCCTTCCTATCCAGCTGCCCGCTCCGCCTAGTGGAGCCCGGACGCGGCCGTTCCAAGCGAGGCACAGCGTGGATCGCGTACGGCGGTTCTTTCGAAACCGCCGTGGTTCGGATCCCCGCTGGTCCTCGCGGCACGCGAAGCTGCCCGACGCGCACCGAGGGCCCGATTCGGCTATGTCGCCCTAACCGCTAAACCGGTTACCGTCGACGCTTCACCTGGACGCTTACATGCATACGCTACCCCTTTCTTGCTCATACATGCAGCCGTCTCCCTGCTCTTGGTCGTACCTTCTCTGCCACCTGCAAACTTTTTATTTGGTTAGTGAGCACCTCATCATGATTTGAACACAGACCCTGTACATATTCCATTACCTCCTCCTGGATTTCTCTCTTAGTTTCTGTCCGTCCCTTCTTAATTTCACTCACCTCTTCTTCCACTTCCTCTAGTTTTTGTTTAACCTCTTTTATTTCTCGGTGCGTCTCCTCAAGTTCGTCCTCTAGGGCTACCGTGACCGTCTCTATGTGCATCCTCACCTGCCGGTCCTTTGTCTCCATTATCTCTGTCACCTCGTCCACCCTCATTGTCAGTTCCTCCCGTACCATCTGACATTGCCTCTGTGTCGCTATCAAGTCATTTTTAATTTCTTTTTGTGTCACCTTTAACCCTCCGAGTACTGCAGTGTTCCTTTGAACCTGCTCCACTAACTTCGTTTGTCCCTCTGTCAGCTGTTCCACCTCCTCCGTCAGATCTTCTATTCCCCCTTGTAACTTTGCCGTATTATTTCTCACCTCTTTCTCCATACGCTTCTCACCTCGCTTTACCTCCTCGCGCAGCCCCGAAACCTCCTCACTTACCCCTCGTCGTATTTCCTCCATCTCCTTTGTAGATGCCACCCTCATCTGTCCCAATTCATCCCTCTGAGCATCCAGTTTGGTTTCTACCCCGATTTTCACCTCCTCTATCTGTTCTCCCATTTGTTTGATTTCTCGGGCGGATTGCTCTCCTATCTCCCGCAATTTGCCTTCCATCCTATTTTCTAACCCCATTAACCCATTTTTCACCCCCTCTAACTGATTCTCCTGGGCAGCCATTCTGTTTTCCACCCCCGTTAACCCATTCTTTACCTCTTTTATCCCGTTGTCTAACCCCTCAAAATTATTGTCTAACTTCCCAAATTTCTTGTCTAACTCCTCAAAATTATTGTCTAACTTCCCAAATTTCTTGTCTAACCCCTCAAAATTATTGTCTAACTTCCCAAATTTCTTGTCTAACCCCTCAAAATTATTGTCTAACTTCTCACCGGTACCCCTCACTTCGTCCCTCATTACCCCCATTTGCCCCATAATTCTGCTTTCCATTTCTTCGCTATTCTTGTCCATAAGGGCCTTCATTTGTATAAAAAAAAGGTTCAAATCCACCAACGGCGCTGCTACGGTCGCGG
Organism: Myxine glutinosa; assembly: GCF_964187855.1. Lineage (NCBI taxonomy): Eukaryota > Metazoa > Chordata > Myxini > Myxiniformes > Myxinidae > Myxine > Myxine glutinosa. The sequence goes on along the minus strand of NC_136262.1, from coordinate 28,042,800 downwards.
CAAAATTTGGTGCCGCTACACCCACGTGCGTGAGGACGCCACTTTGCGCGTCTGATACTTCCGCAACCACATTGCTATTTTTCTCCTCCTCCCTTTCCTCCACATACATTTCCCCGAGGTCCTGGGTCGATTCCACCCTGTCTATCTCTCCCACCGACATCCGATCGCCTTGATTGTCCATGGCGCGATCTCAAAATTCGGGTTTTGCTTTATAAAACAAAATAAATTTCGGCAGCTTGTAATTTTGAGCGCGTTAAGCGCGCTTCGGGTCCGATTTCGGGTCCGATCTCCCTCCTCGACACCAATTGTTACTCTAATAGTACAATTGGTGTTCCAAAATTTGGGCCTAACAAATTTAGTCCCAGGTCCGAATCCCACTCCTGACACCAATTGTTACTGACGCGGCTTTAGATGTTATATTGACCGAGCGGTGGTGTATTTAACCGCGTCCGAACAGTTACTCCCCGATTAGAACCCGATTCCACCCGACGTTGACCAGATCGCCCCACAGATATTCAATCGGGAAACCTCTAAAGCGACCGAAAGAGAATGAAAAAGAAGAAGAAGAATACGGAGGAAGAACAGATTTATTATACACACACAGCAATGGATGGAAGAAGCAGTAACACAGCGAATCGTTAACTTACACTATTCATTTTTACTTAACCCCAAGACAACGAGCAGGACAGGACGTTCACACTTACACAGGGGATAATGCAGGCAGGTAGGCCTTGAGGTGGATTGCTTGAGGGGGAGGCAAAGTCGGGAGGCAGCAGCTCGCAATTCCTCGCGGTTTTGGCGGAAAACCCTCCGTCGTGTATCCGCTGCGGTAGACGTCACGCGCTGGTTCGGCACACCTGCTCCTCTTCTTGGGGTGGAGCCGTCTCCCTCCTTTCAGCGCGTCTCTCCAAAGCTGGTTTCCTTGCCGAGTACCTCTCCTCTTTGGCTTGGAGCGTTTCGCATCTCACCGCTCCTCTTGGTGCAGCCTCTTTGCTCATCTCCCAGGGTCATCTCGTAAAGCAGTCCCTTACAGTCGCTTTTATCACCTCGGGCGAAATCAAGCCACCGGCTCCGAGGGCACGCCTACCGGGTCGCTCACCGCGGTGCCGATTGGCTGTTAGGGCTGGCTCACTCCTCCCCCCTTATGACGAGGTGGAGACACGCCTTTCTTCCCCAACCCTACCTCGTGGCCAATGGTGGTTGAAGAAAACCGCCCAAAATGCGGAAGGCAATTGGAAAGGAGGTTTTGGGGAAATTGGAAGGGCCTACGCTTATTTTGTTTGATACAATGCAAAGTCAATCTAGTGGGAAACACATATTTAGCCGACATGGAATAAGGAAATACACTATTTAAAAGATATATCGTGACCTGCGTGTAAGTTTCATGGAATTAACTAGGATGACGGCTGCGACCATTATTTACATTACGAGGATGTTACCATACTTTTGTAACGTTCACATTGTAACGTTTCCACATTCGTTACACTTCCTCCAAAACCGTTACACTTCTCAAATTCGTTACACACTTCTCAAAATCGTTACAATATATATATATATATATATGGCAGGCAGGCGGACGACGGCAGGCGGTGCTTATCGCTCCCAGCAAGGTGCAGCAGCAGCTGTATGGGACACCTTGCTGGCGGTTCTCCACTGATGATATGAAGGTCGCATAATGACTGATATATATATATATATATATATAAAATTATATATATAAAGACACACACACACACACACACACACACACACACACACACACACACACACACACACACACACACACACACACACACACACACACACACACACACACACTGTATACACTTTTTAAAGTGCAGAACAATAAAATTTAAATCTTTATTGTACAGTGTCTATATAATCTTTATTGTACTTGGATCCTGAGTTAGAATCCCGGTCAATCGTTGAATTAACGCCAGAGGGGTTGACTCAGCCTGTCATCCTTCCGAGGTCGGCAAATTGAGTACCAGCTTGCTGGGATTAATGTCCCGGTGTGTGCCCCGGTTTAGAATAGGTACACCATATCCCAGCATGACGTCAGAGGCGACTAAAGGGTTGGCGTCAGGAAGGGCATCTGGCCATAAAAACATTGCCTCAAAAAGGGAACCATGATGATTGTCACGGGGCCCGCTTGGCTAACCCCCGCATTTTTTTTTTTTTTTTACACCCTTTAGACCCCTTAAGATCTTTACGTGCTTTGGACTGCTTTGACCCATTATACCCTTTCGACACTTTAAGACTCCTTCGGCCTTTTAGACTTTAGACCTGTAGACCTGATTAGAGCATTTCAACCCCTTTTACCCTTTCGACTCTTAACTACTTTTGGAACATCCTCTTTAGACCCATTTAAGACATTTTAAGACCCATTTAGATACTGTAGACCCTTTAAACATTGTATAACTCACAGTGCCTTCATAAAGTGTTCACACCCCTCGACTTTTTTCACATTTTGTTCTGTTACTGCCCGAATTTAAAATGGATTAATTTGAGATATTTTTGCACATAATAACCCATAATGTCAAAGTGGATCTTTTTTTCGAAAGATAATGAAAAATGAAATGTAGAAATATGTAATTTACAAAAGTATTCAACCCCGTGAGGCACTACTTCATGAGGCACTTCGTGGCAGTGACTACAGCTTCGAGTCTTCTTTGGTATGTCTGTATCAGCCTTGCACATCTGGATTTAGGGAGTTTCTCCCATTCTTCTTTGCAGATTTGCTCAAGCTCTATCAAGTTTTTTTTATGGGGAGCGTCGGTGAACAGCAATCTTCAAGTCTTTCCATAGATTCTCCATGGGATTCAAGTCTGGGCTTTGGCTGGGCCACTCAAGGACTTTCAGGTTCTTGTTCTGAAGCCATTCCAGTGTTGCTTTGGCTCTATGCTTGTGGTCATTGTCCTGTTGGAACGTAAATCTTCCCGGCAGTCTAAGATCTTGCACTCTGAAGCAGGTTCTCCTCGATAATTTGCGTGTATTTTGTTCCGTTCATTGGTCCCTCTATCCATACAGGTGGACGCAGGTGGACTCCAATCAAGTTGTAGAGACATTCCAAGGATGATCAAAGGAAATTGGATGCACCTGAGCTCAAATTTAGTGTCATTGCAAAGAGGTTGCATACTTTTTGATCCAAGTCATTTCAGTTTTTCACTTTTAATCTATTTGTAAAAAATTCTAAAAACAAAAATTCAACTTTTTGGGAATGTGTAGATAAGTGACAAAAATTAAAATTTAATCCATTTTTAATTCAGGCTGTAATGCAACAAAATGTGAAAAAACTCAAGGGGTGTGAATACTTTCTGAAGGCAATGTATACCCATAGACACTTTAGACCCCTTATGACCCTTTTAAACCCCTATAGTCTCTTTGGATGCCTTAGAGCTTAGACCCTTTCGACCTTTTCACCCCCTTAGACCTGAAGGCCCCTTTAGACTATTGACCCTTTTCAACTATTTAGACCCTGTAGACCCCATCTAAAGCCTAACTACTATTGGAATGTACCATTTAGAGTCCAGACCATCTACATTCTTCCTGTCCCATTTAGATGCACAACACACAAATATCTATATAGTCTTCTTGCAAAACACAGACTTTTTAAGCAAGTAATGCGCAATCTCTGTACCTTCCCGGATGGTGAGTACTCTACAAAAATCCTAATACTTTTGAAAGGTATTCTACATTTACACGAGAAAGCTCACCTGTTATGGAAACAGCATTTGAGACGAGTTTACTTGCATTCCAAAGCGAAGCCACAATCGGAATCGCAATAACAATATATGCTTCAACCTCATTTTTCAGTGTAACAGAATCCGAATGTTGTTATTGATAGGCTACCAGTGTACCACGTTCTGTTGTGTGGGTCATAATTTAAGCTTATTTTGCAAATCACGTTCCTGCAGGCTGCAGTTCTGCAAAGGTATGTCATGAGTATAACAATTAACAAACACCTCAGGATGCACTGTAGGTTGAATGACGCGCTGTGGCTCCGCCCACTGCCTCAGCGTGCACTGAAGGTGAATGACGCGTTGTAGCACCGCCCCCCGCACGGTGTCTCAGTGTGCACTGTAGGTTGAATGACGCGTTGTAGCACCGCCCCCCGCACGGTGTCTCAGCGTGCACTAAAGGTGAATGAAGCGTTGTGGCTCCGCTTACTGCCTGGTGGAATCGGCTCACGCAGAGCCCAAATCGCTGGTGTCAGGCTCTGTCACCATGAGTAAAGGTGAAGGCTCGGAGGACATGAAGGAGCCGAGCAGGTAAGCTGAACCGTGCGTCCGTGGTGAGGGATACAGGAGGGAGTCGTGTCTATAAATTTGATCCGCAGGTATACACGTCTTGAGTCCAATACTCCAAATGGACTTCGAAAGCGTCCATAAAATGAACAGTGAGGTTGTTTGATTCCCTCTCTATATTATATAACTGCGCAATTTGCACGTTTCCATAAAGCTTCTTTTGTTCCGTTTTATTTTGTTTCCATTTTAAAGTCACTTCCTCACGTGTCTGTCGGCACCTGGACACCTCCATGTTATTGCTCACATGACCGAGTCTGTGACTTTGAATTAAACTTTAATTTATTTTTTGTTTCCAATGATCTTATGATCCCACCACTGACATACTGTTTGTCTGTCAACTGCAGCCCTACAGTGGGAATGAAGCAGAGAAGTTTGGAATTTATTCACCAAAAAAGTTAGTTTCGCGTGAACTACTCGTTTCCCAAACGGAATACCACAAATTGCTAAACGTGACGTCATGGGACCTATACTACCAATAGCGGGAAAACTGAAAATATATCAATCTGAGTTTGTTAGATTCTCAAAAGTTTATTTAAAAAGAGGAAGTTGGCATGATAGTTCCATTTTTTTGAGCTATATATTTATTACGTACACAATTGCGGCAGAAATTTCTGAGCACCCCCCCCACCCCCCCTTCTGACCCCCCAACCCCCTTTTTCCATGTTTCATGTATATTTGCAGAAAGCAACTAAAGGTCTAGTTTGTGATGTAAAATTATGAACGAGACATTTGTCTTGCTATCTAGTTCCGTTAACTCATAGGCAACTTCTGGTGATATTCATGATCAGACTTCTCCCTCCAAACATCCCTATTCCGCACTCCTTCCCGAAGCTCTGGCAAAGACAGTTTCAGTTGAAGCTTTTACTCAATCCACCCAGCACATACAGTGCCCACCATAAGTATCGGAACAGTAAAGCCAACTTTGTTATTGTCGTGAAAAATTGGATTTGAGATCAAAAGATGAATATGAGGCAAGAGTACAGAAGGTCAGCTTTTATTTCTTGGCATTTCTATGTGTGCAGTGTCTAAAGAAAGTCTACAGCCCCTTTCAAATTTTTCACCTTTTCTTGCCTTATAGCCTGGAATTAAAACGCATTAAATAAGACTTTTTCCACCTTTATTTACACATCGTAATCCACAACCTCCAAGAGAAAAACAAATTCTACAAATTTCAGAAAATAAATTAAAAATACAAAACAAGAATATTGTCCTGTCACTCGGCGATATAAGACCACTGAGTGACGGATGACCGATGAATTTTACTCCCGAGGCAGCAGCCCGAAAATTGGCTGTACTTTTTATGGCACGCGGGACAGAAGGTGGCGAGGTGCTTACCTGAACGAAGCATACAGTTTTATTCTCTGACCCACAAACAAATAAACACACAAGACAAATGAAAGTACCACAATAATGATGTCAACATACTGATTGAAAGTAAACCGTGGCTCGTCGGCTACCCACCTTGGCATACACGGCTTACACGACACTGCTGGTAACTCCCTTCAGTCGTAAAAGCTGATGTGCCGTTGCACCTCCAGATCACCACGGATTGCAAAAATATTTTGCATATGTTGTAACAACATGAAATGGAACACTTTTAGCACCCAGACAGAAAAATGTGCTGGAAATGTCTATTTTGATGCACCCTAACCTTCAGCATATTGTTACAGATCTGGGGGACGGCACTCCCGTTAGCAAGGGCAGGTGGGGGGGGGGGGGGGTTAATCCCCTTGTCCTGTTAAGCTGGCCGTCTCTGTCGGTCCTGGAAGTATGACGTCACTGATGGCCGAAGGTACGTAGGGTCGTAAGCCCAATTAGTCTTAATACCTAAGTATTACCACCGGCCGTCAGCAAGGAAATACTCCTGCCCGTGCCGCAGTGTAATTGATGGATTGCGCCGAGTGAGCGAACTGCGGCGCGGGCCGTTAACAATGACTAAACCCGATTGCAAAGCGGTTCGGCCAAAATCGCGCCACAGGAACTCAATGGGGGAATCACTAAAGCGATCGGACGAGAAGGAAACCAAACGTGTAAGAAATAACAGGGATCCATTAATTATTTACACAAAAACCAAAACCAAGGAAGAGCAGGACGAAAGTAATATACAAAAAATGGAAGGAGCAGAAGGACACAGAGCAATTCCTTAGAACAAGCTTAACTTATTCCCACAGGACAATACAAACAGACTCACATGAATAGGGAATTGCAGGCAGGAATGGCTGGCCAAAGGATGAGGTTCAGGTCCGTGCAGAACGGCAGGGCTGGAGGCGAGCGGCCGCCGACTCCCCGCACTCTCCGTTGCTCGCGGCAGCGCGTCAAAGCTTCACGCGGCAGTGGGTTGTTTGAAGCAGCGTCTCTCTCTCTCTCGCGTCTCTGAAGCTCTCTCCTCCTCTCTCGTAAATTGCTCAACACTCAAGCGCCTTTCCCATAAGAACTTGCAAGCTCACCACTCCACAGAACTGTGGTGGGGGCTTCGCGCAACGGGTTATATGGCCACCCCCGTGGAACCCTCTCGAACCTCCTCGATCTTTCTGCCCCCGCCCTCTCAAGCCATGCCCACTGAGCCTTGGTTGGTCGGCAAGGGCTGGCTGACTCCACCTTTGATGGCGAGGGCTCCCTGGCTCCACCTTGTATGACGAGGTGGGGCCACGCCCCTCCTCTCCGATCCTGGCCTCGTGGGCAATGGAGTTTTGGAGCGAGCGGTAAGGCGGATGCGGCTGGCAGAGGCGCTTTGGGGAAATTGAAAAGGGGAACTATCTTATTTGTTTGATGCAACGCAGTCACTATTGGAAACACAGCCTTACCTGAAACACATAATAATGATATAACTACGAAAGGGCCTATGATTTGCTATGTGTTGCAATGTGGACTAACAAAGGTGCAATTATTTCATTTAACAGCCAATTAAGGGGAAATGTACACAGGGTATTTATAAGGGAATTTACTACTAAATTTACATGTGAAGGTTCTAAAAACCGCAACACAGCACCCTCATTCCTCACAGCACGTCTCAGGCCAACAAAACTTTAACTTCGTGTGACACGCAGGTGTAATACCCTCTACTATTAACCTTACCCTGAGTGCGACAGTTTTAAAACACAATTAAATATGTCACCCTGCTACGTTGCATCCTGCCTAACAGATTCGCACCCACAATTAACCGAATTGCGGAATTATTTTCAAACTAAACATTGACGGTGGGGAGCATTATTTACAAGTGACATTAATTCGTATTTACACTGCAACCCAGGACTCATTGTCTTGGAAACATTCTTGGAACATTCTTGGATTGGAACTTGGAACATCTTGGAACAACTTGGATCTTGGAACAACATTCGTGGAAACAAGAAGAATCCTGTGGGAGGGAGGAGAAAGCATGCACTGCATCGATACACCACCTCACATGCCCGGGGATGCAGAATTTTATTGTAATGCATCCCCGAGCATGCAAGCACCAAAGCACCAATCAAAGCACCAATCAAAGCACCAATAAAACAACTGATGGTCTTCTTTCTGCTCTGCTGCTCCCTCTGATGGCCGTTGTCTCTTCCAGATGTTGTCGTTCTTGTGGCTTGCTGCCTATTTGCAATAATAATAAATAAAAAAGCACAAAACATGTCAATTTTATTTATGGCCCACAGGGGCCAACTATGGGTGGTCCACCTGTTGGGCAAAAAGGGGCCACCACTCCGTGGTCCGCAAGCAAGATCTTCCTGGGCCATCGTGGCCGGTCCCAGCAGAGGGGCCATGCCAAAAACGTGTGGTCCATAAGTGGTGCTCGGCCACAGAACCGTGGTCCATATGGTGGTGCATGGCCGCAAGATGTGCGGTCCATAAGTGGTGCATCGATCCAGGCAGCTGGCAGCGGGGGCTCGGGCACACAAATGCGGCTTCCCCACGCTCTCCCTCAGTGCCCAGAGAGCACGGTCCATAGGGGGAGGGGGGTGGGGGGGGGGGGAGGAAGACAAAGCAGAGTCAGCGAGGGCAAGGGCGCAAGGGGACACATCAATCAAGGTAATGCAGAGTGAGGCGCGTCTGGAGAGCGAGCGGAGAAATCTCGTCCCTAACGTACGCCACCCCACCTGTCACATACTCTACCCTTGCCCCTCACCCCGTATTTACAAAGCAATTTACAAATTCGTCACTGTCGTCTCGTCTTCCCCATATCTCCCCTAATACCAAATTCGTTACAATCCCTCTAAACCAAATTTGCCATCATCCAATTCCTCATCAATTCCTCTTAAGGAGGAAGAGATGGAACAACCAGCACAATGTCTCACCCACGTCATGATGCGTCTCACATTTCCAAAACATTTGCACAAAAAAACCAAAAAAAAACAATGGCATGGTGTGGAGTTACGTCATCACCTCAGGTGAGTGGATGTAGACGGTGCGAGGAGATTTTAAATCCTAACTACTTCCGAAATGACATTAACACACCTTACACTACCCGGGGTCTTTCCCTGCCAAACCATTGGCCGTCTTACACTATGCGGTTCTATAAACCAAACTCCCCTTGACCAAACTGGTGCTCATCAATTTGGGGTCTCACTCCCCCGATTCAACTCCCTGTGCCTTTGCACAATTTCGGGGCTGAGTCGTGTGGCTCCCCTAGCAGGTCTACTCACCTGCACACCTCCGCCACTGCAGTTGCCTCCGAGCTAACCTGCTCCTTCCCCTAACCTATCTAACTGGGGAAGGCCCTCCCTGGCACTTACCCCCTCGGTGCCCTCTCTGGCACTGGGCTACCCGGGTCCGTCCTCCGGATCCTCGGGCCCCATCCACAACAACTCTACCGCCTCCCAGAGCCCACCTGCGGCCTCACCTGGCCGACATCCTCACAGTGGCGGAGTGTCCAACCAACCACACACACTAACAGGCCACACGCCCAGCCATTTCCACGTCACTAATGCACCCATCCAAACACCATTCTACCACACGCACCACAGATGCCAATATCCAACCACAATTTACCTATACCCTCTACCTACTTTTAAACTGCCCTCCCCGGGTATTCGTGATGGGGGTCCATCTTCCCCATCCACTCCCTTCGCACCAACCACTCCACTCCACGTTTCCACCATACTCACGCCACACCATCCATTCCATACTCCATGTATCCCAGACCATTCATTTCATCCAACCATTCTCTGCACACCTGTGCTTCACTTGCACACCTGTGCTCACACACACCTGGTGGCTCTTGCACCCTCCTTTCCTCCTCGGCTTCTTCATTCAATTCAATGCCATTCGCTCAATACAACTCACAATCACAATTATTCACTCATACACTGCTCCATACACTTTCACGCTCAATACAACTCACAATCACTTCACACTTTTCACAATACGCTGCTCCATACCCTTTCAACACACACACACAGCATCATCTGATCTACCTGGTGCCCTTCTAAAACTCGCGCTTCCCAGTCGCCCCTTATACTATTGCGCTCCCTCGTCGTTATAATCCATATAACCTATTCTACGTACCCTACTACTTGTACAACGTCACTACTTAATTTTACAGTTACCTATGGTCATTTTTCTAGATCCCTATACAATTATCCAAACCCTCCCTCGGCGAGCTTACACTGCCATAACCCCATAATCTATAGCTCATGTGCCCGGGGGATGCGAGGGATGGTGGATTTACCATCCTTGCACATCGGGCATCTCCCACTATCAATTTTGCCATCAAATTCCAATTCTGGCATCAAATTTTCCAATCATCTGCCAATCAAATTTTGCTCAACAATTTTGCCAATCACCAATTCCCTATCCCCACCATCGTCCATTATTCTGAGTCTCGGTGCGTCGTTACATGCTCAAAGCTCAGCTTCGCCAAGCCGAGCAATGAACGTGGGTGGTTTGTTTCCTGCAGTTGGATCCGTCCGGCACTCAGTTCAGGGGAGGGGGTTTGCTCGGGCCGAGATTCCACGGTCCACCTCGGCGCGGAGCATTGCGGTCTCCTGCCCGATGGTCCAATCTTGCCCGGCCGGAACGCCGCAACCACAAGGGGGTGCCGTGCCGGCCCTTCCTACCTTCCCTCGAACCGGGCCGGTCGCCTTGTCCGGCCAAGCCCGGACTCGACCGTGCGGGGCGAGCCCCGGCCCGGATCGTGCACGATGCTCCGAAGAGAAGCGCCGCTGCACCGATCCCCGCCGGCTCCCGCAACAAACAAAGCGCACCGCGCACCGAGTGCCCGCGTCAGCTAAACGTCAGCCTAACCGCTATCCTGTTTAGCGTCGATGCTCCCCATACATACTCACACCACTCGTTCCTTTTCCTCCTCACACATCCAGGTGTCCCCATACACTTCGTTATTGTACTTCCTCTTACACACCACCCAGGTACACTCAATCCACTTACAGACTTCGTTACACACCTGACCACCACACACCTTGGCACACACTCGTCAATCGCACACTTCATCAAGACACCTCCTCGCGCCCACTCCTCGGTCACATCCTCTGTGACAACCAGGGGTGTGCACTCTTTTGCACACCCAATCACGCGCTTCAATGTGCCCTCTCGCACCCGCGCCACCACCAACTCAGATGTACATTCCCACACACGCTCGACCATTCCAGGTGTGCATTCTTTCTCACTTGCCACAACCGACTCGCACTCCATGTCACTCTCACCACCATACTCTGTCGTGCATTCACTCTCACTCTTGGCAGCGCACTCACTCCTCGGCGCACACTTTTTCCTCACACACACCTCCGTTCCACACCTTTCTCATGCAACTTCTGGCGCACCCTCTCCCGTTACGTCCTCCGTAACACTCACCACAGGTGTGCACTGTTCTGCACACCCAATCATCACCGCACACCCTTGCTCACCAATACCTCTTGCATTCCCCATAATCGGACCTCCTTGCACACATCCTATTTCCACACACTCTGCACCTGTCGCACACCTCACCAGCGGCCTCTCATGAACGCCTGGGTCTAGCCCAACACCCAAGCTCACTGAATCTCCCCTCACACCATATACATTCCCGAGCATATTGCCACGCACCTCGGCACCTCTTCTCTTCCGCTCCTCCTCCGCCACCTGCAAACTCTTTATTTGGTCAGTAAGCACATCATCACGCTGTGAGCACAAACCTTGTACCAATTCCATCACCTCCTCCTTTATCTCCTTTTTAGTCTCCCTCCGTCTCTTCTTAATTTCACTTACCCCCTCTTCCACTTCCTCTAATTATTGTCTCACCTCTTTTATTTCCCGGTGCGCCCCTTCAATTTCTTCCTCTAAGGCCACCTTGGTCGTTTCTATGTGCGTCCTGACTTCCCGTTCTTTTGTCTCCATTACCTGTGTCACCTCGTCCAACCTCTTTGTCAACCCCTCGTGTACCATCTGACATTCCTTCTTCGTCGCTATCAATTCTTTTTTTAAATCTCTTTTTGTGTCGCTTTCAACCCTCCTATCACCGCCGTGTTCTTTTCCACCTGCTCCCCTAACTCCTTTTGTCCCACCGTCAGCTGCTCTACTCCCCACATCAGGTCTTCTATTCCCCCTGTAACCCAACCGTACTGTTCCTCACCTCTTTTTCCATGCGCTCCTCACCCCGCTTTACCTCTTCGCGTACCCCCGCGACCTCTTCGCCCACTCCGCGCCTTATGTCCTCCCCGATCTCTCCTATCTCTTTGGTAGATGCCGCCCTCATTTGCTCCAAATCATTCCTTTGGGCATCCAATGTACTTTCCAACCCGATTTTTACCTCCTCTATCTGATTCCCCATCTGTTTAATTTCCCGGGTGGATTGCTCCCCTATTTCCCTCAATTTGCCTTCCATATTGTTTTCTAACCCCCCTAACCCATTCTTCACCCCTTCCATTTGGTTCTCCTGGGTGGCCATTCTATTTTCCAACCCCGTTAACCCATCCTTCATTTCCCCAATTTGATTACCCACGTCCTCCAGTTGGCCCAAATTTACCTTCCGGCCCTTCCAACCTGTTGTCTAACCCCTCAAATTTGGCTTCTAGCCCCCCCAATTTGATTTCCCATGTCATTTCTCAACTCCCCGATTTGATTTCCCAATCGCTCCCCCATTCTGTTTTCCAATCTTCCAATTTTACTTCCCATATCATTCCTCAATCCCATATTCCCCATTAGTATGGCCGCATGAATCTGCGCCATGAGGTCCTGCACATCCATTCCCCCGATTTGTGCAGCGGGCGCGACTACCGCGGCCACGTGCGAGCCGCCGCCATCTCGTGCGCCTGCCGCCCCCTCTACCACATCATCGCGTTCCTCCTCCAATTCCTCCCTGGGGTCCTGGGCTGCCTCTAACCCTTCTTCTTCTACCCCCACCGGCATCCGATCGCCTTGATCATCCATGGCACGATTTAATTTGGAATATTAATACTAAATTTTGGCCGCTCGTAATTTTGACCAAATTTTTTTTTTCAGATATAAAAATTTGGTTCGGGCCTCAAATCCCACTCCCAGACACCAATTGTTACGGATCCGGGGGACGGCACTCCCGTTAGCAAGGGGGGGGGGGTTAATCCCCTTGTCCTGTTAAGCTGGCCGTCTCCGCCGGTCCTGGAAGTATGACGTCACTGATGGCCGATGGTATGTAGGGTCGTAAGCCCAATTAGTCTTCATACCTAAGTATTACCACCGGCCGTCAGCGAGGAAATACTCCCGCCCGTGCCGCAGCGTAATTGATGGATTGCGCCAAGCAAGCGAACTGTGGCGCGGGCCGTTAACAATGACTAAACCCGATTGCGAAGCGGTTCGGCCAAAATCGCGCCACAGGAACTCAATGGGGAAATCACTAAAGCGATCGGACGAGAAGGAAACCAAACGGGTAAGAAATAACAGGGATTTATTAATTATTTACACAAAAACCAAAACCAAGGAAGAGAAGAACGAAAGTAATATACAGAAAATGGATGGAGCAGAAGGACACAGAGCAATTCCTTAGAACAAGCTTAACTTATTCCCACAGGACAATACAAACAGACTCACACGAATAGGGAATTGCAGGCAGGAATGGCTGGCCGAAGGATGAGGTTCAGGTCCGTGCAGAATGGCAGGGCTGGAGGCGAGCGGCCGCCGACTCCCCGCACTCTGGTTCACACGGCGGGGTTGCTCGCGGCAGCGCGTCAAAGCTTCATGCGGCAGGGGGCTGTTTGAAGCAGCGTCTCTCTCTCGCGTCTCTGAAGCTCTCTCCTACTCTCTCGTAACTTGCTCAACACTCGAGCGCCTTTCCCATAAGAACTTGCAAGCTCACCACTCCACAGAACTGCGGTGGGGGCTTCGCGCAACGGGTTATATGGCCACCCCCGTGGAACCCTCTCGAACCTCCTCGATCTTTCTGCCCCCGCCCTCTCAAGCCATGCCCACTGAGCCTTGGTTGGTCGGCAAGGGCTGGCTGACTCCACCTTTGATGACGAGGGCTCCCTGGCTCCACCTTGTATGACGAGGTGGGGCCACGCCCCTCCTCTCCGATCCTGGTCTCGTGGGCAATGGAGTTTTGGAGCGAGCGGTAAGGCGGCTGCGGCTGGCAGAGGCGCTTTGGGGAAATTGAAAAGGGGAACTATCTTATTTGTTTGATGCAACGCAGAGTCACTATTGGAAACACAGCCTTACTTGAAACACATAATAATGATATAACTACGAAAGGGCCTATGATTTGCTATGTGTTGCAATGTGGACTAACTAAGGTGCAATTATTTCATTTAACAGCCAATTAAGGGGAAATGTATACAGGGTATTTATAAGGGAATTTACTACTAAATTTACATGTGAAGGTTCTAAAAACCGCAACAATATATTTCTCCCATCTCGACTGCAATTGTCATACCCATCGTCTCACCCCTGGTATATTGAATTCTGCAGTGAGGCACTTGCTGTCAAACAACTTACCTTGGCTTCCTGGAAGGCATATCTGACCAAAGGCAACTTCAGATCATTCTACAAAACTCACAAGTAGAACCCACTCTCAGTTGAACCAGAAAACACATCTGGCCAACCTCAAGGCTAGACTTTCCAATTTTTATCCTCCCCAAAAGAACAACCTGGTGGTGCCTTGTTAAGTCTGTCACTGGAGTATGCTCCCCCTCCATCCCTTCCCTCACTTCAAATGGTACCACAGCTGGCTCTGTTCATGAGAAGTACAAATGCCTCAATTCTGTGTTTTGCTTCGAAATCTCACATACCCAACCACTCACTCCCTGTACCTAGGCTACCCTCATATACCCAACTGTTTATGGACTCTGTGTCTCTCTTTTCTGAGAAGGTGTGGAAATTTCTGGCAACCCTTGACACCAATTCTGCAACAGGCCCGGACGGCATCAGCTTATGTGTCCTAATAATCTCCTCTGTTGCTCTTGCACGCTTTCTGCTTTGTTCACCCTATCCTTTTCCCGAGGTCATCTTTCTTCTGCATGAACGTCAGCCAACGTCACTGCATTATATAAACATGATGCAAAAAACGGTTCCCTAAACTACAGACCTATCGGCTTACTTCGAATCATCAGAAAGGTCATGAAATCCATTCAAATAACATTTCTTTCCTTCTTCCAAGTCGATGCAATACAATGCATGAAAACCGGAACAGAAGGTGGCACGAGTCTCAGAAAGCATATTGCTTGTGTTGCGCATAACGCACGCCATAACAGAGGCATGTAATTACACATAACAATACAAGGACTGGTTATGTAAAATGGCCAATAAATCATGGTTCAAAGTCGGGTATTAATAGAAAATAAATGTATTTTGAATTGAGGGAGCAGAGAAAGTATGGCTTAGAATCACTGCAGCTGTGCATTAGGTTATGAATTGTAACACGAGATCAAAATTTTTCTTCAACACATGTGTAAAAAGTATTAATGAGGGGAATATTTTAAGGTGTTTGTCATATCATTCCAAAGTTTGGGACTAGAGAAGCGAATCTTATGCTGGAAAGATATAATTGTATACTTGGGAAGATGTCTATGCGACAATGATGTGTCTTACCGATGAATGTCATAATTAAAACATAGGGGCAATACACCTGGCACTCACCTGGTAGAATAAGCAATAAATATACTGCACTGACGAAAGGTATTTTAAACCAATTTCAATGCTTGCTACAAGACAGGGAAGCATGTAGACTCATATTAACATACTCATAAGACTTTAAACAAACAAACAAAAAAATACCTATTTTGGGGGTGAACCCCCACTCCCCCCTCCCCACCCCGTGTACCTCCTCAGACCCCAATTTTTCCAATGCCTTGGACAAACATTGGTACATCACGAATGATGAAGGTAGTGGTGAAGTTTCATCAAAACTGTGTATGTAGGTTCTGAGAAAAAAGCAAATATCTATTTTGGGGGGGAATGTCCCCCCCATAGACCACCTTAGACCCTGATTTTTTAAATGCCAGGAACAAACTTTGGTACAACATGGGTGATTAAGGTTGTGGTTAAGTTTCATCAGAATTGTATGTGTAGTTTCTGAGAAGAAAGCAAATACCTATTTTGGGGGGCAACCCCCACCCCCAATTGACCCCCAAAAGGGCAGATTTTTTAAATGCCGTGAACAAGCTTTGGTACATCACGGGTGGTGAAGGTTGTGGTGAGGTTTGATTGAAATAGTGTCTGTAGATTCAGAGAAGAAAGCAAATATCTATTTTGGCGGGTCAAACCTGGACCCACTTTGACCCCCCGTAGACCCTCAAAGGAGCAGATTTTTTTTAATGCCGCAAACAGACTTTGTTACATCACGGGTGATGAAGGTTGTGGTAAAGTTTTATCGAAATATTGTGTGTTGTTTCATCAAAATAGTGTGTGTAGTTTCAGAGGAAAAAGCAAATTCCTATTTTTGGGGTCAAACCTGGATCCACTTTGACCCCCGGTAGACCCCCTTGGACCCCGACTATTTTAATGCCGTGAACAAACTTTAGTCACAACACAACAAATATAATTTGTGACAAATTTGGTCGCAATCCCATCAGCGGTTTCGGAGAAGAAGTTTTAAGTGTTTACGGACGGACTGACGGACAGATTGACGACGCACCCATCACATAAGCTCCCCTGCACTTCGTTCCAGGTGAGCTAAAAATACCTTGTTGATAAAGTATGAGATCATACAATTTCAGTAAATTTGAGTGATCAGATAATTATTAAAATAAAAAACTATATTATCACGGTTGACATCAAATCCTTTTCTCCAACGGCCTGATCTCAGACCATCAGTTCGGACCCAGTAGCTCTAGCCTGGACGTGCTTCTTCGACACTCCTAATAATGGATGGAGGCCCTCAATGTCAGACATGAGATCAGGGCCGCCTCCCGAGGCCGAGACATATCTCGAGCTTTTGATGGAGTCTGGCATCCCTCCTTTCTCTCCAAACTCTCTGCATATGACATCCAAGCCAGCCAACTCGGCTCTTGGCTTACTGACTTACTCTATAGCCAACGCATGGCTCTCAAGGGATCCTCTCATCCTCTTTCTCTGTCAAGGCTAAAGTGTCACAAGGCAGTGTCTTGGGCCCAGTCATATTCCTCATTTTTATCAATGATTTTTTTTTTTTGTATACAGAATTGAGGCTCGTGAAAGAGCTAACATTTATCACACAAAAAAAATCAAACAGACAAACAAAATATATAAAAAGAGGGAGCGGGAGACAAGATGGGGAGAGAAGGGGAAGCACACAAACACAACATTTGAGAGCAGGGACATCGGGAGATGTGTGGGAGGGAGAGGGCTTGGGGGGACGAGGCGTGGAAAGGGGGGGGGGGTGGGAGAAGTATAAAACACAAGGACACCAAGGATTTCCAGGAAAGAAGTTGGTATTTCAAAAAAGTGGATTTGGGATGAAATTAGTGGGGGTAGAAAAGATCAAGGTTTTGGATGGGGGAAGATAAGAGATGGTGGTGAACAGCTGTTTTAAAGACCTGGAGGGAGGAGTGGGATTGAAGAGAGTGAGAGAGTTTGTTCCAGAGGCGGGAGAAAAGAGGAATGAAGGAGAGAAGGTGAGCAGAGAGTCTTGATTTTGGCAGTTTAACCATAAGAGGGTTGCAGGCAGATCTTGTGTGACCTGTAGGAATATTTGGGGGACAGAGCCCAGAGAGAGCTGGGGGGGCAAGGCCGGAGAGGAGTCGGTAGAAGATGGAAAGACCACCAACCTGCCTGCGGTGAGTGAGTGAAAGGCCCTCGGAGTTAGCTTAATCACGGGAGATTCCAATGATTCTGAACGCTTTGGTTTCAACAGCGTGAAGACGAGCTAGGTGTGAGGCAGGAGCACCAGCCCAGAGCGGAGAGCAGTATTCCATTGAGCTGCAGATGAAAGCCTTGTATGTGGTGAGGAGCTCAGGTGTGCCAAGGAAGGACTTCGCACGACGGAGGATGCCAGTCGGCGACTAGCTTTGGAGGCCAGATTTGAAATGTGGTTTTCCCAGGAAAGATCATGGCAGATAGTGAGACCCAAAAGCTTGAGTGACAGAACTTCTTGGAGAGGATTATTCAGAAAGTGGATGGGAGGGTTGTCCAGTCGGTCTTTTCGGAGAGACATCGTAAGAGTGTGGGATTTGTCAGGATTGAAAGACATGTTCCACTTGTTTGCCCAGTCTGGGATTTTGTCCAGGTCTGCAGAGAGTGAGGAGGCTGCAGACTGCCGATCTGAGGGTTGAGGAATGGAGCGACAGAGAGTAGAGTCGTCAGCAAAGGGATAGAGAGGATTTTCAAGTGAGTCAGAGAGATCATTGATGAAGACCAGAAAAAGCACAGGGCCCAGAACACTGCCTTGGGGAACTCTAGCCTGAACAGGAAGAGGAGATGAGAGAAACCCATTCAGGGCCACACATTGACTACGACTAGAGAGGAAGTCCGCCAGCCATGCGTGGAGATTTCCATGGATACCAAAGGAGGAGAGTTTGGTGAGCAGAGCGGGGTGCCAGACCGTATCGAAGGCACGTGATATGTCAAGGAAGACAGCTCTAATTTCCTGTTTGGCATTGAGGACCTCCATCCATTGTTGAGAAAGCAGAAGCAGCATGTCCAGAGTAGAGTGACCTGGTCTGAAACCAAATTGATGATCAGAGATCAAGCCATTGGAGAAGAGGAAAGATTTCATATCCAAAGCAATGATGGATTCCATGACTTTGCTGATAATTGGGAGAAGGCTGATTGGTCTGTAGTTGCTAGGATCTGTTTTTGCACATTTTTTGTGCAAAGCGGTGATGTTGGCTGATTTCCAAGCAGATGGCAGATGACCTTGAGCAAAAGAGAGGGTGAATAGAACAGAGAGAGGGAGCGAAAGAGCGGAAGAACAGGATTTTAGGACCCGTTGGCTGATGCCGTCAGGTCCAGTTGCAGAATCAGAGTCAAGGGTTGACAGAAACTTTTCCACCTTGTCAGGAGAGAAGGACACGGAGTCCAGGAGCAGCTGGGTATGACTGGGTACGGTGGGTACAGAGAGGGATGGGTTTGGGACACAAGATTTAGAGGCAAACACAGAGTTGAGGCATTCCGCATTTTTCATGTGCGTAGTCAGCTGTGTCGCCGTTTGAGGTGAGGGAGGGGATGGAGGGGGAACAAACACCAGAAACAGATTTGACCAGACGCCACCAGGATTTGGAAGAGGGAGACAGATAAGAGAGTTCGGTCTTGAGAACGGAGAGATATCGTTTCCTGGCTCTCCTGAGGATCATGGCGGGTCTTAAGGGGTCTTAAGGCCACTTTGAACAAAGCCCGAAACACACACTTGTTTCGGGCTTTGTGAAAGGAAATGAGATTTCCTTCCGTTGGATTTGCTTTCCACGAGACGAAGGCAAGTTGTTTCTGGGCAACAGCGTCACCACAAGATTCCGTGTACCATGGACTGGAGGAAGGATATGACAACTGAAGACGAGATGGGATAAATCTGTGCATGAGAGAGAGAGAGCAATTTACTTTGGAAGAATTCCCAGGATGAGTTGATGTCAGAGGCGGTGGAGATGGGAGACCGGTGGGATATTTCCGATTCTCTGAAAAATCCTGCTTTGCTCTTTGCTGATGATTCCTTTGCTGATCATCCTGCTTCAAGCTTATTATGTTCATCCACAGCTTGATGGAGTACTGCTTTCCCCTCTGCATTGGCCAAGGAAACAAAGGCCTTCAAGATTATCGCAATCTACTGCGATGGAGCTGACTCTGTGGGCCGATCACTATCACAGACAGGTAGTTGGTCTTCTACCGCCTCCTTTCTGGACTTGCACACTCTGCTCTTTCCGTATTTTGCCCCCAGATTTCTGCAGGGCTCACACAGTCCATCATCAACCCCCTTCTGGTGAAATTACCTAAATTGAGGCTAACTGCTCACCTCCACTCATTTCTTCCTCTTTTCTCACCTGTGGAATGAGCAATCAAAACAAAAGAAAGCATAGATTTGATGTGAAGAAAAGACAATTTACTGATGGCGGGGAACATTTTACACTGCCCTCTTATTCATTTGAGAAGCACATCGTGAGGGCTCGTATTAGATGGATAGTGATGGATGAAATGAATAAAATGGCAAATCCAGAAGAAGACGCCGTCTTACAAGTTCAATATTAAATTATTGTTATTACAAGAAACACCTGCCTCTTATGGGAGCAGCAAGTTGGGGGTGGCCATCCCAGCTTAGTGGAATGTTTCCTTGCACTCCACGAGTTCAACCACCAAGTTTCAACACATTTCGCCCAACAAACAAGTACACCGTGTTTCATCCTCCATGTCAAATTATTACCCCACGCACATGAAGCGAAAATTGAGGTTAAACAATTTGTTCACGTCCGTCCGTCCATCTGCCCATCTGCCTTTTTCAGTTTATGATCGAGGACAACTTATTTAGATTGAATGTTATATTTTGAACACGAATCCGAAAATGAATTGGAAGACAAGTTGCCGTTTTACCGTACTTTGTCTCTGAATTCATTTCAACCGCACATGCTCAGACAAGAGTGAGATAGTCATGGCCAAAAATATTGGCACCCTTGCATTTTTTTTAAATAATGCACCATTTCCAAATAATGCATCAAATAATGCACCAAAAATATTTTGCTATCCTTATGTATTTTTTTGTTTTGCAGTGCAACAAAACAAAAATCACTTATTCAACCAATTTTAATATAGAAAATGAGTCATTCTGCTGTTTGTGTCACGGTGTGTACCGCAATGAGCATGGAGAAAAGAAAGAAAACCAGAGAATTGTCTGAGGAGGTCAGACACAAGATTGTAGCCAAGCATGGACAATCTTAAGGCCACAAGTCCATCTCCAGAGACCTTGATGTTCCTGTGTCCACCGTACACAATGTTATCAGGAAGTTTAAGGCCCATGGCACTGTAGCCAACATCCCTAGACCTGGCCGCAAGAGAAAACTTGATCGAAGATTGCAGTGAAGGATTGTTCGAATGGTGGAGGAAGCACCTCGATCAACTGCCAAACAGATTCAAGCTGACTTTCAGACACAAGGTAAATCTCACTCACCGCAGGCAGGTTGGTGGTCTTTCTGTCTTCTACAGACTCCTCTCTGGCCTAGCCCCCCCAGCCCTGTCTGCGCTCTGTCCCCCAAGTACTCCTACAGGTCACACAAGATCTGCCAGCAACCCTCTTCTGGTGAAACTGCCAAAATCAAGACTCTCTGCTCACCTTCACTCTTTCATTCCTCTTTTCTCCCGCCTCTGGAACAAACTCCCTCACTCTCTTCAATCCCACTCATCCCTCCAGGTCTTTAAAACAGCTGTTCACCACCATCTCTTATCTTCCCCCATTCCAAAACCTTGATCTTTTCTACCCCTGCTAATTCACCCCTGGTCCACTTTTCTGAAATACCGACGTCTTTCCTGGAAGTTCTTGCAGTGTCCATGTGTTGTTGTTTTTTTACCCCTCAGGCCCCTCCCCCCTTGCCACGCCCCCCCCGAGCCCTCTACCTCCCACAGATCTCCCGATGTCCCTGCTCTCAAATGTTGTACTTGTGTGCTTCCCCCTCTCTCCCCGTCTTGTCTCCCGCTCCCTTTATTTCGTCTTATGTGTCCGTTTTTTTTGTCATTAATGTTAGCTCTTACACGAGCCTCGATCTTGTATACAAAAAAAACCAAAAAAAACAAAAAACAATCACACTCGGTGTTATAAATGGTTTTATCAGCGCACGAATGTAGGTACTCACCTGGTGATCTCACAAGGTTAACGTGAGAAGAACCAAAACGAGAAAAATTCGGCATCCATGGAACTTGTTGTACTTGTACCACAGGGTAGCGGTGCCAGCACCGCTCGATATGGGGCTCTTTACGGTCCCCTTCAAATCACGAATGGAGTTGATGAATCAGTGGCGAAATGTAAGTGATGGGCACGAGAATGGACGCGATGAGCGGGGAATTTAACGTGAGATGGGTGAAGCGATCGGCAAGGAAATGGCGCCAAGAGTTGAGAGTGAAACCAAAATGGCGGGAGGAATGGGGAACGTGAAGGAGGTCGATGGACTCATACAGGGGGTAGAAGGACTGATGATACAGCAAAACGAATGAAACAAACAGATTAAGGAAAATACCGACACAATAAAATAATTTTAAAAATACCAAGGGAAACCAAGGGGGGAACTGGCCACTGGGAGCCAGAGGTGAAATCACGTGAGATTTCACGAGAGCACGTCGCAGCATATGGTCCAACGGCCGAATTACGTGGTAATCTTACAAACTGCATGTTAAATGTGCCTCATTTTCCTCGGGGAGTCAGAATACTGAGTCCACCTTTGAAATGTGAAAAAAAATATTTAAGTGACACTTTGATGCACGCCTGGAACGTATGACGTCAAGACGTATTCTACCAGACAGTCAGGAAGCGCCATTGCGTTTATCATGGTGCAGTTAGAGGGGCCGCGTTTTTCTTTGTACTCGCAGCTGTTTCTAAAGCAACAGGTGCACGTTGTTTTCTTCAATTTGTTCATTGAAATTCGCTCTAAACAAGGTTGAAAGCTACTCAAGGTTTGGGGGTTGTAAAGAGTACAGTACAACTGAACTTAACGATCATCGGAACTGTACATTGATTGGAATCTGCTGGTACAGATTACTGAAAAAATAGTTATTGGGCTGTGTATAATGCAACAGACGATGGCCCCGATGGCTGAGGCCTGTGGTATTCACAAAACCTGTAACGTTTTGGTCGCGTTGGTCAAAATCATTTTGAGTGTCGCTTTGGTCGGTTTATGCTGAAGGGAAAACTTATAGGGGTGGGGGGTGGTGATAACTGTTTTTTGATCGACAAACCATCCTATCTTCTCTGAAGATAAGTAAGACAGTATTGTGGCGGACACGAAAGCTCACTAGCGCGAGGGCATCATTCCGCGCACCAAGTGGGCGGCGGCCACGCCCGAGGGGTAGGCGTGGCCGCGGGATATACACTGGGTGCGCAGCCCGGAACGCTCCAGTGTTACAGTGGAGCTCTTGAATAAAGACTTGCAACTTACCGCGTTGTCCGCTTCCTCCTTGCTTACAAGCAGCGCGCGTAACACCACGCTTCATTGGTGACCTCCGACGTTCTGGTCAGCTGTCACTGACCACCCGAACCCGCCACAGCCATGGCAACCAACGCGGTAGCGATAAAGCTCCCCGAGTTCTGGGAAGCTCAGGCGGAGATCTGGTTCCTGCAGGCCGAAGCCCAGTTCAGGCTTCGAGGCATCACGGCGGATGAGACACGCTACTGCCACGTGGTCGCCTCCCTCGGGGCCGGCACGGCCGCCCGCGTCGTGTCGGTCCTGAGGACCCCATCGGCCGACGACAGGTACGAGGCGATCAAGCGTCTCCTCCTCGCCACGTTCGGCCTCACGGTGGACGCATGGGCCGATCGCCTCTTGGACCTCCCCGAGCTCGGTGACACGCGACCGTCGGTCCGAATGGACCATGTGCTGTCGCTCATGGGCGACGAAACCCCGAACGCTCTATTCCGGGCGTTATTTCGACGCCAGCTGCTGGCACGAGTACGCCTCGCGTTGGCCGGTTCCGTGACAACGGAACCCCGAGCGCTCGCGGCCGAGGCCGACATGTTCTACGCGGCTTTGGACACGCAGGCGAGTTTCGGTGCGGCCATAGCGGCTCCCGAGCCCGAAACTGCTGCGGGTGCCCACCCCTACTACGCGACGCACCGCGTAGCCACTGAACCTCCTGCGGGTGCCCACCCCTACTCCGAGGGGCGCCTCGTGGCGGCCGCCACGCCCCGCCCACCACCATCGCGGAAACCGCGGCCTCCGGCTTCGCCGCAAACCTGGTGCCATTTCCACGCTAGGTTCGGCCACGAGGCCCGGCAATGTCGCCCGCCGTGCTCATTCGGCAGGTCGGGAAACGCCCGGGCCGGCCCTCAGTAGTGGCATTGAGCACCGGCCGATTAAACAGCCTCCTGTACATAACGGACACCTTATCCGGGCGCCGTTACCTGTGCGACACGGGAGCGCAGGTGAGTGTCGTTCCCGCCGATACGTCCGACAAGCAGACCGCGGGCCGGGGTCCTGCTCTGCTTGCTGCCAACGGTACGCCCATTCGCACGTACGGAAAACGCTGCCTTTCTCTGCGGTTCGGAGGGCAGGTTTTCCGATGGTCGTTCGTGACTGCCGACGTGCCTATGGCACTGCTCGGCACGGACTTCCTCTGTGCCAATGGCCTGTTGGTCGACGTAAAGCACAGAAGGCTTGTCCAGGCTGAGACGTTCAGCTCGCTCGCTTGCGCGCTGCCCGCCTCATTGAGCAGCTCACGGAGCGGCTCATCGAGCGGCTCGCCGAGCGGCTTGCTGAGCGGTTCGGTTCCGGCCAGGTTCATCTGCACGCTTCCGGCGGCGGACGAATTCACCCGCCTCCTCGCCCGTTTCCCGGCCCTCATGAGGCCCACCTTCTCGGCGGGGACCGTCAAGCATGGGGTGGAACATCACATCCCCACCGCCGGGCCACCGGTCTATGCCCGGGCACGCCGCCTCGAGCCGACGAAGCTCGCGGTTGCTAAAGCCGAGTTTGCTACGCTGGAGCGGCTCGGCATCGTGCGGCGCTCCGAGAGTGCTTGGGCGTCGCCGCTCCACATCGTGCCCAAGCCCGGCGGGGGATGGCGACCGTGCGGGGACTACCGCCGTCTCAACGACGCCACCACCCCCGACCGCTACCCCGTCCCCCATATTCAGGACTTTTCCGCCCGCTTGGCGAATATGTCCTTCTTCTCGAAGGTGGACCTCATACGCGGTTACCACCAGGTCCCCGTCAGGCCGGAGGACATCCCGAAGACGGCTGTCATCACGCCGTTCGGTCTTTTCGAATGTCTTCAGATGCCCTTCGGTTTGAAGAATGCGGCTCAGGCGTTCCAGCGCCTCATGGACAGCATCTTGCGCGACTTGGATTTCGTCTACGTCTATCTGGATGACATCCTCGTCGCAAGTGCGTCCCGCGAAGAGCACCTCCACCATCTCCGCACGCTCTTCGAACGCCTGGGCCAGCACGGCCTGATCGTGAACCCCGCCAAGTGCCGGTTCGGTGTCACTGAAATCGACTTTTTGGGGCACCACGTCACCAGGCACGGGGCCATCCCTCTCCCGGCCAAAGTGAAGGCGGTGAAGGGGTTTCCGCGCCCCCGCATGATCAGGGGGCTCCAGGAGTTCCCGGGCATGGTAAACTTTTACCATCGGTTCCTGCCCCGCATCGCCCAGCTCCTGCGCCCCCTGCACGAGGCCCTCCGAGGGAAGCCGGGCAAAGGTGACGTCACCTGGACCGAGCAGATGGACGCGGCGTTCGTGGGCGCGAAGCTCGCCTTGGCTAACGCCACCATGCTCGCGCACCCGGCGCCCGATGCACCGATCGCCCTCACCACCGACGCCTCGGACTACGCGGTGGGCGCGGTGCACGAGCAATGGGTGCGTGGAGCTTGGCAACCGCTGGCGTTCTTCAGCCGGCAGCTTCGCCTGCCCGAACGCCGGTACAGTACTTTCGACCGCGAATTGCTCGGGCTCCACCTGGCAGTCAGGCACTTCCGCCATCTGCTCGAGGGCCGTGCGTTCACGGCCTTCGTTGACCACAAGCCACTGGTGTTCACGATGGGCAAGGTCGCCGAGCAGTGGTCGGCCTGGCAGCAGCGTCACCTCTCGGCAGTGTCCGAATACACGACGGACATCCGGCACGTCGCGGGGAAGGACAACCCGGTGGCGGATTGCCTTTCCCGTTCCGTTGCCTACGCGGTCCACCTCGGCATCGACTATGCACGGATGGCGGCGGACCAGGCCGCCGACCCCGACGACCAGGCCTTGCGGACCGCCGTTACGGGCCTCCGCGTCACCGAGGTGCCGTTCAACGGCGCGGGCACGGCCCTCTGGTGCGACGTCTCCCTCGGGCGGCCTCGCCCCATCGTGCCCGCGGGCTGGCAGTGCCAGATTTTCGACGCCATCCACGGCCTGTCCCACGAGGGCCTCCCAGAGGTTGATCGCCGACAAGTTTGTCTGGCATGGCCTCCGGAAGGCCGTCCGCGGCTGGGCCAGGACGTGCCTCGCGTGCCAGCGCGCAAAGGTGCACCGACACACCCAGGCCCCATTGGCCCCGTTTGCGGTGCCGGAACGTCGGTTTGACCACGTTCACGTTGACTTGGTGGGACCTCTGCCCCCCTCGCGGGGTTTCACCCACATCCTGACCATGATGGACCGCACCACCCGGTGGCCGGAGGCCGTGCCTTTGGCGTCAACGACGGCGGCAGACGTCGCGCAGGCATTCATCGCCACCTGGGTCGCCCGGTTCGGCGCCCCCTCGGACATCTCGTCCGACCGCGGCCCCCAGTTCACCTCGGAGCTCTGGGGGGCGGTCGCGCGGGGGCTTGGGGTCCAGCTGCACCGCACCACGGCCTACCACCCCCAGGCTAACGGCCTGTGCGAGCGGTTCCACCGCTCGTTGAAGGCCGCGCTCCGGGCGACCCTCCGCGACGGCGGCTGGGTCGACAGGCTCCCCTGGGTGCTGCTGGGCCTCCGGACGGCGCCCAAGGATGACCTGCGCGCATCCGCGGCGGAGTTGGTCTTCGGGTAACCGCTGCGGGTGCCGGGCGAGTTCCTCCCCGACTCCACGGCACCATGGTCTGCGGCGCAGGAGCGCTGCGCACTGCAGGAGACCGCCCAGAGGTCCGCCCCGGTGCCCACGGCGCACCACGGGCACCCACCTACGCACGTCGCCCTGGAGCTTCGCACCGCGGAGTACGTCTTCGTCCGGCACGACGCCCACTGGACACCACTGCGGCCCCCGTACGACAGGCCTTTCCGCGTGCTGGAGACCGGGGTGAAACATTTCACCTTGGACATCGGCGGCACTCCTGACCGTGTCTCCATAGACCGCCTCAAGCCGGCCCACCTCGACGTGGACCACCCACCGCCGCTGGCTCGGCCCCCACGTCGGGGCCGCCCCCTGGCGGGCGGACCCCTGGCACCGCCCGGCCTCGCCGGCACGCCGCCCCCCGAGCCTGCACCCATCCCGGGTGCAGCCGGAGGCATCCCAGCTGGCATCCCTGCACCCCGGACGCCGCCAGTCGCCAGAGGGCGCTTCGGCCGGGTCATCCGTTTGCCCCGCAAACTCGCCCTCCAGGTGCGCGGGAATTCTGGGGGGGCGCGTGTGGCGGACACGAAAGCTCACTGGCGCGAGGGCATCATTGCGCGCACCAAGTGGGCGGCGGCCACGCCCGAGGGGTAGGCGTGGCCGCGGGATATACACCGGGCGCGCAGCCCGGAACGCTCCAGTGTTACAGTGGAGCTCTTGAATGAAGACTCTTACAACTTACCGCGTTGTCCACTTCCTCCTTGCTTACTTGCAGCGTGCGTAACACCGCGCTTCAGTATCAACATGGTGGCCGTAATGTAGAAATTGTGGGTGGAGTCTGGCAAGTTGTCCAACCAATAGGTGGAACACAGACGCAAGCACTGCTCATTTTATAGTATATCAGAGAAGCTGATAGATTTGTAATATTTAGGATACTAGTACCCGACTGCAGAGCCGCAATGAGCCGGCGAGGCCAAAGCCTCTTGCCACTATTTTACCCATCACTATGGCATCAGTAGGTTAGGTAGTTGGTAGCAGGTAGGTGTAGTAGGTACCGTACCTCGTTCAAAATGACACCATTTGCATTCTGGATGAGATTAAAATTTATAAAATTTCCTTCTTGATTAATTCGGTGAATTCCGTCTCAACTTCGGATATTTCCGGCCTTGAAAAACTATCCCCTCCGGCCGCGAGATTTCTAAAAAATACTTCTTCGTCAATTTTACAATATTTGACGCCGTTTTCAGCCTCCGAAATGTGGTAAAAAGCTTTTTTGAAATATTTTTTCAAATGCTCGAATCTCATTGGTTCCGGTTATTGGTGACGATTTTCGTTGAAGATAACCAGGGCCCGTGCGGGCCCGGGGAACGAGGTTGGTCTTAAAGTATTTTAATTACAAATTAGAGGTGCATAAGATTGTGAATCAAACAAAGACGGGCGAAACAAACTCCTATTGAACTTTTTCGCAATTTTTTAATGCATACTTCCGCATCCGGAAGATGGCGGCCTCCATTGAGTGATTTGGTTTTTGAAATATTTTTTCAAATGCTCGAATCTCATTGGTTCCGGTGTTTGGTGACGATTTTTGTTTGAAGATATCCAGGCTCGTGCAGGCCGAGGTTGGTCTTAAAGTATTTTAATTACAAATTAGAGGGGCATAAGATTGTGAATCAAAAAAGACGAGTGAAACAAACTCCTATTGAACTTTTTTCAATTTGTTATGCATACTTCCGCATCCGCAAGATGGCGGCCTCCATTGAGCGATTTGGTGCGTCAAAGCTTCGAAATTCTCAAGGGATCCAGCAAAATCTGGCTTTTCAACATAATACGTACGCGTTCATTCACAACACCAGTTTCGCCGGCTATTAAATATAGACCGCCTTTGGAGGCCATTTTTCCCCGCAGAGCAGGGGATGGCCTTTTTTGGGCGCCGTAGTCCCCTTTTTTGGGTGCCGTAGTCCCCTTTTTGAAACAATGTTTTATGGCCAGATGCCCTTCCTGCCACCAACCCTGTTAGGCACCTCTTGCGACACACAGGGAATTACCAGTGAACTGGTACTCAATTTTCCGACCTCGGAAGGATGACAGGCTGAGTCATCCCCCCTGGTGTTAATTCAGCGATCGACCGGGATTACGAACTCAGGATCCTAGGATCCCAAGCCGGCACCCGAACCGCTAAGCCAACACCATAGGACTGCAGATTATTGTCAAAAAGTGCCTTAAAATGGCGGAACTGGCAACTAGCTTCCTACCAGCTACTTTTGGTATTTTTTATAAAGTAGGGGCCTTGACAAGTTCACAAACCAAAAATACCCAGAATACCTCTGGGGGAACATGCTTAAATGACGTCATCAAAATGGCTGCCAAAATTGTAAAGTTTTGCATTGTGTACAGGTGCTGACGTGGTACCTAACCGTTTATATAGTAGTTTTACTGTCAAGAGAAAAAGCATCAGCCTTTTCCTGGGATGAACACTGTTTCATTTGTGAGAACCAGTGAATAAAAAGAAAGGAATAAAAACTTACAGCAGCGAATATGAAGCCAGCAGAAGTTCGTGAGAATGTGCTTACAACAATGAATGGTTCTGATTACAAAAATGATTCCCAAATACTTCACCGTGCAGTTAGTATTATTCGCAGAGACATAGAAAAATTACAACCAACAACTGAATACCCTAACACCCAAGAAATTGATCTTAATGCATCAGCTGCGTTTAATTTAAATATTATTTAAATATTTAAATTAAAATATTAAATTAATTTAAATGCATTGTATACAAAATGCATGCATTTAAATTAATTTATTATTTAAATATTATTTAAATATTATTTTAAATATAATTAATAATATTATTTTTTAATTATTATTAAATATTAATATTATTAAATAGAATATTTAAATCAGATGCTAGTATCATTTTATTACAGATCAGGACACAGGGACCCTCAATGTAAAAAATAAAATACAGAAACTTAATAAAAATGGAGGCCATCTTGATGACGTCACTTGAACATGTTCCCCCAAGGGGATTCTGGGTATTTTTGGTGTGTGAAGTAGTCAGGGCCCATACTTTATATAAATATCAAAATTACCTGGTAGGAAGCTAGTTGCCACTTCACCCTCATTTTCGTGCTCAATCTGCAGCCCTACCAGGCTAGGACATTAAATATGTGGACATTTAATTGTTTACATCAGGCCAAAGTAATTGGTTTGTAATAATAATAATAATTCGGGCTGTTTGCGGACATTTTGTTTTGCTCTTGATGCAATTGTCGTTTAACGTTTGCCATACTGAATGTTTCCCAGGTGGCTACTCCTTTCAAAACCCTTTCCTTTTGTTTTTGAAAGTTCCTTTCAAAACATTTTGGATAATATCTCGTGAGATTCTCATTCGATTTTCAATCGGACCTCCGGAGGAATCACCAGATATTCCTGTCAAACTTCCTGCCGATGTACTGAAAAGCCAATCGGTGATAAATCTGGAAGTATTGCAGTTGAAAGCGAAAGTATCTTTTCTCCATTCTGTTTCCATTTTGTTTTGTTGTGTTTGCAGGCAGTTGGACAACTTGCTGTTACCCATGGTGGTTTGGGGCTGTCGAGTCCCCCGTCACCACATTTCCTGTATGTTTCTCACGGACGATCAAGAAACAGTTATCACCGGTTGCCGGGATGGTGAGGTCTGTTTGTGGAACTTATCCTCCAGCCTTCAGGTATGTGGTTCTTCTGTTTGTCACACATCAATATGACGAATCCATTGAACTAGGTAATGTTGAGGGGGTTTAGTATTCGGACATACAAGGATTGTTTTAGTGAAAGTTGCACTGTTACACTTTACTTCCCATTCCTTTCGTATGGATCACATGACTGCTGGTTGCTTCATTTGGTGGGGGGGCACGGTTGTGCTGCTCATACAGTACCCCCTGTGGATTATTATTAATATTATGGTTGTCTACCTGTAGGCAGGTTCATTTGCCGTGAAAGGGGTGGTTTGCCACTACCTTCCAGCAGTCGTTAGGGCAGGAATTTGGAATTTGTTCAGGATGCCGGCGATGGTTTGCTCACTCTTTGCAAAAGACACAGTGGGATCATTAACATCCACGAACTAATGGGGATAGATGGGACACCAGCTGAACGTCCATACGAGCGATGGCACGCACATTGATGCCTCACCCTGCCTGTGAATCACTAGGAAGACAGTTCACACCTGGGCCAACATTTGAACCCAGGCTAGACAACTTACATGTGAGTGGGTATACCTCTGGGCCCTCCTGGCAGCTCCCCTTGTACATTAGAGCAGGACTTTGTGATTTGGCCACGGTAACTGGTGATAACTCGCCGACTTTTCGTGAAGGACACCGTGGGATCTTTAACATCCACCAACTAATGTTTGTATATGGGATTCCAGTTTAACATCCCTCTGAGGGATGGCACACACATTGATGCCTCACTTTGCATGAAAAACACCAGGATGACAGTTTATATCTGGGTCCAGATTCAAACCTAAGTTAGAAAGTTCAGAGGTGAGCAGGCTTTACTAAACTTTGCATTATGGTGGAATACAGTCTGACATCCTGCCTCTGGCATATACAATCTGGCATCCTGTCTTACTCTCCAAACTCTCTGCTAATGGCATCCAAGGCCAACTCCACAGGTAGCTTACTGACGTCCTCTACTCTCATAGCCAATGTATGGCTCTCAATGGAATCCTTTCATGTCCTCTCCCTCTCAAAGCTGGGGTGCCCCAAGGCAGTTTTCTGGGTCCAGTCCTATTCCTGATCTTCATCAATGATCTCGTTGGAAAAACCTCTATTTTTCTATTTCTATTTGCTGAAAACTCACCCTATGCCGTGACAGCCCTCATCCTTCAGGTAGGCCGGCTGATGCCTCCTCCCTCTCTTCAGACCTTGAGAAATCAGAACCTGGTAAAAAAAACTTGGAGGAAAATGTATTTCAATCCTGATAAATCTCACATTCTCACTATCTCTCTTTCCAAAAGGACCATCTGGCAAACCATCCTATCTTTTTTCTTAACAAGTTCCCTCATTCAAACTCCTGTGTCTTACGATCAGCCATGGTCCTTCTTGGGCAAAGTACATTTCTAAGTTGGCCTTCAAAGCCAGCCGCCGACTGGACATCCTCTGTCATATAAAGTCCTTCCTTGGCACACCTGAACTCCTATCCACCTACAAGGCTTTCATCCACAGCTTGATGGAGTACTGCTCTTCCCTCTCTGGGCTGGCTGTTCTACCTCACCTCTTGCTCAGTTTGACGCCATTGAAAAAAGGCCTTCAATATTATTGGAATCTACCGTGATGAAGTTGAGTCTATGGACCTAACACTTTGCCATTACAGACAGGTCGGTGGCCTTCTACCGCTTCCTTTCTGGTCTTGCACTCTCTCCTTTTTCCATGCTTTGTTCCCCTCCTCCCTGGATTTCTGCAGGTGTCACACGGTCCACCATCAACCACCTCAATCTGGTGGAACTACTAGAATTCAAGATCACTGCTCACTCTCACATATTTGTTCCTCTTTTTCCCATGTGTGGAACTAACTTCCATATGCTCTTTCATCTCATTCTCCCCTTCAGGTCTTTCAGACAGCTGTCCATCACCATCTCAGTTCATCTCCAATCCGAAGCCATGATGTTTTCGTTGCGATTTATTCCTGATGGCCCAGGAAAAAAACGCATTTGGAATCAAGTCACCAGACCCACCGCTTATGCTGAAATTGTAAACATGCACAATGAGGAGGATGCAACAAATCACCATTTTCGGCAAATCATCCAGTATCAATCTTTAAATACTCCAAAATATTTAGAGTGCTTACATTTGACTCACCTGTCCAGTATTGGGTTTTCCTGAGGGCCAATAGTCCTGGCGACATATAACACAACTGGAGCCATTTCAAGAACATCCTTATTTTGACAATTCGTTTGGAGCGCTCCATTCTCAGTCAAACAACCTTCATCGTCAGATATGGTTCAGTGAAATCACAGAAGGAACGTCATGGCAGCAGACACACTCCACCTCACTCGCTTTTACGACACATCACCCGCATGTACACCAGTCGGCGTTTTCGGTTCTCGCACCTGCCTCCGGGCTTTCATCGCTCGATTGCGAGCTGTCATCGTCATGAACAACTTTCCTCTTGAGTTTAAATGCATAAAAGGTCGTTCATACCATACTCATCACAAAAATAACAGGGTGAGCACTCTACACTTCATAACTCTGGTTTCTCTGTCAGTTTTTTTTTAATTTTTTTTTTTTGTATACTGAATCGAGGCTCGTGAAAGAGCTGACAACCGCGAGGGAAAGACAGTACAGGGGGACCGCGAGGGAAAGACAGCACAGGGGGACCACGAGGGAAAGACAGCACAGGGGGACCACAAGGGAAAGGCAGCACAGGGGGACCGCGAGGGAAAGACAGTTCAGGGGGACCGCGAGGGAAAGACAGCACAGGGGGACCATGAGGGAAAGACAGCACAGGGGGACCACGAGGGAAAGACAGCACAGGGGGACCGTGAGGGAAAGACAGCACAGGGGGACCGCGAGGGAAAGACAGCACAGGGGGACCATGAGGGAAAGACATCACAGGGGGACCGCGAGGGAAAGACAGCACAGGGGGACCACGAGGGAAAGACAGCACGGGGGGACCGCGAGGGAAAGACAGCACAGGGGGACCACGAGGGAAAGACAGCACAGGGGGACCACGAGGGAAAGACAGTACAGGGGGACCACGAGGGAAAGACAGCACAGGGGGACCGTGAGGGAAAGACAGCACAGGGGGACCGCGAGGGAAAGACAGCACAGGGGGACCACGAGGGAAAGACAGCACAGGGGGGCCGCGAGGGAAAGACAGCACAGGGGGACCATGAGGGAAAGACAGCACAGGGGGACCGCGAGGGAAAGACAGCTCAGGGGGACCACGAGGGAAAGACAGCACAGGGGGACCACGAGGGAAGGACAGCACAGGGGGACCACGAGGGAAAGACAGCACAGGGGGACCACGAGGGAAAGACAGCACAGGGGGACCGCGAGGGAAAGACAGCACAGGGGGACCACGAGGGAAAGACAGCACAGGGGGACCATGAGGGAAAGACAGAACAGGGGGACCATGAGGGAAAGACAGCACAGGGGGACCACCAGGGAAAGACAGTACAGGGGGACCGCGAGGGAAAGACAGCACAGGGGGACCGTGAGGGAAAGACAGCACAGGGGGACCGCGAGGGAAAGACAGCACAGGGGGACCGCGAGGGAAAGACAGCACAGGGGGACCGCGAGGGAAAGACAGCACAGGGGGACCGCGAGGGAAAGACAGCACAGGGGGACCGCGAGGGAAAGACAGCACAGGGGGACCGTGAGGGAAAGACAGCACAGGGGGACCACGAGGGAAAGACAGTACAGGGGGACCACGAGGGAAAGACAGCACAGGGGGACCGCGAGGGAAAGACAGTACAGGGGGACCACGAGGGAAAGACAGCACAGGGGGACCACGAGGGAAAGACAGCTGTTGGAAGGTTAGGACGAATGACGTCATGAAATTGAGGATTGCGCTGATTGGTCAGAACTCAGTCATTTATGAGCAGCATTCTACACTTTTCTTGAAATATTTATTTTGTAAAGTGATTTTAACATGTATATATTTCCAGGATACCTTTAGAACGTGACTATGATGTACACGCAAGCTAATATTCCTGGAGTGTTTGTTTAACATCCACCCAATTATGCTGGCAGACGGGACACCCAGCTTAACGTCTGTCCAAGGGACAGTGTGCTTCGTGATACAACATCCTGCCTTGTGAAGCAAAATCTGTCGATTTTGAGTCGGGTCGAGACCCGATCCTTGACTAGACAGCTCCAACCTGTCAGAACTGCTTCCTCGATGGGAATACAAAGAGAAAGAAACGCAAATGAAGAAGCACACCGTGAAATTAATAATGTAGAAGGAAAGCAAAGAGAAAGTTGGACACCTTTTGTTTAAGTCTCAACACATCCATTATGTTTTGTGCCAGGAGATGTGGCTTGTTGAGAGTTTAATTGCTTTAGGACAAGACTGATGCTTTTGTAGGTGGGGAGTACAAAACGTGACATTTTTGCAAGTTCTTTAAACTTTTGAATCAACCTGTTAAGTTTTTTTTTTTTTGTTCGTTTCTGTTTATTTTGTATTTTGTTTGTACACAAAACATTGATTCATGGAAGAGTGAGGTGAACGAGGGTAAAACGCAACACACCGATATTGGGTAAGTCGGACAACAGTTGGATTCAACAAACAAGTGAATAGATGAACAGTAAAGAGAGAGAAGAAGGAAGATGGTTACTTGTAAGGAAGAATGGTGGGTGGGTTTGGGGAGCATTTGTGGGTGTAGATTATGGGTAGAGAGGGCAAATGATCTGTGGTATCGGGTTTCCGTGGAGAAAAGAGCATATAATTGAACAGACTGAGAAAGGTGGTGATTCTACAAGTAGAACAAGGAGAAAAGACATAAAATGTCATAGTCCCCATGGTTTTAGCAAATTACGGAGTTAAAGGCCACCAGTTGGCCATTTTTGGTCAGATTACATAACAAAATACTCCACATATGTATACCATCATGTCTTGTCTTTGTGCCTAGTTTGAACAAAACCAGTCCATGCATGGCTGAGAAATGGTTGGGTTCACGTTTATGTAACAAAATGTCCACCAGTCGGCCATCTTGGATCTGATCTCGAAACTAATTGACATGCATATGTAGGCCATTATTCGTTGTCTGCGTGCTAAGGTTGAACAAAATTGGTAAATGCATTTCCGAGAAATGATTACGGATGTGTTCATTATTGGGGTGTTTTTTTTTACAACTAAAATGGCCGCCATTCTACCAGTCGGCCATCTTTTATCAGATCACCAAATAAAGTGAGGTGCTTGTGTATGCTATAATGTTCTGTGCTTTTGCCAAGTTTGAACAAAGTCGTACCATGCATGTCTGAGAAATAGTTGGGGACACCTTTAACGAAGAAAATGGCCGCCAGTCGGCCATCTTGTAACTGATGTCGAAAAGAATGGCATGCATATGTAAACCATCATTCATTATCTATTTTTCAAGTTTGAACAACATCAGTAAATGCAAGTCTGAGAAATGGTTGAGGACGTGTTCAATATTGGGTTTTTTTTAGCCGTGTCGCAGACGCTGCTAATAGAGTGCCCTCTGCTGTTGTTGTTGTTCTTCTTGTTCTTCTTGTTCTTCTTCTTCTTCTTCTTGTTCTTTCAGAGAAGACAAAACCTCAAAGCTCCACCCATTCTGGGAACCATAGCTCCACCCATTTTGGGAGAGGCTTCATATAAACAAATATCCACCATTTTATTAACTCGCATAGCTTTGAGGCCTGTTTTGTAGGCCCGTGGTGTCTTCCTCTCTCACACAGTTTTATTTCAAATTCAAATTCGATATATCATTTCATTTTTCACAGTCGCTAACATAGTTTTAGACTCGGTTGAAAAAAAACGGGAAGAAAATCCGATGAAAGTTGCCCTTTATAGAACGAAATGAATTCTCAAAGGCCTGTAACTTCAAGTCCATTGAGATTTTTTTTTTTTAATCGTGGCATGGTCACTCATACACCGCCCGAAATAACAGACGGGAAAATGCCGAGATATATATATTTTGTTTAAATCGCGGCATGGTCAGTCATACACCGCCCAAAATAACAGATGGGAAAATGCCGAGATATATTAAAAATTCGTCCATTTGATGACAATCGTCACGATGAAATATTTAATTTATACGTCGTCACAATAATGTGGAGAGAGGAGCATAGCTTCGTTCACGTGTCGCCACATACGGGAAATTGCCGAGATATATATTTTTAAAATCGCGGCATGGTCAGTCATACACCGCCTGAAATAACAGACGGGAAAATGCCGAGATATATTAAAAATTCGTCGCCACACACGAGAAATTGCCGAGATATATTTTCACTTTGCACAAAAATAACATCAAGTAATCGAATCAATAGGAATGTCCTGTGCCTATAACATCGACGTTATAGGCACAGCTGCATCTAGGCATTGTGTAACATCGACGTGGCTTTTGTTTTAATTAAAACTTTTTGTACTTGTTACAACTAAAATGGCCTCCAGTCGGCCATCTCTGATTGTGTCGCGAAACGAAATGATGTGCATATGTATACCTTCATGTATTGTCTTTCTGCCAAGTATGAACAACATTGGTGCATACATGTCGAAGATATGGTTGCGGACGGACAGACGTACGAGACCTCATCCATAAGCCCACATTTCAGATGAAGTCCAATGGGGGCTAATACAACAGGAGCAAAGGTGTGGAGGTTAGCAGTAAACCTGCATTATGGGCGTTTTTCAAGAGAGAGGTTAATTGAAGAATGGATCCAATTTGGAGGGACAGAAGGTGGAAAGAAAGTCGGGAGCAAAGTTGGAAGGGTGGTGGATTGAAAAACGAGATGCCACCAACTGGTTTGCGATGAGAAAGGAGCAAACACTTTGCCTCTGCTTCTTTATGAGAGGTGCCAATGATGTTGAGAGTTCTGGACTCGACAGCAATCTAGTGCACCGGTGTGAACCAGGGTCACCAGACCATAGGGAAAGCAGTACTCCCTTGCCCAGCAGACGAAGGCCTTTTATACGACGAGAAGTTCAAATTAACCGAGCAATTACTTGGCAGGATGAAGGAAGCCCAGTATGTGGCTGACTTTATAGGCCAGATTTGATACATGGTCTGCCTTAGAGAGGTCATGGCTGATGGTGGGGGTCAGATTTTCAAGAGACTGAACCTCTTTCAGTTGCTGAACATGGAAATATTTTGTCGAGCTCATTAAACTATCGTTCTGAAGAGGCGGTGTGAAAATTTGAAATAGGTCTTTATTGAATGATATTTTCCAAGTGTGAGACCAATGTTCTTTTCAGGTCAGCAGAGATGGATGCAGTTGCTTAAGGCCCCTATTTGGGATGGAATACCACATGACAGAATATACAAAGAGTGAAATCACCAGCAAAGAGTAAAAGAGCAGTAGAGATATCAAATATTTCCAGAAGGAACAATAATTGGCCCAAAACTTTGGGGTACTCCAACCTCTATGGGGAGAGGAGGTGAAAATATTGCATTGAGAGCTACTACCTGCTGAGTGCGTGAGATCCAAGCAATGACTGTTTGGAGGAAGTCAGTAAGTTTGGAAATAATAGGGCCTCAGATGCCATTCACAGAAATCCTGACATGCAGAGCTGAGTGCCGGACTGTCAAATATCCGAAATATGTGCAGACACACAACCCTGACCTCACATTTGAGATTCAGAGCCACCTCACATTCATTTCACATTCATCCAGATTCAGAGCCACCTCACCTCACATTCATTCAGAGAGATTTCTGAGAGAGAGTATCAAGGTAAATATAAGCTACAGGAATGTTCTCGTATCAAACTTTCTAGAAGGATATAATCTAAACATTTGGGAATCAAGAGGGGATGAATAAACAACCAATCAGAGTGGCTCTCAGAAGTAATGCTATTGTAGATTCGATTGCAATGTAAAACTGGGATTAAACTACTGGTTTTGCAGGAAGCAGACACTATCCACCATCACATAGGATTTTGGGGGCAGGGGAATATAACCCCCTTTACTTTTTTGTAAACTAGCTAAGCTATCCCCCTCCACTTTTTCTGAAGTAGCTATATTAAGCCGCCCTGTACCCTACCCGCCATCTTCCTCTCGTGCTCCCCACTATCTCCACAAAAGGTCAAAAATGCATGCAGCCAATTATTACAT
The DNA here is from genome assembly GCF_964187855.1 of Myxine glutinosa. NCBI lineage: Eukaryota > Metazoa > Chordata > Myxini > Myxiniformes > Myxinidae > Myxine > Myxine glutinosa. The sequence goes on along the minus strand of NC_136262.1, from coordinate 28,004,728 downwards.
CCACTTTGACACCTGAGGCCAAAATGTTCAAATAAGAATGAAGAACTAGTCTTGCAGGTGAATGTCAGATGTTGATCGATGTTTGCTAACCACTGCGGAAAGCAAGAAGCTGACATTTCAGGTGTTAACCCTTCGTCGGAGCAAAAGAGAGGGTGCTCAGAGGGTGCTTCTCCTTGCTTCCCACAGCGGTTAGCATCCCTTAATCAACATCTGGTTGCTTTAATCTGTATTTTAAATAAAAAGTTAAATCTTCAGCAAAAACAAATAACATAAGAAAGACGTCATGTGGAGCATGATACCTGCAGAATTCCTAAAACAAATTTGACTTTAAAAATAATTGGTGGTTGAATTCAAAGACCAAATATACAAATCATTTTCAAATATCAAGCTAATCGCATGAAAATTGACAATTTTATAGAAATTCAGCCTATGTTGACCTTTTGACCTATATACCTTAAAAATAATTGGTTGTTGAATTCAGTGACCTGATATGCAAATTGTATTCAAATTTCAAGCCAATCTGATGAAAATTGAGGATTTTAGAAGTTGCCCTTAAGTTATTGACCTTTGGCCTATGTTGAGCACAAAATAATTGGCGGTTGAATTCAGTGACCTGATATGCAAACCCTCTTCAAATTTTTAGTTAATCGGATGAAAATTGACAATTTTAAAAATTAGGCTTATGTTTACCTTTTGGCCTATGTTGACCTCAAAAATACTTGGTGGTTGAATTCAGTTAGCTGATATGCAAATGCTATAAAAATTTCAAGTCAATCGGATGAAAATTGAGGATTTTAGAAGTTGCCCTTAAGTTATTGACCTTTGGCCTATGTTGACCACCGGATGAAAATTGACAATTTTAGAAATTAGGCTTATGTTTACCTTTTGGCCTATGTTGACCTCAAAAATACTTGGTGGTTGAATTCAGTTAGCTGATCTGCAAATGCTATAAAAATTTCAAGTCAATCGGATGAAAATTGAGGATTTTAGAGATTTAAATAAAGTGGTTGACCTTTGGCCAAAGTTGACCTTTTGACCTCAAAAATATATAGGATTCTGTCAGACCACCAATTCTACCGTTTGGTGAAGTTTCGTGAAGATCAGTTTAAAATTGTGACCTGTAAAACAACAAAAAAATTTGACTGACTTTCTTTCTCACTTCAACTTTGTCCTTTTTGCATTCTGATCCATCAACATCACCTCTTGTGTCCCTGTTTCCTCGCCACAGCTGTTACGGGTTTTCATCTGTAACCACCATATGCAGCGAATGCTAAACAAATGCAGAAATCAACGCCTCTGTCAACCATTCTTGCCATGTTCAATTGAGTGTGACTGACATACATGAAAACGACCTTCCTGTCCTAGCTGTCCGGACTAATGGTCTAGTCCACCTTGGGTTGAGACACACCTTACTAACCCGTTGGCTTTTTGGCATCACGACAGTCAATCTGCACATAAAGAAAGGGTCATAGTAGCATCATCCTGATTTATTTAAATAATTAAATAAATGTCACATGATCCATATGTGGATGGAGAGGTTTTATTTAATCTTTGTTTACTGAGACTTTAACACAGCAGACTTAGCAAGTGCATGACAAACTGCATCAAGATACCCACACACGACAAACTGCATCAAGATACCCACGCACGACAAACTGTATCATTACCCTTTATTTTATTACAATCCAACATCGAGTCTCATAAATGGTGATGATGATTACATGGATGAGAGACAGAATGGCTAAACATATTTTGAAAACTGACATTAATTTACTCGCGCATAAGTGCATGTCCCGAGATAGCAGGTTAAACCAACCAACACTCAAGGTTAACAGGACAACTTGGAGATGGGGTATTCATTGACCTTTGACCTTAATTTAGGTTTGAATCCTGACCCATTAATAAATTGCCACTCTGGGAGTTTACAAGTGTTGCACCAGTGAGTACACCATGCATTGAATGGGATGTTTAGCTGTGTTACCCTTACCCATCTGCTAGAATTTGGTGAGGACTTTAAATATCCCATGGTGTCTTTCACAAGAATAGACCATTGTGTGTCAACCACCTTCATCAGGTGCTCATTGGAACCAGCGTACAGCTGATGATGAAAAGTTGCTTTGCTATCCAGATAATTAACCCTCAAAGGCAGTCAATCTGAGGGCCAGGGTGTGGAGGGGAAAGGGAGATATAGAGAGATAGATATAGAGAGATAGATATAGAGAGATAGATATAGAGAGATAGATATAGAGAGATAGATATAGAGATATATATATATATAGATATACAGATATATATATATAGATATACAGTCACGTGAAAAAGTAAGTACATCCCATGGAAAGTTTTGACTTTTTCAACATACAGCTATTTGATCTTCATTTCAACAATATTGAGAGATAAAGGTGATGTAATATAACAAATATCATGAAACATTTACATTTTGTAGTCCATTGTATAATTTAAATAAACATAAATGCAAATTTCGCATGTGGAAAAAGTAAGTACACCCTTGGCTCTAATCGGTGGTATTGCCCCCTTTGGCAGAAACAACCTAAAGTAGGCGTTTCTTATAACTGTCTACCAGTCTCTGACATCGACTGGGAGAAATTTTTGCCCACTCCTCCATGCAGAATTCTTTCAGCTGTGCGATGTTTGAGGGGTTTCTTGCATGCACAGCTCGTTTCAAATCCCCCCACAACATCTCGATGGGATTTAGATCCGGGCTTTGACTTGGCCATTCCAGAACCCTCCATTTCTTTCTTTTCAGCCATTCCTTGGTGGATTTACTGGTATGTTTAGGGTCATTGTCATGTTGCAAGGTCCACCTTCAGTTGAGCTTCAACTTTCCGACAGATGGCCTCACATTATCCTCTAGCACCCCCTGGTACAATGAAGAATTCATAGTGGATTCTATGATGGTGAGCTGCCCAGGCCCTGATGCAGCAAAGCTGCCCCAAACCATAATTTTCCACCACCGTGCTTTACAGTTGGTATCAGGTTCTTGTGGTCAAATGCTGTCTTTGGGTTTTGCCAAACAGGTCTTCTGGTACTGTGGCCAAATAGCTCTACCTTTGACTCATCTGTCCAGAGCACATTGTTCCAGAAGTGCTGGTCTTTGCCTCGGTGTTCATTGGCTAACTTTAGTCTTGCCCTGATGTTCTTTCTGGACAGCAAAGGGTTCCTCCTGGCACACCTCCCATGTAGATCAAATTTGTGCAGCCTCTTTCTAATGGTAGACTCGTGGACTTTGACATCAACCGTGGCAAGAGCTACCTGTGGGTCCCGTGATGACATTCTGGGGTTCTTAGAGACTTCTTTCAGCATCTTGCGGTCTGCTCTCGGGCTGAACTTGCTGGGGCAGCCTGGCCTGAACAAGTTGGCAGTTGTTTGGAATCTTCTCCACTTGTAGATGATCTTCCGGACAGTCGAATGATTGATTTTAAATTGTTTGGAGATCTTTTTAAATCCGTTCCCAGACTCGTAGGCATCTATAACCTTCTTTCTGAAGGCCTCAGAGAGCTCTTTTGATCTCGGCATGGTGACGCCGCACACTTCAACAACAAAGAGCAAACCAAACTAATTGTCTGAGGTTTAAATAAGACATGTTCCTCCAAGATGCTCTCTAACGATGTTCTAATCATTTGCACCTGAGCTGGGGCACCTGATTCTAATTTTAGGTATTTGAAGTAGTGATAAATGTAGGGGTGTACTTACTTTTTCCATATGCGAAATTTGCATTTATGTTTATTTAAATGATACAATGGACTACAAGATGTAAATGTTTCATGATATTTGTTATATTATATCACCTTTATCTGTCAATATTGTTGAAATGAAGATCAAATAGCTGTATGTTGAAATATGTTGAAAAAGTCAAAACTTTACATGGGGTGTACTTACTTTTTCACGTGACTGTATATATCGAGAGAGAGAGATATATATATATATATATATATATATATATATATATATATATATATATATATATATATATATATATATATATATACAGTATATATATATATATATTTATATATATATATATATATTTATATATATATATATATATATATATATATATATATATATATATATATACATATATATATATATATATAAATATTGATGGATAGATGGATAGAGAGATAGAGAGATAGATATATATGTATATATAGAGATATACAGTGCATTCAGAAAGTATTCAGACCCCTTCACTTTTTTCACATTTTGTTATGTTGCAGCCTTATGCTGAAATCGTTTAAATTCATTTTTTCCCTCATCAATCTACACTGAATACCCCATAATGACAAAGAGAAAACAGGATTTTAGAAAGTTTTGCAAATTTATTAAAAAGAAAAAACTGAAATATCACATTTACATAAGTATTCAGACCCTTTGCTATGACACTTGAAATTTAGCTCAGGTGCCTCCCATTTCTCTTGATCATCTTTGAGATGTTTCCACACCTTGATTGGAGTCCACCTGTGGTAAATTCAATTGATTGGACATGATTTGGAAAGGCACACACCTGTCTATATAAGGTCTCCCAGTTGACAATGCATATCAGAGCAAAAACCAAGCTATGAGGTCGAAGGAACTGCCTGCAGAGCTCAGAGACAGGATTGTGTCGAGGCACAGATCTGGCAAAGCCTACAAAAAAAATTCTGCTGCATTGAAGATTCCCAAGAGCACAGTGGCCTCCATAATTCTTAAATGGAAGTAGTTTGGAACAACCAGGACTCTTCCTAGAGCTGGCCGCCCGGCCAAACTGAGCAATCGGGTGAGAAGGGCGTTGGTAAGAGAGTTGACCAAGAACCTGATGGTCACTCTGGCTGAGCTCCAGAGATCCTGTGTGCATGATGGGAGAAACTTCCAGAAGGACAACCATCACTGCAACACTCCACCGATCTGGGCTTTATGGCAGAGTGGCCAGACGGAAGCCAAACAGTTTAATCTTGGTTTCATCAGACCACAGAATCTTGTTTCTCACAGTCTGAGAGTCCTTTAGGTGCTTTTTTGCAAACTCCAAGTGGGCTTTCATGTGTCTTTCACTGAGGAGAGGCTCCCGTCTGTCCACAGCGGTTAGCATCCCTGGGTGCCCAATCACCACTCTGACAGAACTCTATATTATAGAGAGATGGATCGAGATGTAGAGAGATATATATAGAGAGATGGATAGAGATAAAGAGAGATATAGAGAGATGGATTGAGATGTACAGAGATAGATATAGAGAGATAGAAATAGAGAGATGGATTGAGATGTAGAGAGATAGATATAGAGAGATGGATCGAGATGTAGAGATAGATATAGAATAGAGAGATGGATCGAGATATAGAGATTCACTACATGATCAAAAGTATGTGGACACCCGAACATCTCATTCCAAAATCATGGGCATTAATATGGAGTTGGTCCCCTCTTTGCTGCTAAAACAGCTTCCACTCTTCTGGGAAGGCTTTCCACCAGATGTTGGAACATTGCTGTGGGGATTTGCTTCCATTCAGACAGACAGAAATTTCGGTAGAAAAGAGTCAGTCAACGTGTGGCCCTGAATGGATTTCTCTCATCTCCCCTTCCTGTTCAGGCTGGAGTTCCCCAAGGAAGTGTGCTGGGCCCTGTGCTTTTTCTGGTCTTTATCAATGATCTCTCTGACTCTCTGGAAAATCCTCTCTATCTCTTTGCTGATGACTCCACTCTCTGCCGCTCCATTCCTCTTCCCTCAGATAGGCAGTCTGCAGCCTCCTCACTCTCTGAAGACCTGGACAAAATCACAGACTGGTCAAACAAGTGGAACATGTCTTTCAATCCTGCCAAATCTCACTCTCTTACTATGTCTCTCCGAAAAGATCGACTGGACAACCCTCCCATCTACTTTCTCAACAATCCTCTCCAAGAAGTTCTGTCACTCAAGCTTTTGGGTCTCACTATCTGCCATGATCTTTCTTGGGAAAACCACATTTCCAAGCTGGCCTCCAAAGCCAGTCGCTGACTGGGCATCCTCCGTCGTGCGAAGTCCTTCCTCGGCACACCTGAGCTCCTCACCACATACAAGGCTTTCATCCGCAGCTCAATGGAATACTGTTCTCCCCTATGGGCTGGTGCTCCTGCCTCACACCTGGCTCGGCTTCACGCTGTTGAATCCAAAGCTTTCAAAATCATTGGAATCTCCCGCGATGAAGCTATCTCTGAGGGCCTTTCACTCACTCACCGCAGGCAGGTAGGTGGTCTTTCTGTCTTCTACCGACTCCTCTCCGGCCTTGCTCCCCCAGCTCTCTCCGTGCTCTGTCCCCCAAATATTCCTACAGGTCGCACAAGATCTGCCAGCAACCCTCTGATGGTTAAACTGCCGAAATCTCGGCTCTCTGCTCACCTTCACTCTTTCATTCCTCTTTTCTCCCGCCTGTGGAACAAACTCCCACACTCCCTTCAATCCCTCTCCTCCCTCCAGGTCTTTAAAACAGCTGTTCACCACCATCTCTTATCTTCCCCCATCCATAACCTTGATCTTTTCTACCCCCACTAATTCACCCCAGATCCACCTTGTTTGAAATTCCAACTTATTTCCTGGAAATCCTGGCAGTGTCCATATGTTTATACCTCTCCCACCCCCCCCCCTTCACATGCCTCCCCCCCTTCACATGCCTCCCCCCCTTCACATGCCTCCCCCCTTCACATGCCTCCCCCCCAAAGCCCTCTCCCTCCCACAGATCTCTCGATGTCTCCATGTCTCTCGGTCCCTGCTCTCAAATGTTGTGTTTGTGTCCTTCCCCATCTTGTCTACCGCTCCCGATGTTATTTGTTTTATGTGTCTGTTTGTCTTTCTGTGTGATTAATTTTCGCTCTTTCACGAGCCTCGATCTTGTATACAAAAAAAAAAAAAAAAAAAAAAAGTGGAAGATAGAAATTTCAGCTTTACATTTTAAATTATTTTGTAAAAATTTCTAAGAAAAAACTCCACTTTGACATTGTGGAGTATTATATGTAGATCAGTGACAAAAAAATCTCAATTTAATCCGTTTTAAATTCAGGCTGTAACATAACAAAATGTGAAAAAGTCGAGGGTGTGAATACTGTCCTGTGGATGGCTCTATTAAGATAGAGCGTCCACGGATGGCTAATCGAGCTTACTTTGAGGCATTTCCAATTGATGGCGGATGATACGCGAGCAGAGGGGTTTGTTGGAGAATGCCGACTTACCTGACGGTCCGCGACGATGTCTTAACCCTTTGAACAGTAACTCACAAACAAAAACGGAATTTATGGTACAAAAATAAACATGTTTATTATTTGTAACCTGAGAACAATGGATGCGACGATAAATAAATAATGCTCCTAAATCGGGATCCCTCACACTTCACTTCAAATACAAGCACAGGGGAAGATAATTAAAGAAACTGTTGTGTGCGCATTTGTGTTGGCTTAGCTTTGTCTGGCAGTCAGGAATCGTTCGTCAGGAATCTGTGTTGGCGCGAAGCAGGCCTCCCCGCTCCCCCGTTCACCAGGCCTCGATGCCTCCCTGTTCACCGCTCTGTCAGGCCTCACCGAGCGCCTTGCTCGTCATGCTTCGGCGGTGAGCCTCGCCCGTACGCTCGTTGTTTGCATGCGAACGCAGGGAAGGAGAATCGTCAGCGCTCCATCTCTCCACCGTCTTTCGAACTCCTCCTTCCTCCACCAAAGTCCGAAGGCAAGATAAGGTCCAGCGTGGAGGGACAGTCCAGCGCAAGAGGGCAAAGGGAATAGACAAAATGCCGGTGAGCGAGAGGTTTTACTGGCCGTCTTGTGACGTCAGCTTTCTTCCCCTCCAACCAGCGCGTCGCCCCTTGACCTCTCGAATGTTCCGATCGTGTCCATCCCCTCTCATTGGCCGAGCGCTTTTTGCCCTTCATGTCAGGCCATTGGTCGGTGCCCTATCAGTGTGTCGCTCCTTCCACCAATCACGGGGAAGCTTTCTGCCCCTCCCCTGACCAATCACACATCCTTCCCTACTCTGCCAATCGGTGACCTGCTGTCAACTCGCCCCTCCCCCCTGTCAATCACGAGTTCTCCTGGGCGTGTCTCTGCCTGCCTGTTCGATGTCTGTCTTCATGCCTGCATTGTACGCGGCCCAAGTGCGTGGTCGCTTGCTGTTTGTTCTTCCGTAAGTCATTGTGGCGGCGGGGGAATTTAATTAGTGTGATGCTGATGGGCCTAACTCATGTATGTGATGTGTTGCCATAAGGGACACCGGAATGATCACAGAGGGGATGACACGCCGGGGAATTAACATAAACTCGAGAACTACTTAACATGCCCACCCCCTCGTGGCGGGGACACAGATACGCAGCTTACTCCGACAAACCGGACGAGACAGGTTCCTGACTTACTGTACATCGAAGTGGTTCTTCTTCTTCGTGACATCGGAGCACCTACCTCTGCAGATCTACCTGGATCTATATATGCCCTACCCAACTGACATAAAAATACTTTCTGAAGGTGCTGTATGTCACCTTATCAGCTTTATTATTTTTCCAAATTTTACTTGGTTTTCAAAATGCAGTTAAAAGTTTTGAAGAAATCATTCCCAACAAGTGTTTACAGAGTCGATCATTTCACCGATTCATGCAATCCAGTTTTTTATAAATGATATTGCATCTCAGCTTTGGTCCAATGGGTACGATTGCATCATACCTTTGTTTTTCTCCAAATCCTCTTTTTGTGTCCTGGCATAACATCAAAATGCAGTGCTGGGCACTTTGGAGAACAATGTTGTTTGCCTCAGACAAATTGTTGGGGGTGGTTGGTGTCGGCAGAAGGGGGGCAGATTAGAAAGTGGTCCATTGTCTACCTTTTCCCACAGTCACAGGTCTTAGGGCCTTGTCCATATCCTCATTTCACCATGCTGGCCTTAGATCTGCCAACTTTGGTACGCAAGCGATTTAGTGACTTCCAGGTGATCCAGATACCTTGGGTAATATGTTCTTTAAAATATGTTCTTTATTTTTGCGGCAAACTCTTCCTTATGAGTTGCTGTACACAATCTACGTGACTCTTTTTCGACAGCTTTTTGACAACTCCTCTTTCCCATGCGATGCTTCATGATGCTTTGCCTGACCCCCACCATAAAAAATACGTGACTGAATGAGAGCCATGTGTTACGGATTCGTCACTTCCGTTGTGGTGGTTTGCATCCACTGTAACTATTTCTGATTCCATGTACTATTATTGTGTTCAAAAGGTTTATTGTTCATGAACTGTTTTCAAAAGGTAAAAAAGTTAATGTCAAAAGAAACAGGAAACCGGATCGGGAACCGGAGGACGAAGAGGAAGAAGAGGAAGAAAAAAGGGGCGGAGCGAGAGTTGGACAAGAAGGAGCCGAGCTACTTGCGGTCAGGAGCAAACGTTGGCGAGCAAGAGTCACTAGCGAACTTTCGGGTTTCCGGGAAAGGGATTCCTGCGACAGAGTTGTCATCACTGTGACCGATCAACCTGCGTGTCAGGTTTTTGGTGGTGGATTCCGAGGAGAATTATCGCCGGGCCGTTACGTCTCAAGAGCGGGTCGTCGGCCATTTTGACTCGCGCAGGACTTGTGCTTCGCTCGCGGTTTCGTCTCTTTTCGACCATTTTCACCGCATTCAGACGTCGATATGGGGCGTGTGTGTGACATGGCTTTTTGAAGGTTACTTCGTCCATACCCGAGGGTGTGATCTCTCAGTCGCCTGTAGGGCGCCTTTGGATTTCCCAGACGCCTTCAGGGCGCCTTTGTACAGCTTCGGCGGTGTGACTGTACTTGCCATCCGCACGGGATTCTGGTCTCGATTGGACATTGTTCTGGCGATCACTGGAGCGAATCAACTTCGTCTTGAAGCTGGGAATAAGAGACATTGGGGAATGTTCTTGTTTCACTCACTTGGAGCACAGTGAGTTATATATTACAAAACTGATGGTACCATCATAGGACATATTGATTGTACTTTTGAATACTATTGTTGTTGTACTGTTATTCTTGTGTGATCTTAATACAATATTTGTTTGTGAGTAACAATTGGGTGGCTTCTCCATTGATCTTTGACACACAGAATAATACATTTTTCTGCCGTGACTCCTCTCGGGGCTCGGAGGTACACCATGACCAGGGGGTCGGGGAGGAGCACGTAACACATGTCATCTTATTAAAATTCCCATCAGCTTCCATTCTGCAAGATTTATTTAATCGGTGGCATCCAACAGCTCAGCAGCTAATGAATTTGTGATGTCCTTCAGCTCTTTCCAATATTTACAAACTTCAAGTTGAACTTCCTGCTTTCCCCTTTTCATAAATGCCCTCTTGTAGCTTCAAATTAATGAATTAAACATCACCTTTGTCATTTATGGATGAATTTACAGTGATTCAGAAAGTATTCATTCCCCTTGACATTTTTCACATTTTGTTGTGCTACAGCCTGCATTTAAAATGCATCAAATTGAGAGTTTTTGTCACTAATCTACACATAATACCCCATAATGTCAAAGTGGAATTTCCTTTTCAGAATTTTTTAGAGAATAATTAAAATTGAAAGGCAGAAATATTTTGAGTGAATAAGTATTCAACCCCTTCGCTATGATACTCCAAATTGAGCTCCGGTGCATCCAATTTCCTTTGATCATCCTTGACATGTCTCTACAACTTGATTGGAGTCCATCTGTGGCCAATTAAATTGATTGGACATGATTGAGAAAGAAACACACCTTTCTATATAAGGTCCCCCAGTTGCCAGTGAATGTCAGAGCAGAAAAACTACCATGAAATCGAAGGAACTGTGCGTAGAACTCCGAGGTAGAATTGTGAGGAGGCATAGATCTTGGGAAGGGTGTAAAACAATTTCTGGAGTGTTGAAAATTCCAAAGAGCACAGTGAGCTACAAAATTAGGAAATGGAAAGAATATGCAACTACCCAGACTCTTCCTAAAGCTGACCGTCCGACCAAACTGAGCAACTTGGGAAAGAAGGACCTTGGTCAGGGAGGTGATGAAGAACCCAATGACCACTCTGATTGAACTACAGAGTTGCTTTACTGAGATGGGAGAACCTGCCGGATGGACAACAGTCTCTGCAGGACTTCACAAATCTAGGCTTTATGGGAGAGTGGCCAGACGGAAGCCACTCCTGAGAATACGTCACATGACAGAACGCCTGGAGTTTGAAAAAAGGCACATGAAAGACGGAGCATGAGGTAAAAGATTATATGCTCTGATGAGACGAAAATTTAACTCTTTGGCCTGAATGTAAAATGCTACGTCTGGCAGAAACCGAGCGCAGCTCATCACCCATCTAACACCATCCCTACCCTGAAGCATGGTGGTGGTAGCATCATGATATGGGGATGGTTTGCATCGACAGGGTCTGTGAGACTTGCAAGTATAATGTAAGGGAGTAATGAATGTAAGATGTAAGATGACCCAAAATACTTTGTAGTTTTTCTCATAGTAATCTTATTATAATAGAGCAAACTTATATTGTTAGTTATGTCGTTATGTATGTTTGTTTATATGTGACGAAAACGTCTTCTTTTTCAAATAAAATTAACACCCTCTTAATTACGTTTAGACTGCTGAGACCCCTCAGACCTTTGACGACCCTTTAATTCCCCCATGACCCTTAAGACCACGAACACCCAAAATACCCAAAAGACCTCGAAGACCCAAAAGACTCTGAAAACCAAAAACACCCTGAAGACCCAAAACACTCTAAAGACCCTTAAAGACCCTGAAGACCCAAAAGACCCCATAGACTCTGAAGACCCAAAACACCCCAAAGACCCCAAAATACCCTTAAAGGCCCAGATGATCCAAAAGACCCTGAAGACCCAAATGGCCCTGAAGACCCAAAATACCCCGAAGACCCAAAATACCTCGAAGACCCAAAATACCCCAAAGACCCAAAGATCCCGAAGACCCTGAAGACCCAAAAGACCGCAAAGACCCAAAACACCCTGAAGACCCCAAAGACCCAAAACACCCTGAAGACCCCAAAGACCCAAAACACCCTGAAGACCCCAAAGACCCTTTAGACCCAAAATACCCTTAAAGGCCCAGAGGATACAAAAGACCCTGAAGACCCAAATGGCCCCGAAGACCCAAAATACCATAAAGACCCAAAAGACACAGAAATGGTCAAAGATGCCTATCCCTCTGAAACGGCGCGTGGTGAGGCACGCAGAGCATGCCGAGTCACGCTAGTAATAATAATAATAATAATAATAATAATAATAATAATTTTTGTAGTCTGCATGTCAGAATGAAAATCTTTTAAAAATCGGGCCACCTTCGGGGGGCGTAGGCATAAAAATACAGTTGCCCTACCAAATGCCTTTCACATGAATTAACAGTCTAGCTTGCCAGTTGTAATGGAGAAAGTGTTTGTTTCTATGCTTTTCTGCACCCTGACTCTTCCCTGACTGTAGGTCCTAGGTAATTGAAGGAAACTTTCAAGGAATAAATGTGGAACCAAAATGTCCTCTATGACACTTCCTTTTTCAGAATTTTTTTGAATAATATTTTTTCATTGTTATTTTAAAAAAAAAAAAATTCCTGGAAAATTGAGATGCCTCAAAAACCATGGCGACCTAAGTTGAACAGCAATATTACCAAAAGGAATTCGGCAAGAAATCCATGCCAAAGCAGTTGTCAGCCGAAAATATTCTCAACAAGAGATGGCAGAAAAATGTGTTGCACACTTGGAACATGATTGCCTGTAGGATGGGTACTCTGCTGGTAGTAGACAATGGACAAACACATAATGTATATGAAATTTGAACCTGGGATCCTCACATCATGAGCCAGCGGTTTCAATTGGAACACGAACAAGCAACCCGTTTGATCAAAATAGGAAAATATTATTTTGGGGATGTGCAAGAGTTTTGTTGGCCTTAAGTTGATTTTTTAGAATGACGCCCAGTTTAACATCCATCTGAGGGATGGTACCCACATTGATCAACGACTCTACATGCGAAACACTGGGATGATGTTTATAGCTGGGCCGAGATTCAAACCCAGGCGAGAAATTTCAGATATGAGTGAAAGTTTGAGTTAACGATAAAGTTAGTACTAGTGTCATGAGGGTAATTACACAATCATACCTGGATTGTTCTGTGCGCCATGGGCATTCACACCACTTGTCGGTACATGAACCCCATACCATGGCCTGGCACCAGGGTGTTCTTTTTCATTTACACATTGACGACCTACTTTAGATCACTGAGCAGGGGGACACCCTTTTCTACAATCTGGTTGTCCCTGCTGAACTGTGCTGCAAGTCTGCAAATAATGTTGGGAAGTTTAACCCCTTCTTTGAACAAAACCTAGGCAGTTTTATTTTCTTATTGCTCTGCCAAAGTGCTTCCACCAAATGGCTGCCATCTTGATTCTAATACAAGAAGACAGTCATCATTTTCAAGTTTCAGCCTGCCGATGCATATTCGTGGGCATCTACAGTCACGTGAAAAAGTAAGTACACCCTATGTAAAGTTTTGACTTTTTCAACATATTTCAACATACAGCTATTTGATCTTCATTTCAACAATATTGATAGATAAAGGTGATATAATATAACAAATATCATGAAACATTTACATTTTGTAGTCCATTGTATAATTTAAATAAATATAAATGCAAATTTCGCATATGGAAAAAGTAAGTACACCCCTACATTTATCACTACATCAAATACCTAAAATTAGAATCAGGTGCTCCAGCTCAGGTGCAAATGATTAGAACATCGTTGGAGAGGATCTTAGAGGAACCTGTCTTATTTAAACCTCAGACATTTAGTTTGGTCCGCTCTTTGTTGTTGAAGTGTGCGGCGTCACCATGCCGAGATCAAAAGAGCTTCTGAGGCCTTCAGAAAGAAGGTTATAGATGCCTACGAGTCTGGGAAGGGATTTAAAAAGATCTCCCAACAATTTGAAATCAATCATTTGACTGTCCGGAAGATCATCTTCAAGTGGAGAAGATTCCAAACAACTGCCAACTTGTTCAGGCCAGGCCGCGCCAGCAAGTTCAGCCCAAGAGCAGACCGCAAGATGCTGAAAGAAGTCTCTAAGAACCCCCAGAATGTCATCTGTAGGGGACCTACTGGTAGCTCTTGCCACTGTTGATCTCAAAGTGCACGAGTCTACCATTAGAAAGAGGCTGCACAAATTTGATCTACATGGGAGCTGTGCCAGGAGGAAACCTTTGCTGTCCAGAAAGAACATCAGGGCAAGATGAAAGTTTGCCAATGAACAACTAGGCAAAGACCAGCACTTCTGGAACAATGTGCTCCAGACAGATGAGTCAAAGGTAGAGCTATTTGGCCACAGTACCAGAAGACATGTTTGGCGAAAACCAAAGACAGCATTTGACCAAAAGAACCTGATACCAACCGTAAAGAATGGTGGTGGAAATATTATGGTTTGGGGCAGCTTTGCTGCATCAGGGCCTGGGCAGTTCACCATCATATAATCCACTATGAATTCTTCATTGTACCAGAGGGTGCTTGAGGATAATGTGAAGCCATCTGTCGGAAACTTGAAGCTCAACCGAAGGTGGAACTTGCCACATGACAATGACCCTAAACATACCAGTAAATCCACCAAATAATGGCTGAAGAGAAAGAAATGGAGGGTTCTGGAATGGCCAAGTCAAAGCCCGGATCTAAATCCCATCGAGATGTTGTGGGGGGATTTGAAACGAGCTGTGCGTGCAAGAAACCCCTCAAACGTAGCACAGCTGAAAGAATTCTGCATGGAGGAGTGGGCAAAAATTTCTCCCAGTCGATGTCAGAGACTGGTAGACAGTTATAAGAAACGCCTACTTGAGGTTGTTTCTGCCAAAGGGGGCAATACCACTTGTTAGAGCCAGGGGTGTACTTACTTTTTCCACATGCGAAATTTGCATTTATGTTTATTTAAATTATACAATGGACGACAAAATGTAAATGTTTCATGATATTTGTTATATTATATCGCCTTTATCTATCAATATTGTTGAAATGAAGATCAAATAGCTGTATGTTGAAATATGTTGAAAAAGTCAAAACTTTACATGGGGGGGTGTACTTACTTTTTCACGTGACTGTACATATCAAGTTTGGTTAATATGTGGAGTTAATCTTATTCTTTTTGTGAATTGCTGCCAAAGTGAGGACATTAGTCAGTGTTCAAGGAACACCGAACAGGAAGGACCACTTGATTGTTGCCATCATGGCGTTGAAATTATGGGTTTACTTGTTAACTTTTTCTTAATGGCAGGTCTAACCTCCATGGTTTCAATCAATAAGTGCTTACAATATCTGGCTTGTTGGTCTAGGGGTATGATTCCCGCTTAGGGTGCGAGAAGTCCCGGGTTAAAATCCCAGACGAGCCCTTCGTTTAGAAGCCTCGGTGGTGTAATGGTTCGAGTGCCCACTCTGAGTCTTGGAGGTCGGTGGTTTGAACCCAGGCCAACTCATAGAAAAGACTTTGTAACTCAACTGGACTACCGTCCAGTTGAGTTCATCACATACTGAACCCTCCGGCGTCCGTCGTCTGTCGTCTTCGTCGTCTGTCGTCTGTCGTCCGTTAACTTTTTGACGTTAACACTCCAGCGTCCACAAATATCAACCGATTCTGATCAAACTTGACATGCAGCATCCTTACCCCAACCCGAAGGACCAGGTTGGTATTACATTTCAGCCCGATCCGTTGAAAAATGGCGGACTTAGGCGACCATTTTGTTTTTTGTCATGAAAACGACGTTAACACTCTAGCGTCCACAAATATTAACAGATTTTGATCAAACTTAGAATGTTTATTGTTTAACCCTTACCACACAAGGTAGGTTGCTATTGCATTCCAACCCGATCCGTCACAAAATGGCCGCCATATTGTTTTCAGCTCCGAAACGACGTTAATATTATTACACAATGTTGTTGGCTTTTCATTTAAGTCAAATCTAGAACAGACAACTGACCTACTTTAAAGTTGTCCAGACAGTTCAGTTGAGTTCTGCTTCCCTGGAAGCTCTAGTTTTTTCATGCTACTTGCTGCTTACTTGCTTCACACTCAGCATTTGAAAAGGATAAAAGCACAAACAAACAACAATAGGTTGATAATAGTAGCGCAGGCTTTGATATGCCAAATGGCCTCCTTGTGCATCGATGTTTCTTGTACAGGAAGTCATTATATATATATAATATGCTGCAGTATGCGTGCATCACATCTGGTTTGTGCCTCCCAGCTGACTCCGCGTGCATTGCTCCTCGCACATCATGCAGCTGTTACCTGCCTCTCAGGAGCCAGTGATGACAAGGAAGAGCCTTACTTCGTGAGCGCAGCTGATGATGGGTGAGAAACAAATCTTGTATGGAGGTTGCACTCATGTCGAGTATGAGGTGTATACAGGGGTGAAACCAAAACCAGGAGAAGCAACACCCAGGAATGGTGTTGTTGTTGTTGGCATTTTAGTTCTTTTTGAATGCTATTCTGGTGTTGACCACACCTAGGAGTGAAAATTGGTAACCTCATTTCACATCATACAGTAGTTTATCTCTACGCCTTCTACAGTAGCTGCTTTTGATGCAAGCCTGGACAGTGACAAAGATATATTTCTTTTTGTATACAGAGTCGAGGCTCGTGGAAGAGCTGGAATGCTGAACAGATCAGGACACAACAGGACAACAGGAACAGTACAGATAAGTGGGGCACTAACAGCTGAGTTGAAGGACAAAATAGAGGGAGACTTGGACAAAACAATGGGTGTAGGGAGGAATGAGGGGTAAGGGAGGACGCATGGGCTGGTTAGGATGGATGTAGATGGAAACACAGGAAGGAAAAACTGGAAATCTGAAAGGAGTTAGGAGTGAAAGGTGGGGGGATGGGGGGGGGGGGGGTAAGTAGGTTACGAAAATCATAGTTTTGGATTGGGGATGATCTGAGGTGGTGGTGAACAGCCGAATAAAAAACCTGATGGGAAGAGTGAAATTGAAGAGGATGTGGTAGTTGATTTCACAAGTGTGAAAAAAGAGGAACGAGTGAGAGGAGATGAGCAGTGTTCCTGGATTTGGTAGTTTCAACAGAAGGGGGTTGTTGATAGTGGACCGTGTGCTCTCTGCAGGAACCTTGGGGGGCAGGGGTGTGGGGGTGACAAAGCACGGAAAGAGCAGAGGGTGCAAGACCAGAAAGGAGGGGGCAGAAGACAGAGAGACCACCGACCAGTCTGTGATGGGAGAGTGATAATTGTTACATATAGGTCATAGGAAGTTGAAAGCATTCAATAACATTATTGGTAAATGAGAGTGTTCAAAATGTTCCCAGAACGAGAGGTTCACAATATTCCAATAATATTTCTCGAATATTTTTTATGTTACCCTTTTCAATTTTAAGTATGGTATGTATAATTATTAAGTGTATATAGTTGTTTATACATACTCAATTATTTGAGAAGAAGAAGAAGAAAAAGAAGATGAAGAAGAGAAACAAAGCTGATGGAACTCTGCTTTGCAGATGACATCTGCCTGATGTCACAGTCCTTAAATAGCGTGCAGGACAAAGTCAGTATGCTGCAGGAATATGCAGTGAAAGTGAGGATGAATAATACCAAAGCCAAAACAGAAAGCATGAACATACATGCCCCACACACCAACAACATCATGTGCACCAATTCACCAATCAGAGATGCTGGCAAAGTTTACATATCTGGAGTCCATGGTTACCATAACTGGAGGAGGAGATGCAGATGTACTACAACAAGTACAAAAGGCAAGGGGGGCATTTACGAGACTCAAGGAAATTTGGAAGTCAAATAAGTGTAACACTGGACACTTGTCAGGAAGAGAGGGGTTTGACGGCCAAGAGAGACCAGGTGACATATAGTCGAGAAGAAGATGAAAGGAATGACGTTCACCTGGAATGTAATCGGAACCTGGGGCCAAGATCAACAAAAGTGGCAAAAGAAGCTCCATATGCCAGGTGGCATGAATGGATAATAAGCAAGAAGCAAATAATGAGTAAGATAAATATTTCCTTACTAATTAAATGCACTTATATATTGAAAAATATAAAAATAACATTTGAGTTTCTTGAGCTATTGTAATTATGTCACTCCTCAAACATTTAAAACAGCCCATGTTGTACCCAAAATCACAAGGTGCTCCTTACGTCTTTGCAAACCCTCTAAGCAAATCATGTTATCTTGTCGATTTGCTATTTTTTTTCTCCTGCCAGTCATGTTCATCAGTTGGTTTGTTGCAAATAATATAAATGCGTCACTACCAGGTACATCAAGAGAATGTATTTGAATAGGGTTAATGCAGTACACCGGGTAACAGGAAATATGGGCCACAGTGTACAGTTTTATTTAAAACATTAACAGATGATGAATTAAATAATAGCATGTTTATTAACTCTACTGGACTACTGTCCAGTTGAGTTCATCACATACTGAACCCTCCGGCGTCCGTCGTCTGTTGTCGTCGTCGTCGTCGTCTGTTAACTTTTCGACGTTAACACTCCAGCGTCCACAAATATCCACCGATTCTGATCAAACTTGACATGCAGCATCCTTACTCCAAGGACCAGGTTGGTATTACATTTCAGCCCGATCCGTTGAAAAATGGCGGAGTGAGGCAACCATTTTGTTTTTGGTCATGAAAACGACGTTAACACTCTAGCGTCCACAAATATTAACAGATTTTGATCAAACTTAGAATGTTTAACCCTTACCACACAAGGTAGGTTGCTATTGCATTCCAACCCGATCCGTCACAAAATGGCCGCCCTGGGCCGCCATATTGTTTTCAGCTCCGAAACGACGTTAAGACTTTAACGTCCACAAATATTTATGGATTTTGATCAAACTTGGTGTGTGAGACTCTTACCACACAAGGTAGGTTGCTATCGCATGTCAACCCGATCTGTCACAAAATGGCCGCCATAGGCCGGCATATTTTTTCAGCTCTGGAACGACGTTAACAATCTAGCGTCCACATATATTGACGAATTTTCATCAAACTTGGCATGTGAGACCCGACCTACTTTACAGTTGTCCAGTCAGTTCAGTTGAGTTCTGCTTCCCTGGAAGCGCTAGTTTTGTAATGTTTTTCCCCACCGGTAAAACATTAATTAAATAAAGGATCTTGTAAGAGTTCAATATTAAATAATGTAATGTCTGAGTCACGCTGTAAGGGAGGTGTTTACTTGATGTGGATGTTATAAGTTGTCTATCTGAACTTTTCCTGGTATGCAGGATTTTGAATCGCTCTACCTGTTTGTTTTCCGAAAGAAAAAACATTGAAAAGAACAAAAAAACCTTTGTTTCAGTTTTTTGTTGTATGCGTCATCTGTTTAGTCATGAGTATAATGTGATCGGATTTCATGATGGAAGGCGACCAAGACAATGACATCAGGAAGGGTTCCAACGAGGGAAGGTATAGTCACTCTACGCTCAACTAGGTACAAGAAATATGCAACTTATCCACAGTACCAGCCAAAGTAACTACTCGCTGAATCACTATAAAGTCTGTATATCAATTTGATTATAGGCAGAAGAGCTGGTTTAGCTTCCGAAGCTCAGAGGTAGCGTACTCAACGTTGCAGCCTTTGCGCTTTCTAATCTGGGTTCACTTCCCCACCCTACTTTGAACTGCCTGTCTACCTGCTAGCATTCACCTGTCAATGTTAAAAATATCAGATCTTTAGAAAGGAACAGGCCAATGCAGGGTAGTACTCTTCTTCACAAGTATCTTCCAACCGGCAGTGATTGAACTAAGGAGTCATCACATTTCGAGTTACTTCATCGCATGACCGGTTGCTCAACGATGTGACCAGTTGTAGCTGGGATTAGATTGGAACAATTAAATGTTTTCCGGATTTAATTAATGGAAGCAATTGTCCGACATAATATGAACTGCTTCTGTTCAAAGAAAGCTGCTGCAGCCACATTTTTAACACAAATTTGGCATCTATCTATAATTCCAGTAATCTCTGTGTGTATGTTTGTATGTTTGTATGTTTGTATGTTTGTATGTTTGTATGTCTGTATGTCTGTGACCGCTGTTTCTCGACAACCACGGGTCCGATATACTTTAAACTTGCCAGGTATATTGCTGGGGACCCGAGGATGTGCCTTTTCAAGGTTTCATATTAATCGGAGAAGTAGTTACCGAGCTATGTCCAAAAAACGATTCAACCAATCAGAGAGCAGCGAGCTATCACGTGTGCCGAACGTGGCGAACAGACTCTGCCTCGGACGGCACATTTGAGAGCGTATTCATTTATTTCACGTTGGCAAACTATGTTGCCGCTATGTTGGCGTTAAACGATGTTTTAAAACTAATTAAAACTAATTTGCGATTCTTTCGCTTTCCTGCGCGTTTGTGCATGCTATGGCGATTTCTTTACCAAACTCCGCAAGCCGTTCGCTTTGGACCAAACCATTTCATGTAAATAGAGGGGGGGGGGGGATTGTCACCGTACTCGCAAGCCGTTCGCTTTGGACCAAACCATTTCATGTAAATAGAGGGGGGGGATATAATTTTAGATATAGATATAGTACGGGCATGCCCTAGTCTATCTATAATTCCAGTAATCTCTGTGTGTATGTTTGTATGTTTGTATGTCTGTGACCGCTGTTTCTCGACAACCACGGGTCCGATATACTTTAAACTTGCCAGGTATATTGCTGGGGACCCGAGGATGTGCCTTTTCAAGGTTTCATATTAATCGGACAAGTAGTTACCGAGCTATGTCCAAAAAACGATTCAACCAATCAGAGAGCAGCGAGCTATCACGTGTGCCGAACGTGCCGAACAGACTCTGCCTCGGACGGCACATTTGAGAGCGTATTCATTTATTTCACGTTGGCAAACTATGTTGGCGTTAAACTATGTTTTAAAACTAATTAAAACTAATTTGCGATTCTTTCGCTTTCCTGCGCGTTTGTGCACGCTATGGCGATTTCTTTACCAAACTCCGCAAGCCGTTCGCTTTGGACCAAACCATTTCATGTAAATAGAGGGGGGGGGGGATTGTCACCGTACTCGCAAGCCGTTCGCTTTGGACCAAACCATTTCATGTAAATAGAGGGGGGGGATATAATTTTAGATATACTATATATAGTACGGGCATGCCCTAGTTCCTGCAATTGCAGGAGAGGATGGGGGTGGTTGGATTGGAAGATGGTGGTTCATGTTCCAGGAAGTTTATAACCCCATTCATTCTCTTTTCCCCACATCCACTCTCCCAATCCTCAAATTCAGACCAAATATATGTCCGCATTATATTAAATTAGCAGGAGTACCCGTCGTTGCCTGGTGATGTTCTAATCCTGTTGGCATTTTGAAGAAATAAATTTGGCATTTTTTTGTTGGTGCCTAAACACTCCTCCCGACCGACACGCAATAAGGGAAATTTATATTTAATGTGATATTATACACACACGCATGCACACACTAATCGGGGTAATTTAATATTACCTTTTATACACAGTGCATTAAGAAAGTATTCAGACCCCTTCACTTTTTTCACATTTTGGTATGTTGCAGCCTTATGCTCAAATCGTTTAAATTCATTTTTCCCTCATCAATCTACACTCGATACCCCATAATGACATTATTGAGTGGAGATTGATGAGGAAAAAATGAATTTAAACGATTTCAGCACGAGGCTGCAACATAACAAAATGTGAAAAAAGTGAAGGGGTCTGAATACTTTCTGAATGCACTGTATTTCAGGCACTATAAAGTTTTGTTTTTTTTGTTAATCCCCCCAAAAAACGAACTTTTTTTTTTCAATTGTGATTTAATTTGATGTTGGTTGATGAACCTCACTCCCAGACACTCACTGATGAACCTCTGAAAGTTTGACGAAGATACGTTCAGCCATTCCTGAGAAAAATGGCGACACACAGACACACACACACACACACACACACACACACACACACACAGACACAGACACAGACACACAGACAGACAGACAGACACAAACACACACACACACAGACAGACAGACAGACAGACACAAACACACACACACACAGAGACACACACACACGCAGACACACACACACACACACACTGACAAACGACTCTCCTATTGTGTAGATGGATGTGATTATATAAGCAGATATTTAATACTTTTCCTCCTGATTTTATGAAGCTTACCTTCCTCGGAGATATTTTTCTTCTGAAAGTGAGACCAGTGACACACCACTGGATACATTCAAGTACGTATTCTTGAGTGTTCCCATGATGCATTGAGCAATAGACAGAGTGCGTGTTGACATGCATCGACTCACAAGAGTGTGTGCCTGTGTGTTTGTGCATGTCTGTGCATCTCTATGTGTGTCTGTGTGTGTTTGTCTATGTCTGTATGTGTCTGTATCTTTGTCCATGTCTGTGTGTCACTGTGTGTTTGTGTGTGTTTGTGCATGTCTGTGTGTTTGTGCATGTCTGTGTGTAACCTCATTTGTGTGTGTGTTGTTTGTATGTGTCTGTGTGTGTTTGTGTGTGTTTTTCAATGTCTTTGTCTGTGTGCCTCTGTGTGTGTCAGTGTGTGTCTGTGTGCCTCTGTATGTGTCAGTGTGTGTCTGTGTGCCTCTGTGTGTGTCAGTGTGTGTCTGTGTGCCTCTGTATGTGTCAGTGTCAGTGTGTGGCTGTGTGCCTCTATGTGAACGTGTTCTTCTGTTTTTGTCAGTGTGTCTGTGTGACTCTGTGTTAGAGAATTTTATTCCAATACTCTCATTGCCACAGTTGGTCTAACGACAGATTATGTCAGCTGACTTTGGGGTGTAAGAGACCTTTTTCAAATTGTAAGCCAATAGCTCATTGGTCCAAAGTTGGTGACATCATAAAATCTCACTTTTTCTCCTCATACTTCTCTCCACTCTCCCTCGAGATAAGAATGAATAACGTTTACTTATATGTAACTTCTGTATTTTTTTTTTTTACAACCCCTACTGTAATTTAACTCGTCTTATTGAACTGAGGCCCAGATTACCCGAATGTGTTTTAATACAACTCAAAAACCTACATTGCAAAATCTGTAGACCACTCCAGTTAACACAGGGTGGCGCCGCAAGCTCACAAACCACCAAATTTTCATAGTCACCTTTAGGGGACATTGTCTTCAAAACTTTGTGAAAAGGGCCACCGATGTGATCCAGGCGATCTGTAGGATTTTGCCCTGCGGCCTGCGAGAGCAGCCATGCAACTACGTTGAGTCAGGCTTCGGTTGTTTTGAAGGAAAATGCGGCAAAAACACAATTTCTGACGTCATGGCAGAACGTGCGTTTACTACATTGCACATGGCGATAATAGGACATAATCGATCGTTTGTGCTTCACTAAGATCGCAATGAATCTTAGCAAATTGAACATGAAAGTAATCAATAAACCTTTTACTTCTACATGGCTTCATGTTGATCAGCTTGCAGATTGCATTTTGGAACACTCCATGTTTCCGAGCTCATTTTTAACCGATCAAAGAAATTCGAGCAACAAACTAGCAATCAGATTTCCACAATGCACACTCCAGGTTTCTTCTGGGTTTCTCCAGCCTCTAATGTCATCGATCCCAAGCGTGCGCTCTTAGGAGTCATCTGCCAGCTTGTCGAGTTGATCAAGTTGGACTGGCAGAGGGCACATCTTCATTTGGAGGGGGGCCTTAATCCAGATGTCCCATCTATGGAATCATGTGCATGTAAAATATCCTAAGTAATGTTTCTCGGCCACGGACGTGGTGACAGAGATGCTACCGATGGGTTATTCAAAATAGGATGTGGATTTTAAGTCTAATAAAGTCGACCTCTCAGTTGATTGAAATAGATTGTTTAAGTAAATTAATAGTAAATGTGTGGCACCGGTGTGATTGACCAAACACACAGACAGGTTCTTTGTTTAGGATCTTTTCTTGAATCGATGTCTGAAATTTCACAGTTCATTTTGCACACAGTCCCGTAATACCATGCACTGACCTTTCGTGCCCTCTGGACAGAGAGATTTCCCTCTGGGATGAAAAGGATGGACGATGCTTGAGGAGCGAGAAGCTGCCATATGTCCACTCGGCTATGAATGTAAGTCTCCCACCATCGTTAACAAATAGGAAATCATTTTTGGTTCCTTTAAATAATCTTTATAAGTTTGACACAATATAATAGTCTCAACTCTCCAATATTAGTGCATTACCATCTATTACTGTGCATGGATTTTCTGATAAAGCATTGCTCGAGAACGTGATTGACCACATAAACTGGATTTTGACTTTATTGATCTGGCCTGCTGTGAAAAGACCATGGCACCATGGCACCATTTTATAAATCCCCTGAAAGAACCTTTTGATGATGTCAATCTTGTGATCTTTTTTACCTCCTTAGTTCTACCGCAGGCCTTGGGGGGGAACAGCTGCGCAAACTCTGCTTTGTTGCGGCGAGTACACCGATGTCACTGTTATAGATGCCAGATCACTGCAGCTCCTTGGTCGCCTCTCCTCAAAACTCATGCCCGACTGGATCGTCGCCCTATCTGTACTCAGTCACAGAGGAGCTATAGGTACAGTGCGCAGTTGATAACACAAAGATGCTCGGCACTCAGCTGACGACTCAGAACATGTACAAAGGACAGTTGGCAACACAATGCAACGCCAGTGAACAATGCAATACAGCACTAGTGAACAACGCAACGCTAGTGAACAACGCAACGCTAGTGAACAACGCAACGCCAGTGAACAACGCAACGCTAGTGAACAACACAACGCTAGTGAACAACACAACGCTAGTGAACAACGCAACACTAGTGAACAACGCAACGCTAGTGAATAATGCAACGCGAGTCAACAATGCAATGCTAGTGAACAATGCAACGCCAGTGAACAATGCAACGCTAGTGAACAATGCAATGCCAGTGAACAATGCAACACTAGTGAACAATGCAACGCTAGTGAACAACGCAGCACTAGTGAACAATGCAACGCGAGTCAACAATGCAATGCTAGTGAACAATGCAACGCCAGTGAACAATGCAACGCTAGTGAACAATGCAATGCCAGTGAACAATGCAACACTAGTGAACAATGCAAAGCTAGTGAACAACGCAGCACTAGTGAACAATGCAACGCTAGTGAACAATGCAACGCTAGTGAACAATGCAATGCCAGTGAACAATGCAATGCGAGTGAACAATGCAATGCGAGTGAACAATGCAACGCCAGTGAACAATGCAATGCGAGTGAACAACGCAACGCCAGTGAACAATGCAATGCCAGTGAACAATGCAACGCTAGTGAACAATGCAATGCTAGTGAACAATGCAACGCTAGTGAACAATGTAACACTTGTGAACAACGCAGCACGAGTGAACAATGCAATGCTAGTGAACAACGCAACGCTAGTGAACAATGCAATGCCAGTGAACAATGCAACGCTAGTGAACAATGCAATGCTAGTGAACAATGCAATGCTAGTGAACAACGCAATGCTAGTGAACAACGCAACACTAGTGAACAACGCAATGCTAGTGAACAACGCAACGCTAGTGAACAATGCAATGCCAGTGAACAATGCAATGCGAGTGAACAATGCAACGCTAGTGAACAACGCAACGCTAGTGTACAATGCAATGCAAGTGAACAATGCAACGCTAGTGAACAACGCAGCACTAGTGAACAATGCAACACTAGTGAACAATGCAACGCTAGTGAACAATGGAACGCTAGTGAACAATGCAATGCCAGTGAACAATGCAATGCGAGTGAACAATACAGCACTAGTGAACAATGCAACGCTAGTGAACAACGCAGCGCGAGTGAACAATGCAATGCAAGTGAACAATGCAACGCTAGTGAACAACGCAACACTAGTGAACAACGCAACGCTAGTGAATAATGCAACGCGAGTCAACAATGCAATGCTAGTGAACAATGCAACGCCAGTGAACAATGCAACGCTAGTGAACAATGCAATGCCAGTGAACAATGCAACACTAGTGAACAATGCAACGCTAGTGAACAACGCAGCACTAGTGAACAATGCAACGCGAGTCAACAATGCAATGCTAGTGAACAATGCAACGCCAGTGAACAATGCAACGCTAGTGAACAATGCAATGCCAGTGAACAATGCAACACTAGTGAACAATGCAAAGCTAGTGAACAACGCAGCACTAGTGAACAATGCAACGCTAGTGAACAATGCAACGCTAGTGAACAATGCAATGCCAGTGAACAATGCAATGCGAGTGAACAATGCAATGCGAGTGAACAATGCAACGCCAGTGAACAATGCAATGCGAGTGAACAACGCAACGCCAGTGAACAATGCAATGCCAGTGAACAATGCAACGCTAGTGAACAATGCAATGCTAGTGAACAATGCAACGCTAGTGAACAATGTAACACTTGTGAACAACGCAGCACGAGTGAACAATGCAATGCTAGTGAACAACGCAACGCTAGTGAACAATGCAATGCCAGTGAACAATGCAACGCTAGTGAACAATGCAATGCTAGTGAACAATGCAATGCTAGTGAACAACGCAATGCTAGTGAACAACGCAACACTAGTGAACAACGCAATGCTAGTGAACAACGCAACGCTAGTGAACAATGCAATGCCAGTGAACAATGCAATGCGAGTGAACAATGCAACGCTAGTGAACAACGCAACGCTAGTGTACAATGCAATGCAAGTGAACAATGCAACGCTAGTGAACAACGCAGCACTAGTGAACAATGCAACACTAGTGAACAATGCAACGCTAGTGAACAATGGAACGCTAGTGAACAATGCAATGCCAGTGAACAATGCAATGCGAGTGAACAATACAGCACTAGTGAACAATGCAACGCTAGTGAACAACGCAGCGCGAGTGAACAATGCAATGCAAGTGAACAATGCAACGCTAGTGAACAATGCAACGCTAGTGAACAATGCAATGTGAGTGAACAATGCAACGCTAGTGAACAACGCAATGCTAGTGAACAATGCAATGCTAGTGAACAACGCAACGCTAGTGAACAACGCAACGCTAGTGAACAACGCAACGCCAGTGAACACCGCAATGCCAGTGAACAACGCAACGCTAGTGAACAACGCAACGCCAGTGAACAACGCAACGCCAGTGAACAACGCAACGCCAGTGAACAACGCAACGCCAGTGAACAACGCAACGCCAGTGAACAACGCAACGCTAGTGAACAACGCAACGCCAGTGAACAACACAACGCCAGTGAACAACGCAATGCTAGTGAACAACGCAACGCTAGTGAACAACGCAATGCTAGTGAACAACGCAAGCGAGTGAACAACGCAATGCCAGTGATCAACGCAACGCTAATGACCACGCAACGCTAGTGAACAACGCAAAGCTAGTGAACAACGCAACGCTCATGAACAACGCAACGCTAGTGCACAACGCAACGCTGGTGAACAACGCAATGCTAGTGAACATCGCAACGCTAGTGAACAACGCAACGCTAGTGAACAATGCAACACCAGTGAACAATGCAATGCCAGTGAACAACGCAACGCTAGTGAACAACGCAACGCTAGTGAACAACGCAACGCTAGTGAACAACGCAACGCTAGTGCACAACGCAACGCTGGTGCACAACGCAACGCTAGTGCACAACGCAACGCTAGTGCACAACGCAACGCTAGTGCACAACGCAACGCTAGTGCACAACGCAACGCTAGTGCACAACGCAACGCTAGTGCACAACGCAACGCTAGTGCACAACGCAACGCTAGTGCACAACGCAACACTAGTGAGGCAATGCAACACCAGTGAGCAATGCAATGCAAGTGGACAATGCAATGCTCGTGAACAATGCAATGCAAGTGAACAATGCAATGCAAGTGAACAATGCAATGCAAGTGAACAATGCAATGCAAGTGAACAATGCAATGCTAGTGAACAATGCAATGCGAGTGAACAATGCAATGCAGGTGAACAGTGCAATGCTGGTGAACAATGCAATGCTAGTGAGCAATGCAATGCAAGTGGACAATGCAACACTGGTGAACAATGCAATGCTGGTGAACAATGCAATGCTGGTGAACAATGCAATGCCAGTGAACAATGCAATGCTCGTGAACAATGCAATGCAGATGATCAATGCAATGCAGATGAACAATGCAATGCAGGTGAACAATGCAATGCTAGTGAACAATGCAATGCTCATGAACAATGCAATGCAAGTGGACAATGCAATGCCAGTGAACAATGCAATGCAAGTGAGCAATGCAATGCAAGTGAACAATGTAATGCAAGTGAACAATGCAATGCATATGCAATTTGCATAAAATGAAAATGTTATACAGTGCATAATCATCCAATTTGCCATGCCTTACTAATGTAAGTGCTGCATGCATTACTTTCCAAAAACCTCCAACCATTTGATTTGCATCAAAAGTTTCAAGAACACAGAATTTTATTTTTTAACTCAAAGTGGAGCAATCAATTACGTCAATGAAGTCAATGGCACGCCATTGATAATCCCCATGCTCCCCACCTTAAGCAAAGTTGAAGGATGGCAAAAAGTTCCACCAGGAATGACCCAATATCAAATTTTGAGTTAAAAGTCGCCCCCCCACCCCCCCATTTTGACCCCTTCGACCTGACGTCTCCACCCCTTGGGGCATGAACTGGGGGTCAAATCCAAAATAAATCGTTACATATTTCATGCGTCCCCCAATGTTGATTGCATACATACAAGGTTTCATTTAGAAATGTTTAAAATGTGCCCGTAATTGTATTGTTCGGAATTTGATATTTTGGCCCTGCTTCAGGAGGGGGAGGGGGGGGGCACAATGATGCTGCTCTTGCGCCTCTTTCTTGTACAGCTGTTTAGGAGATAACATGACGGACAGAAAGACAGACGGAGCCGATTAAAATATCCACCTGTTTTTTCAAAAAGCCTGGGGATAATGAACAGAAAGCATACAAGTGTAGTGTGCCATGCAATAACAATGCTTGTACATGTGTACCTGTGCATGGTAAATGAAGCACACATTCTACTTGCACATTCTACAGTGAATCAAAATATATTTATTTTGTATGCTTATTGGGCCCTGGAGTGAGTTAAGAGTTTGTCCTGCAAGCAACTTCATTTCTAGGGGTGCAACTAATCTGCTGATGACCCCTGTAGCTCAGGGCAGGAATTTAGAATTTGTTCACCTACCATTCATGATAAGCAGAGTTATTTTTTATTTTTTATTTTTTGTGTACAAGATCGAGGCTCGTGTAAGAGCTAATATTAATCACAAAAAACAAACGGATACATGAAAAAGCATACAATAAAGGGAGCGGGAGACAAGATGGGGAGAGAGAGGGAAACACACAAGTACAACAGTAGAGAACAGGGACATCGGGAGATCGGTGGGAGGGAGAGAGCTTGGGGGGAGGAGGCATGGGAAGGGGGGGGGGTGGGAGAGGTATAAAACACATGGACACTGCTAGGATTTCAAGGAAAGAGGTCGGTATTTCCAAAAAGTGGTTCTGGGGTGAAATTGATGGGGGTAGAAAAGATCAAGGTTTTGGATGGGGGAAGATAAGAGAACGGGTGACGTGCAGATATGAGAGAGCGGGACTTTAACATCCAACACCGAATGCTAGCTGATGGGACACCCATGTTACTGTCCATCTGTGGGACGGCACACTATGTTTTGCAAGGCCTTGCCGATGAACACCAATCCCAGTTTATAGTCTGGTCGTAAATCAAACCCAGTCAAGACAGTTTAAAGGTAAGTGCACTGCTTCTGGACCATCCTGGTAGGGCGATCATGCACAGGTCAAGCAGACTGCTGTGTGCCCTTTGCCCATTGTGCGGTCGTAGGCCCCATTGTTAATGTGCGTGTCATTGTGTGAAGTGTAGTTTTGTACGTTTTTTTTTTGGTATATCATTAATTTTTGCTCTTTCACGAGCCTCGATCTTGTATACAACAACAAACAAACAAAAAAAAAAAAAAAAAAAAAAAAAAAAAAAGCTTTAAATTGTAAGATTTTGAATGTATGCTTTTATATCGCCAAGATGCGATACCAAAAAATATTATCAAATATAAATGAAATGTAAATTGCTAAAGTACAAAATTATTGCAAAGCCATTTTTGTTGACTGCATTCCATCATCACTTTTTCCACAGACACTTAATGCCATTTATCATATTGAAGGAGCTGGGCTCCAACGCGAGTTGAAAGAATTGACGCGACCAAAGATGGAAATTCGTCCGAGTAGGTTTAATAAATGTATCACACTCGGGTACTCTGAAAAGCCCGTTTACCGGGCAGCAATATATATACACATTTATGTCGGGAAGTTTGCCCGGCAAAAGCTATACCGGGCATGCCCGGGTATCAAGGGCGAGCCTTGGAAAGGCGAGTCTGGACCTGCCCGGGCGTGTTTGGCTGCGGCCTGGCAAGTCGAGGCTGGGCGTGCCCGGGCGCTCTGGACGAGCACTGGAAAGGCGATAGCGGGCATGCCCGGACGCTCTGGGCGAGCCCTGGAAAGGCGATAGCGGGCATGCCCGGACGCTCTGGGCGAGCCCTGGAAAGGCGATAGCGGGCATGCCCGGACGCTCTGGGCGAGCCCTGGAAAGGCGATAGCGGGCATGCCCGGACGCTCTGGGCGAGCCCTGGAAAGGCGAGAGCGGGCATGCCCGGGAAAGACGAGACCGGGCGTGCCCGGGAGGTTCGGGCGTGCCCGGGAACAGTGAGTCCGGGCATGCCCGGGAGAGGCGCGTCTGGCCGTGTTCTGGCCGGTGCAAGGCGATTGTGTGCATCCAGCGGTAACCGCTACACACGCCCCTCCAGAATCGACCTGCACCGGCAGGGTCAATTTAAGGGGGGTCCGGATGACCCGGCCGAAGCGACCCCTGGAGGGTCGTGGGGAGGGGTCCGACGTGGTGGTGGGTGGTCGAGCGGGGGGAACTGTGGACGGGGGGCGGCCTCGCCGCGGAGAAAGGGCCAACCGTGGTGGTCGGTCGACGTCCATGTGCGCCGGTTTGAGGCGGTCCACAGAAATCCGGTCCGGCCGGCCGCCGAAGTCGACGATGAAAGACTTGTCGCCCCATCGCAGGACCCGGAAGGGCCCGTCGTACGGCGGCCGGAGTGGCCCCCGGTGCGCGTCATGACGCACAAAGACGTACTCCGCTGTGCGAAGCGCCGGGGGGACATAGGACTGGGGGCCACCGTGGCGGGACGTCGGCACGGGGGCAAATCGTCGGGCGGCCTCCTGGAGGTCCGAGCGCTGCCGAGCGGCGGACCAGGGACTGGTAGCGTCGGGCACGAATTCGCCCGGGACGCGGAGCGGCTGGCCGTAGACGAGCTCGGCGGCGGACGCCTGGAGGTCTTCCTTGGGGGCCGTGCGAAGGCCCAAAAGGACCCACGGCAGCCGGTCGGCCCAACCGTCGTCCTGAAGGCCGGCCATGAGTGCGGCCTTCATGGAGCGGTGAAACCGCTCGCACAACCCATTGGCTTGGGGTGGTAGGCCGTGGTGCGGTGCAGCGTGACCTCCAACGAATGGGCGACCGCGCCCCAAAGCTCAGACGTGAACTGTGGGCCGCGGTCGGACGAGATGTCCGCTGGTGCGCCGAAGCGCGCGACCCAGGTGGCGATGAACGCCTGCGCCACGTCGGCGGTGGTGGTGGAGGTGAGGGGCACGGCCTCCGGCCACCTGGTGGTCCTGTCCACCATGGTGAGCAGGTGGGTGAACCCCCTGCGAGGGGGGCAGGGGACCCACCAGGTCCACGTGGACGTGCTCGAAACGCCGTTCAGGCACGGCGAAAGGTGCCAGCGGGGCCTGGGTGTGGCGGTGGACCTTGGCTCGCTGGCAGGCCGTGCAGGCGTTGGCCCAGTCGCGGATGTTTCGTCGAAGGCCGTGCCAGACGAAACGCGCCGACACCAGCTTCTGAGAAGCTTTCCGGCCCGGGTGAGAAAGGCCGTGGATGGAGGCGAAGATGCGGCGCTGCCAGGAAACGGGCACGATGGGGCGAGGCTGGCCCTGGGAGACGTCGCAGAGCAGGACGGTGCCCGCGAAGGGGATGTCGGCCAGGCGGAGGCCCGTGTCCGCCGCGCGGAGTGCCTGCACCGAGGCGTCGGTGGTCTGGTCGGCCGCCATGAGCGCGAAGTCCACGCCGAGGTGGACCGCGTTCGCGCTGGCCCGCGAAAGGCAGTCGGCCACGGCGTTGTCTTTGCCGGCGACGTGCTGGATGTCCGTGGTGAACTCCGACACGGCGGAGAGGTGGCGCTGCTGGCGGGCCGACCACGGCTCCGTGACCTTAGCCATTGCGTAGACCAACGGCTTGTGGTCGACGAAAGCCGTGAACGGGCGGCCCTCCAGAAGGTGTCGGAAATGGCGAACGGCCAGGAATAGCCCGAGCAGCTCGCGGTCGAACGTGCTGTAGTTTAACTCGTTCGGCCGGAGTTGCCGGCTGAAAAAAGTGAGTGGCTGCCAAACCCCGTCCACCCATTGCTCATGGACGGCGCCCACCGCGTAGTTGGAGGCGCCCGTAGTGAGGGCGATGGGCGCGTTGAGCACCGGGTGAGCCAGCAGCGTTGCGTCGGCGAGGGCCCGTTTGGCGCTGGCGAAGGCCGCGTCCATGGCCGCAGACCAAAGAATGTCATGCTTGGCCAGCTTGCCCTGGAGGGCCTCGTAAAGGGGCCGCATGAGCTGAGCAGCGCGGGGCACGAATCGGTGATAAAACTTCACCATGCCGAGGAACTCTTGGAGGGCCTTGATGGAACGGGTACGCGGGAACGTGGTGATGGCCTCGACCTTGGTCGGCAGCGGCACGGCCCCGGTCTTGGTGATGCGGTGGCCCAAAAAGTCAACGGTCGTCGCGCCGAAGTGGCATTTGACCGGGTTGACAATTAAGCCGTGCTCGCTGAGGCGACCGAACAGTGTTCGGAGGTGGAGGAGGTGCTCGGCGCGGGACGTGCTGGCGACGAGGATGTCGTCCAGATAGACGAAAAGAAACGGCAGGTCGCGCAGCACGCCGTCCATCAAGCGCTGGAACGCCTGGGCCGCGTTCTTGAGGCCAAACGGCATCCGCAAAAATTCGAACAGGCCGAACGGCGTGATGACGGCCGTCTTCGGGACGTCGGCCGCCCGGACAGGTACCTGGTGGTAGCCCCGTATCAGGTCAATTTTCGAAAAGATGACCCGTCCCGCCAAACGGGCGGAAAAGTCCTGAATATGCGGGATCGGGTACCTGTCGGGGGTGGTAGCGTCATTGAGACGGCGGTAGTCGCCACACGGGCGCCATCCACCCCCCGGCTTTGGCACGATGTGCAGTGGCGAGCCCCACGCGCTATCGGAGCGCCACATGATGCCGAGGTGCTCCAACGCGTCGAATTCGGCCTTCGCCACGGCGAGCTTGGCTGGGTCGAGGCGGCGGGCCCTGGCGTAGACCGGCGGGCCCGTAGTGGGTATGTGGTGCTCGATCCCGTGCCACACCGCGACGGCCGAAAACGTCGGCCGCGTGAGGGCCGGGAATTCCACGAGCAGGCGAGCGAACTCGTTCGTTACCGGGAGGGCGCACGCCAGTTCGGTCGGCGCGGAGCTGCTCATTGTGCACGCCAGGGAGCTGAAGGTCTTGGCGTGGACAAGGCGACGTCGTTTGACGTCGACCAGCAGCCCGTGCGCGCAGAGGAAGTCGGCGCCCAGCAAAGCCACGGGGACGCTGGCGGTAACAAAAGTCCATTGAAAGCGCTGGCTGCCGAAGCAGAGGGTGACGACGCGTGGGCCGAAAGTGCGTATGGCCGAGCCATTAGCAGCGACCAAAGAGGGGCCGCAAACTGCGTCCAGCCTGTCCTGCTCGGAGGCGGGTATGACGCTCAGTTGGGCGCCAGTGTCGCACAGGAAACGCCGCCCAGACGCTTTGTCCCGAGTAAACAGCAAGTTGCCCGAGTGGCCGGCGCTCATGGCTGGGAATGAACGCCAGCCCGGCCGTTTCCCGACCTGCCGAAAGTGCACGGGGGCCGGCACGTCCGAGCCTTGTGTCCGAACCTGGCGTGGTAATAACACCACGCCCGGTCAGGTGGAGGCCCCGGCCGTCGTGTCGGAAGCGGGCGGTGCGGCGTGGCGGCCGCCAGTTGCACCGGCAGTTCGGCCTCCAACCGCGCAGGGCGCTCGGGCGTCGTGGGCGTCATCTCGGACGGCGGCGGGCTCCAGGTAACCGCGCCGATGTGCTGGCCCGCTGAGGAGATCTTATCGGCTTCCCTGGCGAGGGCGCGGGAATCCGTGATCAACGTGCCAGCCAGGGCGAGGCGTACCGGGTGAGGCAGCTGGGGAAGGAACAGCTCGCGGAACAGAAAATCCGGAGAGTGCTCACCGAGCAACTAGAGCATATAGTCCATGCGCTCGGACGGGCGCGTGTCGCCGAGCTCGGGCAGGTCGAGCAGGCGCCGTGCGCGTGCCGCCGGTGAGAGGGCGAAAGCGTCGAGGAGGAGCGTCTTCAGCGCGTCGTATTTGTCAGCAGCCGGCGGGTGCTGGAGGAGGCTCAAGGCGCGGGCCGCGGTGGTGGAACCGAGCGCCGCCACAACATGGTGGAAGCGGGTGTCGTCCACGGTGATGCCTCGCAGGGCGAACTGAGAGTCCGCCTGAGCGAACCAAACAGCCGCGTGAGCCTCCCAGAAGGTAGGCAGTTTAAGCGTCACTGCCGTATCCATGTCGGTAGGTCACCAATGAAGGAGCTGGGCTCCAACGCGAGTTGAAAGAATTGACGCGACCAAAGATGGAAATTCGTCCGAGTAGGTTTAATAAATGTATCACACTCGGGTACTCTGAAAAGCCCGTTTATCGGGCAGCAATATATATACACATTTATGTCGGGAAGTTTGCCCGGAAAAAGCTATACCGGGCATGCCCGGGTATCAAGGGCGAGCCTTGGAAAGGCGAGTCTGGACCTGCCCGGGCGTGTTTGGCTGCGGCCTGGCAAGTCGAGGCTGGGCGTGCCCGGGCGCTCTGGACGAGCACTGGAAAGGCGATAGCGGGCATGCCCGGACGCTCTGGGCGAGCCCTGGAAAGGCGATAGCGGGCATGCCCGGACGCTCTGGGCGAGCCCTGGAAAGGCGATAGCGGGCATGCCCGGACGCTCTGGGCGAGCCCTGGAAAGGCGAGAGCGGGCATGCCCGGGAAAGACGAGACCGGGCGTGCCCGGGAGGTTCGGGCGTGCCCGGGAACAGTGAGTCTGGGCATGCCCGGGAGAGGCGCGTCTGGCCGTGTTCTGGCCGGTGCAAGGCGATTGTGTGCATCCAGCGGTAACCGCTACATTATAATAAAAAAATGGAACGAGCAATCAAAGATTGCAGACCTTCGCCAGGACTTGTTTTGTGTAGTTTTTTGTGTGGTTCTATAGTACGTATTTTATAGACGTACTCGCAATGTAATTGTACATACTTTATAGAGGTACTCGGTTGAAAAAAAGATGATGTGCAAAAATGGTGGTCTTCGTTGGCATGCAGCGCTCAGACATTATGTGCAGACAAACGAGCAGGAAGACAGACAAACGGACTCAAATGCAATATCTCTCCTCTGGTGAGGGTAATGAAAGTACTTGAACATATTTAGTAATGATTACATAACTCCCATTTGATCATGTCAAGCCTGGTGTTGGCTTAGCGGTTAGGGTGCCGGCTTGGGATCCTTGGATCCTGGGTTAGAATCCCGGTCGATCGCTGAATTAACGCCAGGGGGGTTGACTCAGCCTGTCATCCTTCCGAGGTCGGCAAATTGAGTACCAGCTTGCTGGGATGAATGATCACGGTGTGTACCCCGATTTTGGAATAGCTACACCGTATCCATGCGCATCGTAAGAGCGTGACCAAGGGTCGGCGTCAGGAAGGGCATCCGGCCATAAAAACATTGCCTCAAACAGGGAACCATGATTGTCATGGGGCCCGCAAGGCTAACCCCTGCTCCAGCGGGGAAAATGGCCTTAAAACGATCATTCATTCAGTAATTCATTCATGTGACCATGTGATGGTTACATCACTCCCATGACGCCATTGTAGGGGTTCCAACTGCTGCTTGGCATTCTTGACGTTGTACTGTCGACATGATGGAGGTGTATGTGCCTGCGCTGCATGCATCCTTTGCTTTTTCAAGTATTGAAAAAATGGGACAAATGACATCCCAGAAAGGTAATAATCAGGACCCGGGTCATCTTGGTAAAAGCGGGATAATCCCATAAAATACGACACACCTGGGCAGGGCAATGAAACAAAATCCACATTCAGCACACTTCTCGTAGCACATTTTAAGGCGAACGTGTTCATTGCTTCGTTGTTAGTGATCTTATTGATTTCTGCTTTTCCCTCCTCTGTTGCTGTTGGCATATTGATAAACAGCCACACTTTGGTCCCAAGAAAGCTGCCCATGTGATGTTGTTCATTTTTATTGTGCTCCTCCAGACGGAAGCCTCTCCTCAGTGAAAGACACATGAAAGCCCGCTTGGAGTTTGCAAAAAAGCACCTAAAGGACTCTCACACTGTGAGAAACAAGATTTTGTGGTCTGATGAAACCAAGATGGAACTGTTTGGCTTCCGTCTGGCCACTCTGCAATAAAGCCCAGATCGGTGGAGTGTTGCAGTGATGGTTGTCCTTCTGGAAGTTTCTCCCATCTCCACACAGGATCTCTGGAGCTCAGCCAGAGTGACCATCGGGTTCTTGGTCACCTCTCTTACCAAGGCCCTTCTCCCCCGATTGCTCAGTTTGGCCGGGCGGCCAGCTCTAGGAAGAGTCCTGGTTGTTCCAAACTTCTTCCCTTTAAGAATTATGGAGGCCACTGTGCTCTTGGGAACCTTCAATGCAGGAGGAATTTTTTTGTAGGCTTCCCCAGATCTGTGCCTCGACACAATCCTGTCTCTGAGCTCTGCAGGCAGTTCCTTCGACCTCATGGCTTGGTTTTTGCTCTGATATGCATTGTCAACTGTGAGATCTTATTTAGACAGGTGTGTGCCTTTCCAAATCATGTCCAATCAATTGAATTTACCACAGATGGACTCCCATCAAGGTGTAGAAACATCTCAAAGATGATCTAGAGAAATGGGAGGCACCTGAGCTAAATTTCAAGTGTCATAGCAAAGGGTCTGAATACTTATGTAAATGTGATATTTCAGTTTTTTCTTTTTAATAAATTTGCAAAACTTTCTAAAATCCTGTTTTCTCTTTGTCATTATGGGGTATTGAGTGTAGATTGATGAGGGAAAAATTAAATTTAAACGATTTCAGCATAAGGCTGCAACATAACAAAATGTGAAAAAAGTGAAGGGGTCTGAATACTTTCTGAATGCATTGTAATAACAGTCGTCGGCAAAAATATTGGCACCCTTGCACTTTTTTCAAACAACTCAAAATGTTCTCCAAAAATAAGTTGAAATTGACAAAAGTATTTGAAATTGAAATAGTACAATATTTGAAAATAAAATCTTTTTTCTAATTTTGATTTGAAAAATCGCTCATAGAGCGACACGTGGAAAAACAGAACAAAGTAGAATGGCACTCAGGAGAGTGTCCTTTTGACTTCAAAAATAATTAGTGGTTGAATTTAGTGACCTGATATGCAAATCATCTTCAAAGTTTAAGTTAGTCGGACGAAAATTGACAATTTTAGAAATTTGGCCCATGTTGACCTCAAAAATAGTTGGTGGTTGAATTCAGTTCGCTGATATGTAAATCCTATTTAAATTTCAAGTCAATCGGATGAAAATTGAGGATTTTAGAAATTCTAAAAAAAGTGGTTGACCTTTGGCCTATGTTGACCTTTTGGCCCATGTTGATCTCAAAAATAGTTGGTGGTTGAATTCAGTTAGCTGATATGAAAATCCTATTAAAAATGAAAGTCAATCGGATGAAAACTGAGGATTTTAGCAATTTGAAAAAAAGTGGTTGACCTTTGGCCTATGTTGACCTTTTGGCCTATGAATGAAAATGAATAATAATAATAATAATAATTCATTTATTTTGTATAGCGCTTTTCATGAAGCCCAAGGGCGCTTTGACAGAGTGCAAAACATAATGCATAACAAAACATGAAAACAACAATTGCAAAAAGACAAGAATCAATAGGGAAATATTTAAAGCAAAAGGAGGGAGAAGGAGAAGTGATAAACCACCGTTTAGAGGCCATTTTTCCCCGCAAAGTGGGGGTTGGCCTTTTCGGGGACCGTGGTAGTTGTTGTTTTTTTTGGTCCCCTTTTTGAAGCAATGTTTTACGGCCGGATGCCCTTCCTGACGCCAACCCTTTTTGCCGCCTTCAACGACAAACAGGGAATTACCAGTGAACTGGTACTCAATTAGCCGACCTCGGAAGGATGACAAGCTGAGTCAACCCCCCTGGCATTAATTCGGCGATCGACCGAGATTCGAACCCAGGATCCTAGGATCCTAAGCCGGCACCCTAGCCGCTAGCCCAACACCAGGGATTTGGTGGTTTGGAGAAGTGATAGTCAGGGGTTAAATGCTGTGGGTTGAATGTTGAATGCAGTGCTGAACAGGTGGGTCTTGAGTGATGTTTTGAATGTGGTGAGTGAGGAGGAGTCTCTGATGGTGTGAGGTAGTGAGTTCCAGAGGGTGGGAGCAGCGATGGAGAAGGCCCTGTCCCCCCAGGATCTGAATTTGGTCCGGATGGGGGGGGGGGGGGGTCAGGAGGTTGGTACCAGCAGAGCGGAGGTTGCGGGTGGGAGTGTGTCTGGAGAGCAGGTCAGCCAGGTAGGATGGGGCCAGGTTATGGAGGGCTTTGTAGGTCAAGAGGAGGATTTTGTACTGGATTCTCTGGGAGATGGGGAGCCAGTGAAGCTTGTAAAGGACGGGGGTGATGTGGTCACGGGTCCGGGAATGGGTGAATAGACGGGCAGCGGAGTTCTGAATGTATTGGAGTTTATTGGTGATTGTTGAGGGTGAACCATAGAGGAGGCTATTGCAGTAGTCCAGACGGGAGGTGATGAAGGCGTGGATGAGGGTTTCTGCAGCCGTGGAGGAGAGGGATGAGCGGAGACAGGCGATGTTTTTCAGGTGAAAAAGGCTGTCTTTGTGATCTGTTTAGTGTATTTGTCGAAGGAGAGGGTTTGGTCAAAGATGACGCCAAGATTCCGGATGAGAGGGGAGGTGGATACTGGGATACCGTCGATGTTGAGGGCAAAGTTATGGGTGGATTTTGTGAGCGTTTTTGGGCCAATGATGATTATTTCAGATTTATCACAGTTAAGTTTGAGGAAGTTGATTTGAAGCCAGGATTTTATTTCAGAGATGCAGTTTGTCAGGATAGAGTGGGTGTCGGTGGAGATGGACTTGGTGGAGATGAAAAGCTGGATGTCATCGGCGAAGCAGTGGAATTGGAGACCATGACGGCGGATTAAGTGACCGAGGGGGCACAGGTAAAGGATGAAGAGGAGGGGGCCAAGAACTGAACCTTGGGGGACACCTTGGGGGAGGGGAGCAGTGGGGGATTTGCAGTTATTGATGGAGATGAACTGGCGTCTGTCAGAGGTATGATTTAATCCAAGAGAGGGCAGTGCCGGTAACGTTAAAGGTGGATTCAAGTCGGGTGAGGAGGATGGTGTGATCGATGGTGTCAAAGGCAGCGCTGAGGTCGAGGAGGACGAGAATGTTGAGGTTGCCAGCGTCAGAGGAGAGTAGAAGGTCGTTGGTGATTTTGAGGAGAGCAGTTTCAGTACTGTGGTTGGAGCGGAATCCGGATTGGAATGTTTCATACAGGTTATTGGCAGAGAGGTGATGTTTGAGTTGAGTGGCTACAGCGCGTTCCAAAACTTTCGACAGAAAGGGTAGGTTGGAGATGGGTCTGAAGTTGTTTAGGGTGTCAGGGTTTAGACCAGGTTTTTTTAGAATGGGGGTAACAGCAGCAATTTTGAGGGATGGTGGGACGATGCCTGTAGACAGGGAGGAGTTTATTGTTGCAATGATAAGTGGAGAGAGAGCAGGGAGGGAGGCCTTGACAAAGCTTGAGGGGATGGGGTCAAGAGTGCAGGTGGCAGTTTTCATTCCTATGAGGAGTTCAGAGCGGTCAGTAGGGGAGACCGGGGAGAATTGAGACAGGGGAAGGCAGGATAAGGGGGGGCAGGTGGTTGGAGGGGGAGCGGGTGCGGCGGTGGTCAAGCTGTTGTAGATGTTGTCAATTTTGCGTTGGAAGAAAGAAAGGAAGGAGATGCAGTTGTCTACTGTGAATGACTGGGTGGTGGTGTCCAGGGGGCGGAGGAGTTTGTTTATTGTCGAGAAGAGTGCTTTTGGGTTTCCGGAGCCAGAGTGGATAATTTGAGAGTAGTAGGCGGAGCGGGCGTGGGAGAGGGCATCTTTGTAGTGTTGTAGGTGGTCCTTGTAGGCTTGGGAGTGAACTGTGAGACCTGTTTTATTGCGGAGTCTTTAAAGTTGGCGAGCACGAGTTTTCATCAGGCGGAGTTCAGGGGTAAACCAGGGAGCAGAATGGGTGAAAGAAACTGTTTTGGTTTTTCCAGGCGCAAGCTGGTCAAGGCAGGAGGAGAGAGTGTGGTTGTAGTAGTCAGTGAGGTCGGAAGGGGTGTGGAGGTCAATGAAGGGAGAAGTGGACATTTTTTCAGAGAGGGTGGATGAGAATGAGGTAGGTGAAAGAGCATTTAGCTTACGGAAGTTGATAGTGCGATAATGTCTTGGTGTTGGGGTGGGGATGTTGATGGTCATAGTGATGGCTAAGTGGTCAGAGAGGGTGAGGTCGGAGCCAGAGAGATGGCGCAAAATTAATCCAGTGGAGCAGACAAGGTCCAAAATGTGACCACGGATATGCGTAGGAAAGTTGACATGTTGAGTGAGGTTAAAGCAGGTGAGTAAATCAGTGAAGTCAGTGGTTATTGTGGAGTCAGTGGAGTCCATGTGGATATTGAAATCACCAAGGAGGAGGATTCACCAAAGACCAAGGAGGAATGAATGATCGTTTCAAGGCCATTTTCCCCGCTACAGCGGGGGTTAGCCTTGCGGGCCCCATGACAATCATGGTTCCCTGTTTGAGGCAATGTTTTTATGGCCGGATGCCCTTCCTGACGCCAACCCTTGGTCATGCTCTTACGATGTGCAGGGATACGGTGTACCTATTCGAAACCGGGGTACACACCGGGATCATTCATCCCAGCAAGCTGGTACTCAATTTGACG
This sequence comes from Myxine glutinosa, assembly GCF_964187855.1. Classification (NCBI taxonomy): domain Eukaryota; kingdom Metazoa; phylum Chordata; class Myxini; order Myxiniformes; family Myxinidae; genus Myxine; species Myxine glutinosa. The sequence continues at coordinate 27,963,625 of NC_136262.1, read as the reverse complement.
ACCTCGGAAGGATGACAGGCTGAGTCAACCCCCCTGGCGTTAATTCAGCGATCGACCGGGATTCGAACCCAGGATCCCAAGCCGGCACGCTAACCGCTAAGCCAACACCAGGCTACCTTTTGGCCAATGCTGATCTCAAAAATAGTTGGTGGTTGAATTCAGTTAGCTGATATGTAAATCCTATTCAAATTTCAAGTCAATCAGATGAAAATTGAGTATTTTAGAAATTTGAAAAAACGTGGTTGACCTTTGGCCTTTGTTGACCTTTTGGCCTATGCTGATCTCAAAAAATGTTGGTGGTTGAATTCAGTTCACTGATATGTAAATCCTATTCAAATTTCAATTTCATTTTCAATTCAATCAATTCAATTCAAATCAATTCAATTTCAACTCAATCAAAAAATTTCAATTTTAAATAGCCGGTATGTAAATCCTATTCAAATTTCAAGTCAATCGGATGAAAACTGAGGATTTTAGAAATTTTTAATTGTTGTTGACCTTTTGGCCGAAGATGATCTTAAAAATAGTTGGTGGTTGAATTCAGTTTGCTGATATGAAAATCCTATTGAAATTTCAAGTCAATCGGATAAAAATTGAGGATTTTTTAAATTTGAAATTGTTGTTGACCTTTGGCCTATGTTGACCTTTTGGCCTATGCTGATCTCAAAAATAGTTGCTGGTTGAATTCAGTTAGCCGATATGTAAATTCTATTCAAATTTCAAGTCAATCGGATGAAAATTGAGGATTTTAGAAATTTGGAAAAAAGTGGTTGACCTTTGGCCTATGTTGACCTTTGGCCTATGTTGACATTTTGACATCAAAAATATATCTGATTTTGTCGGACCACCAACTCTACCATTTGGTGAAGTTTCGTGAAGATCGGGTTAAAAGTGCGACCTGTTGGCAAGTTTAAGTGAGCGGACAGACAAACACACACACAAACCAGTGATCAACATACTTGCAAAAAAAAAAAAATTGCCAAGTAAAAAAAAAAAACTTTTTTTTTCAATCTTAAAATAATATTTAATATATATTTTCAATATTAAAAATTTTTTTTTTTTTTAAAGTACTTTTTTTTTTTTGCAAGTGTGTTGATCACTCCAGCCAGGGAGTAATGCATTCGATCGTGTGTGTATGTGTGTGTGTGTGTGTGCGTGCGTGCGTGCGTGCGTGCGTGTGTGTGTGCGTGTGTGTGTTTGTGTGTTTGTGAACAAGATATCTGGAAAAGTTCTGAACGGATTTGGATGAAAGTTGGTGGGATGATTGCCCTTGGGATAAGGAAGAATTGATTAGTTTTTGGTGAAGCTCAGGATGTTATTCCGGATCCAGAAATTTTTTGAAGGATTGTTTACCATTGGAAGATAGGGCTCATTTTTTTTAAACATTATCTTCTATATATTCTATATTTAACATTGTGATATGAAAATAGTTTTCATATTTGTTGTGAATGTAGTTTAAACTCGTGGTTATGCGTTAGAGCGGTGTATTTTGTTAGCAGCGTCGTCTTCAAGGTTCTTTTTTTTTTCTAATAAAGACATATTCTGTCATTTTAAAACCACCAAAGTGTGTATTAGGTTTCCCCGTTTCATAAAAGGTATCGTTTGATACGTATAATGATTTAAAACTGTTTTTTTTTTTGTTTGTTTGTTTTACCTCAGAAGAGATATCAACATTTACCTCAGCAAATGTCAATCGCGGTGTCAGTATTTGATGAACTTATAAAGACTTAGGTGACTTCTAATTGTGACCAGCATGTGCACAGGATTCTTCCCAGAAGAATGAGTGGTCGCATTAGCTTGTACGACTTAAAATGAGCGAGTTTTGTTTTGACGTTTGGGCCAGGTTTACATGTTGTATCCCTAAGGAATGAAACGGACGTTTTCTGGCTTGCAATTTTATTTGAAGTCACACATGCCTCAAAATACACTCACTTATATAGAATTGAACGCTGAATCCGAAAATGTAAGTGAAATTGCCTTGTTTTTTTTTTTAACATTATCTTGTATATATTCTAAATATATATCTGTGCAGTGTCTGTCTTGTGTTGTCTTGTCTTGTGTTGTCACTGAACTACTCCCTCAAACTTTTGTGAGATCGTACTATTCCAACTTGACCCACGGCGGGAGTATGCGCTCTACTGAGTGGCGTTCTAGTTACTAGATGCAGTCGGGCATAAATGATACTAATTATGTCACTCTCCGACCTGACATGGTGGCCATTGTGAATTGTCGGTGACTGTTGAGCATTGGCGTGGGATTCAAATGGGTTTTTGATGCGATAAGCAATTGAACTCTATCTCTGCTGCTTTGCTCTGTTGTTCCCCATTCATTGTGAATCGAGGAGGGTAGTGCCTGGGCCAGAAAAATAGAAAGGAAATCCCAAGCTAATCCCACACAACGCATTGTGCTTTGAAACCCACTACGCAGAAGACTATCTGAACATTTAAAAAGGAAATACCTAACTCGGGAAACTGTGTTGTATTGTATGTCATTGCCTGAGGAATGATGGTTATATATTGTTACGTTTGTGGGGGGTAGGCAATGATTACCTTCGTCCAGGTAGAAGTGTATACATTACCATGCTACGTATGTCGTGATGAAGAAGAAGAACCCCCATGTCCATAAGTAGGGATCCGGTAGACCGCATGTTGTGTAAGTGTATAAGTGTCCCCATGAGAGGGGTGGGGGTTATGTTAATTAGTTAGGGATTATGGGTAATGAATCCCCTGTATGTAATTGCCTCTGTTATTTCCCCTCTGCTCCTTATGACAATGCAGCACACACAGAGAGCCAGGCAATAGCGCATTAAAAGACACTAAATAACAGCTAACTGGAAACAGGACATTGAGCACCACCAATGATACCGCCGACCTGGTGATAACAAACGCACAGGAGGTCCATGAAGCCACACCCCAAAGAGCAGTGATTGGTTAGGATTGTCGAGCAACGAGGAGATGGACTCGCTGGTTGGAGCAGGCACGGGCGGCGTCGGATGATGGCAGAGCCTTGAATACTAAGGAGTTGGAGGGCCGACATTTTCTCTCTCAGCTTCTAGATTTGAAAGTGAACGGGCGCCGATAAGCTCTTGTGGTTTCTTGAGGTGGGACAGTCTCAACGAACGAACGGTTGAAGTTTATGAGCTCTTTGCTGTGGGGTTTGGTGGCGAACGGTCGTGTTCCGACATAAATCATCATGATCGTGAGGAGGAGCGAACTGAGGAACCGAGGCCTGCGGCTTCCTGCGCACGGACTGCGGACTGAGGCCTGCGTTGCCCATGAGCAAACTGTGCACGGAGGCCTGTGCTGTTCCCGCCAAGGACGTGTGGACTTTGACGATTCTCGAGGGGGTTTAGGAGATGCTCAGAGCTAAGTACCTAAAAACAAACACATTTTATTTTCACCTTTATTTTCCCTTTGTGTGTATACGTGTCCGTGGGGAGCGCTCCATTTAGGAATCTTATTTTATTGTGCATTCCTTGTTTGCCGGCATTTCTTCAGTAAAGCCAGTATTTTTATACATTTTAAATCCGTGTCGGCTGGCATTAATTTATCACAGGTTCACAGACGTCAGGTGGGACCTGTGAAGGTAAGAGCTTCCCCCTCCCCCACGCGCGTATTAACTCCGCTATATTTTTGACTGAACGCCTTGGAGTGTAAGCTCGATCGACAATCCGTCCGAGACCGGTCTTTATCGGCACGACAGGACAATATATATATATATATATATATATATATATATATATATATATATATATATATATATATATGTATATACGTATATGTATATATGTATATATATGTATATATGTATATATATATATTTTATATATATATATATATATATATATATAGATATATACACACGTACACACGTACTACATGACCAAAAGTATGTGGACTCGCGAACATCGAACATCTCATTCCAAAACCATGGGCATTAATATGGAGTTGGTCCCCCCCTTTGCTGCTGTAACGGCCTCCACTCTTCTGGTATGGCTTTCCACTAGCTGTTCGTACATTGCTGCGGGGATTTCCTTCCAGTGTTGTGGATATGAGGATTGTGTTTTTTTATTGTGTTTTTTATTGCTGTATTCTGGACCCTCCTGCCTCCAGTCTGTTGTATAAAGGTCAAAGGGCGTTCCCATAGTTAATTCCATAAAGCATACACGAAGGACACCATATATCCCTGTTCAGTAGTTATATCCTTATTATGTGTATTAGTGTAAGGCTGTGTCTCCCATTAATTTAAATACTCCATTGCACCAAGTGAAATAAGAGTAGATCCCCTTTCATTCACATTCCCCTTCCAACAATTGCCAACTGTTCCCTCCGCGACTCCATTCGCCACGAGGTCGGCTTGGAGAAGAAGGGGGAGGAGCTGCCGACTCCTGGGCGTGCCCGCCCATCGTTATCAAGGGCGGAGCCAGAGGGCCGTGCCGACCAATCAGGGCCGAGGCGAGCTGACTGATGGGCGTGTCCTGGACACCAGCGGCTTGATCGCCTGAGGCGCTATATAGAGCGCGCGCGAAAGCCTGGAAGTGGTTGTTGGACTAAGAGTTGGACTGAGTGGGACTAAGAGTTGGACCAAGCAAGAGAGGAAGTTGTTGGACTGGGTTGGACTAAGAAAGAGAGAGGAGAGAAGGGGCGAAGTGAAGCAAAGAGAGAAAGAGTCCTGGAGTTTGTGAGAGAGGGAGAGAGAACCCATCACGCCAGACCCCCCACCAGCAGCGTTGGCTCCACCAAGCAGCTCCGACCCGTTACCCCACGCACACGACAGGATCGGTGGCATCGGCGGCCGTCGAGGTCCAGCCCGACGTCCCGTGCGGGATCAAGCTCCAGCAAGCTCCGTGACTTCCTCCCCGTCCAGCCACCCACCTCCTGTCATTCCTGCCTGCAATTTCCCCATTCGTGTACGTGAGTTTGTTCTGTGTGTCTTGTCCCAGGGTATTAATTAAGCCTGTTTAGATAAGCCAGCGATTTTCACTGTCTCTGATTTCTTCTGTAAATTATTGTATTATCCTTCCTTCTTCCTTGGTTTCTTTTGGTTGTAAATAGCAAATAAATTATATCCGTATTCCCTACTTCTGTCTTCTTCTTCTTCGCATCCTTCGCTTTAGTCTTTTCCCCATTGAATATCTGTGGCGCGATTTTGGCCAACGTTCAGGAATCGGGTTAGTCGGGGTAACTGTTCGGGCGCGGCGGCCATCCGCTCGGCAAACAACATCCGAGCCGTGTCCGTAACAATATACACGTACACACGTACTACATGACCAAAAGTATGTGGACTCGCGAACATCGAACATCTCATTCCAAAACCATGGGCATTAATATGGAGTTGGTCCCCCCCTTTGCTGCTGTAACGGCCTCCACAATTCTGGTATGGCTTTCCACTAGCTGTTCGTACATTGCTGCGGGGATTTGCTTCCATTCAGCCACAAGAGCATTAGTGAGGTCGGGCACTGATGTTGGGCGATTAGGCTTGGCTTGCAGTCGGCGTTCCAATTCATCCCAAAGGTGTTCAATGGGGTTGCGGTCAGGGCTCTGTGCAGGCCAGTCTAGTTCTTCCACACCGATCTCGACAAACCATTTTTCTATGAACCTCGCTTTATGCACAGGGCCATTGTCATGCTGAAATAGGAAAGGACATTCCCCAAACTGTTGCCACAAAGTTGGAAGCACACAATCGTTTAGAATGGCATTGTATGCTGTAGCGTCAAGATTTCCCTTCACTGGAGTTGTTCGTCAAGTTGCCAAGTGAAGCCAAGCCAAGTCAAGTGAAGTCTTCGTCAAGACTTCACTCCTACCCCCGAACCATGTAAAACAGCCCCAGACCATTATTTCTCCTCCACCAAACTTTACGGTTGGCACTATGCATTTGGGCAGGTAGCGTTCTTTTGGCATCCACCAAACCCAGATTTGTCCATCAGACTGCCCGATGGTGAAGCCTGATTGATCACTCCAGAGAACACGTTTCCACTGCTCCAGAGTCAAATAGCGGTGAGCTTTACACCACTCCAGCCGACGCTTGGCATTGCGCGTGGTGACCTTAGGCTTGTGTGCGCCTGCTCGGCCATGGAAACCCATTTCATGAAGCTGTGCTTTCATGAAACCCATTTCATGAAACCCAAATGCATAGTGCCAACTGTAAACCTGGTGTTGGGCTAGCGGCTAGGGTGCCGGCTTAGGATCCTAGGATCCTGGGTTCGAATCCCGGTCGATCGCTGAATTAACGCCAGGGGGGTTGACTCAGCCTGTCATCCTTCCGAGGTCGGCTAATTGAGTACCAGTTCACTGGTAATTCCCTGTTTGTCGTTAAAAGGCGACAAACAGGGTTCGCGTCAGGAAGGGCATCCGGCCGTAAAACATTGCTTCAAAAAGGGGACCCAAAAAACAACAACAACCACGGTTCCCGAAAAAGGCCAACCCCCGCTTTGCGGGGAAAAATGGCCTCTAAAGGTGGTTATTTTTTTTTATTTACCCACGAACAGTTGTTGTGCTGTCGCTGCTTCCAGGGGCAGTTTGGAACTCGGCAGTGAGTGTTGCAACCGAGAACAGATGATCTTTCCGCACTACGCGCTTTGGCACTCGGAGGTTCCATTCTGTGAGCTTGTGTGGCCCACCACTTTGTGACTGAGCTGATGTTGCTCCTAGACGTTTCCACTTCACAATAACCGCACTTACAGTTGATCGGGTCAGCTCTAGCAGAGCAGACATTTGAGAAACTGACTTTTTAGAAAGGTGGCATCCTATAACTGTGTCACGTTGAAAGTCACTGAGCTCTTTAGTACGACCCGTTCTACTGCCAATGTTTGTCTATGGAGATTGCATGGCTGTGTGCTTTTCTTATATTTACCTGTCAGCAATGGGTGTGGCTGAAATAGCCGAATCCACTAATTGGAAGTGGTGTCCGCATAATTTTGGGCATGTAGTGTATATACCTGCACAATGAAGAGGTTTATTTTGGAGAGCAGAGAGAGGGTGTTGTGATTCAGGGTGTGAGACCGTTTGGAGCTGCATGATCATGATGGAACAAAAATAAAGGTCACCTCACATATTGAGTTATGTCGCTGGATGGCTGTTGAGAGACCGAGGCTGGCTGCGATCTAAGCTGTGTGCTTCTGCCTGCTATGGACCTGCTAATGAACAGGAGAATCCCTTGTATCAGGTATTTTGGTATTGTCAGTCCAATCTGCAGACAACGCTGTGTCCTCATGTTATGTCACCAACACTGCAAACTCCAAGATCTGAGGTGGGATTGTTTGTCTTTGACTTCTGCTTGCCGAAACTCATTTGTTCTCCAGGGGCACCTCCGTCTTTGGATCTCCATCTCTCTCTACCCAGGTATGCACTTCTGCCTTCATGCCGTATTTGGCCAGTGAAGCTCTCTCACATTTGGTTGCAATTCTGTTCCACAATGGTTTGAGGAGATATTTTGTGGTGTTTATCTTCCGACCTTCTTGAGATATTTCTCATCTGCCATCCTTCTGACAAGGCCATTGCCACTGTTTCCAGCTCAACTTCCTCACCGCCACTGGAAACATCCTTTGATCCATTCCTGCGTAATTAACATGACTCTTGTGATATGTTACATTGTAGACAACCATTTTTTTTCCTCAACCCCTTCCCACGCATCTTCCCCCCAAGCCCTCCACCTACCATAGATCTCCCGATGTCCCTGCTCTCAAATCCCTGCAAGAGGGGGAAGTACTTGTGTGCTTCACCCTCTCTCCCCATCTTGTCTCCCGCTCCCTTTATTTCGTCTTGTGTCGGTTCTTTGTTGTTGTTTTTTTGTCATTGATGTAAGCTCTTACACGAGCCTCGATCTTGTATACAAAAAAAATAAAATAATAAATATATAAATAAACCCCCTCTATTCCGCTATTCCTCTACCGCGTCAATACCGCCAGTGTCCACAAATTTAAAAAATGAGCCATCTGCCATTTCTGTAAAGTGAAGTGTTGTTGTCAGAAGAGGTGAGAGGCAGCTTGTTGTAAAATGTAATTATTTTACTCGATAAAAACATACTTAAATGAAAAGTGCCACCTCTGAACATTTCTGGAACAGGATTAAATTCTGAAGTTAGAAAACCTGTTGTCTGACTACCTTTTGTATGAGTCGTGCTAAGTTGTCTCCCCTATTCTTTCTTTGTATTTGGTGCAAATAGTCTTCATATTCTTTCAGGCTCATCCTCATCCTCCACTTACTCTCATTCTTGTCCCTGCCTCTTATTCCTGCAAGTGTCCCTTTGTTCTGTTCTGTTTGTTTTTTATTCTCACTCTTCCATGAGCCTCGACCTTGTGTACAAAAATATAATAGGTGAATAATGATATGTTCACCTTGCAAACGAATTGGCAATAATTGTACACTGCACCTTTCCGATGCCATCTCCAGGCTCTGCATAACGTCATTGTCGGGCACCGAAGGGGGCTCGGCAACGACGCACCCTGAAAGGGAGTACTCAGTTTTCACTCTGGTTGTTTTCGTTCTTGTTTGTTTGTTTGTCCGGGCGATATCTCAGCCATCCTTCGAGCTAGGAAGCTGAAATTTCAGCACAATAGTGAGTGAGCAAGTACTTTGTCAAAAACGGTATTTTTTTGATTAATCAATTAATTGATTAGTTATTTAATTATTAACGATTAATTAAGTACTTATACATTTCCTTTCTCTTCTGGGCATTATCTCAGGTACCTTTTTGTTAGGAAGCTGATATTAATTTAGACATGCCAATGACCAAGTGATTTGGCTGCAAAGGCTATTTTTGATTTATTGATTAATCAATTAATCGATTAATTATTTGATTAATGACTAATTTTTTTTTTGTAGTTACAGATTCGGATGAAATGGTGGTGGTTTATGTGTTCCATTAGCGAATTGATTAATTATTTAATTTTTTATGATTATTATTTATTTATTTTCATTATTCATTATTTATTTATTTTCTTTCTCATCTGGGCAATATCTCAGGCACCTTTTGAGCTAGGAAGCTGATATTTCGACATGACAATGACCAAGTGATTTGGTTGTAAAGGGTATTTTTAATTAATTCATTAATTAATTAATCGATTAATTATTTAATTATTTGATGAATGACTTAATTAATTAATTTTTTTAAGTTACAGATTCGGATGAAATGGTGGTAGTTTATGTATTCTATGAGCCAATTGATTAACTATTTAATTTTTTTATGATTATTATTTATTTATTTTCATTATTAATCATTTATTTATTTTCTTTCTCATCTGGGCAATATCTCAGGCACCTTTTGAGCGAGGAAGCTAATATTTGGACATGACAGTGACCAGGTGATGTGGCTATAAAGGATATTTTTGATTTATTGATTAATCATTTAATCGATTAATTATTTATTGATTAATCAATTAATTATTTAATTTTTTATTAATGACTTATTTAATTACATTTCTAAAAGATACATCTTCGGATGAAGCACTAGTGGTTTAGTTATGCTATTAGCCAATTGATTAAGAAAATATTTTATGATAATCTTTTATTGATTTTAATTATGCAATTAATCAATCAATTATTGTACACCTCTCCCTCCCAATGCACTCTCTATGAGCTGCACTGCGGTATTGCCGGGCGCCGGGCACCTGAGGTGCCCCGGCAATGCCGCGCTGTAGGATATTTCATTATTTGGCATGGGGGCGGTGAACTTTGAATGTATCTTTACTTGTTGTTTATTTTGTGAGACAGAAGACACAGTGGTTGGTGTGACGATCTCTGGAACCCTAAAGCTTTGGAACCTGGATGCAGCGCTCACTTCTCTGCAGGTACAAACTACTAATATCAACCCCACTTAATCAGAATAATTGATTGTATCAATGGAAAATCTACAAGAGTCTGTGGAAGAGCCAAAAGAGGTCTAACCCTCAACACATCATTTGCACCTGGCTTCCCACTGCGGTTAACATCTTCTTCATCGTCTTTTATTTGATAAAATCCATTATTTCGATTTGTCTGCCGATGCAGACTGACAACATACATTCATAAAGACTAATATTATATTTAATGAGGAATAGACGCTCATAAACAGCAGGTAAAAACTGTGAATCTTACCATAATTCACCAAATGTCTGTCCGTCCGTTCGAAGGTACCGCAAAAACGGCTGAACCGATCGCAATGATATTTTGGGTGGGTATTCCTGGGACCCCTGGGAGTAAAATAGGCTATATTGTTTTTCCAAATTTTCCAAGTTTTCCAATTTTCCAGTTTTTCCAAACACGATGGAATAATATTTACCGATATGAACAGTGATGTGGCTTTTGTTGAAATTCTACAAATACTGTTTACTCGATGTACCAGGAGAAAGTAGATCGACTCCTGATAAACTCTTCCTATATAAACGTGCGGCTCCGAAGTAACATGGCAGCGTGTGCAAAGTGACTGAGAAACAGGTGTAGCGGCCGCTTCCGTGTTACAGATTTGGCACGCACTCTTCACGCATAAACGTGCGACTGAGAAAGACGTGTAGTGGCGGCTTTTGTTTTGCAGAATTCAATCTTTTTTCAAAATGGGCGCCATGTACTGTTTAGATTTTGATGATTTGCGTGTGATATGATTCAACGGATGTTTATATGAATCGTTTAAAATAAAATAAAAAGCCTTCAATTTCTGGGTTTTTTTGCCTTTTCATTTGGGCTTCCCAATTGAAGCCCCGCCCATAGGGTGGGTACCGTTGCTAGTGACAGTAATTCACATGAGACCAAAATATCTCTACAATGATCTAATTTCTAAGCCAGCTCCAGAAATACTGAAAGAAGGGATGAACAACTTCCATTATGCTGCAGGAACCAGCCCCCATCTATGAGATTGAGGCCAGGCCTATGTTCCTGACGGATGGCTGCACAGTCACCTTTTGCCGCCAGAGGCCCTGGGCATTGTTACTCGTCTGTCACCACATCTGGAAGGTATCATTTACTTTAAAAGTCACAGGGCACTGATGTCATTTCACTGTCATTTATGATATTTATCATCGTGAAGGTGTTGTTTCGAAATTATGATGACGATGAATATTTATTCTTTCCATTATTTTTAAGTAGTTTGTCATTTTGAGAGTTCCAGTGGTATCAAAAAGGTAACTGTGAAATGTCATTCACTTTAGGTGTTTCGCTCAAAGGATTTCTCAACTTTGTGCTTGTTAATGGCAGAAGATGGTGAGCTTTGGGCCGGAGGTGACTTCCTGGCTGTGGATAAAGTCATTGTGTGGAGTGCTCAGGGCAGGGGATATATCTACAAACTACCTGGAAGGTAATACAGCAGTATACCATTTGCTTCATTAATAGAGTATCCTTTGAGGTATGCCTCTCCTTCTTTCTTTTCCTCTTCTTATTTTTCTTCCTGGGCCTGTGCCTCTGCTGGTGCTGACAGATCCACATTTCTGACAGACCTTTTCATCTGTTGTTGCACGCTACACTAAGCTCATCCATGTCCACGTCCATATACACAGACCCCCACGAGCAGCCCCTAAAGCATCTTCATCAGTCCTACGATTAGCGTCTTGCTGACTATGTCGACATGCGAAAAAAATCCCCTTCAGCCTACCTAACTGGTTGGGCCAACACACAGTCCTAACTAGCCCTCAGACACCCAAAATGTGTGGGGCAGCCATACAAGCCAAATAAATAAGTATCAAGGCCAAATAAGCTATCACTGGATCTGTTCAAAGCTTTCTTCAGGCTCTTTCCTGGTGAAGAAATTTCTACATTTCCCTCCCTGAACTGAACTCGACTGACCTGAAATATACCACTACCCTCACCATACCACACCGGATCCTGGAAACATCAAATTCCTCTTCTGCTCAGGCCCACCATGGGATTGCTTTGACCCTCAGCTAACTGGTGACCGATCCTTGGAAGCTGGATCTAGGGCATCTAGACACACCAGCAGTGTCTGTCAACCCCTTGAGAAAGGCAGACATGGCAGGATATTCTTGACTTTTTTGTATACAGAGTCGAGGCCCATGGAAGAGCGAGAACACAGAATAGATCAGGACCCAACATAACAAAAGGAACAGCAGGCATAGGGAAATGCCAACAGCAGGACCTCGGGACAAAAAAGATTGAGACGGACAACAAGGGATGCGGGTAAGTATGGAGAACGCAGGGGGTTGATAAGATTGATACAAAGGCAAACTCTCAAGAAGAAAGAACTGGAAATTTGGGGGGATGGGGAGGGGTTTTGGTAGTTTAAGGGGGGTAGAAAAGATCAAGGTTTTGGATATGGGATGATCTGAGACGGTAGTGAACAGCTGTCTTGAAGGCCGAAAGAGAAGAATGACATTGATATTTAGATATAAAGCTAGAGCTCGAATCCAATCATGCTCCGAGTGAGGCACAGGATCTTGGCTGGAGGGCAAACCTATCGCTGAACAGCTTGGGCTCAAAGCAAATAAATACCATTTGGTAGACTTTACTCTGAGGTTATGTCCGGGCATGCCTTTCCCTCCCTGCATAACCACATGCAAATTGTACCTGGGTATCAAGGGTTATAAAAAGAGGAGATGGATAGCAGATTCCATCTTCTCACATGCAAAATGGGCCCTAGACCAATCATTACCCATGCGCATGGGATAGCAGTGTGCTGTGACACTGTGGGGTAGCAGTGTGGTGTGACACTGTGGGGTAGCAGTGTGGTATGACACTGTAGGGTAGCAGTGTGGTGTGACACTGTGGGGTAGCAGTGTGGTATGACACTGTAGGGTAGCAGTGTGGTGTGACACTGTGGGGTAGCAGTATGGTGTGACACTGTGGGGTAGCAGTATGGTGTGACACTGTGGGGTAGCAGTGTGGTATGACACTGTAGGGTAGCAGTGTGGTGTGACACTGTGGGATAGCAGTGTGGTATGACACTGTAAGGTAGCAGTGTGGTATGACACTGTGGGGTAGCAGTGTGGTATGACACTGTAGGGTAGCAGTGTGGTATGACACTGTAAGGTAGCAGTGTGGCATGATACTGTGGGGTAGCAGTATGGTATGACACTGTAGGGTAGCAGTGTGGTATGACACTGTAAGGTAGCAGTGTGGCGTGACACTGTGGGGTAGCAGTATGGTATGACACTGTAAGGTAGCAGTGTGGCATGACACTGTGGGGTAGCAGTATGGTATGACACTGTAGGGTAGCAGTGTGGTGTGACACTGTAGGGTAGCAGTGTGGTGTGACACTGTGGGGTAGCAGTGTGGTGTGACACTGTGGGGTAGCAGTGTGGTGTGACACTGTGGGGTAGCAGTGTGGTGTGACACTGTGGGGTAGCAGTGTGGTGTGACACTGTGGGGTAGCAGTGTGGTGTGACACTGTAGGGTAGCAGTGTGGTGTGACACTGTGGGGTAGCAGTGTGGTGTGACACTGTGGGGTAGCAGTGTGGTGTGACACTGTAGGATAGCAGTGTGGTGTGACACTGTGGGGTAGCAGTGTGGTATGACACTGTGGGATAGCAGTGTGGTGTGACACTGTGGGATAGAGGTGTGGTATGACACTGTGGGGTATCAGTATGGTGTGACACTGTGGGGTAGCAGTGTGGTGTGACACTGTGGGATAGAAGTGTGGTATGACACTGTGGGGTATCAGTGTGGTATGACACTGTGGGATAGCAGTGTGGTGTGACACTGTGGGATAGAGGTGTGGTATGACACTGTGGGGTATCAGTATGGTGTGACACTGTGGGGTAGCAGTGTGGTGTGACACTGTGGGATAGAAGTGTGGTATGACACTGTGGGGTAGCAGTGTGGTATGACACTGTGGGTTAGCAGTGTGGTGTGACATTGTGGGGTAGCAGTGTGGTGTGAATACTCCAGGGACTACAGCCAAGGTATCCTAAAGAGCATCCTTTATCTCAAGGTGACAGAAAACTGACCAGACATCATAATTTATGACCCTATAGTCATAGGTCAAATGTCCAGGTGCAGATTTCCCTCGCCTACTCCAACAATTTAATGGTCATCAGGAGAGTCGCTGCACACCCTGACTGTGCAGTTATTACAAGGGTAGATGAAAGAAATATTTCAAATATATATACTATCAGTAGCATTTGCCAGATGAAACAAGCCCCTCCCGTCACCTTCCCATCTCCCCTCCACTTCGTCTCCGAAGTTATCCCCTCTAGTTTTGGAACTCTGCAGTCATAGGATTGATGTGTGGAAAGACATATTCACCCTGTTAAAAAACATTCCTATGGCCTATTGATCAGGCCAAACCTGGCAGAAGTTTTGGGTTATGGTTGCAGTGTCTTGCAATTAATTTACAAAAAGTAAATGCCAAAGCACAAGGTGTGGCAGCTGTCCCGCCGAATTAAGGGCAGCGAACATTCAGGAATTTCAATCGGATTTTTTTCTGCCTTCCTTTTATTTTATTTTTATTTTACCTGCTCTAAGGTTGAAAGTGGAGCTGCCACACACTCACCACATGGACATACAGACAAGCATACGTGAGACAACACCGGATTGTTCGACGATACAAACAGCCACTGAGTTTAGGGGAAGTGCCGTCACTTCCCAGGGCACTCTAGGTACCAGGGACGTCACAGCAATGGCACCGCTTTTCTCACCACAGTCAGAGACATTTTTCCAAGGAGGAATTTCCTCCTCCACATGAATGCCAACGTATGGGGATTTTTTTTTTCTGTACTAAGTCGAGGCTCGTGTAAGAGCTAACACACATACACACACACATATATATATATATATATATATATATATATATATATTATTTATATATATATATATATATATATATATACATATATAATAAAAGGAGTGGGGGACAAGATGGGGACAGAGAGGGAAGCCCAAGAACAGTAGAGAACAGGGACATTGGGAGATCTGTGGAAGGGAGAGGGCTGGGGCGGGGTACATGGGATAAACAAGATGGACACTATAAGGACTTTCAGGAAAGAAAACTGAATATGAAGGAGGTGGATTTGGGGGTGTATTAACGGGGGTAGAAAAGATCAAGGTTTTGGATGGCGGAAGATAAGAGATGGTGGTGAACAGCTGTTTTAAAGACCTGGAAGGAGGAATAGGATTGAAGAGAGTGTGGGAGTTTGTTCCAGAGGCAAGAAAAAAGAGGAATGAAAGAGAGAATATATAACAACAAACAACATGCATTTTAAGGCCATTTTCCCTGCAAGAGCAGGGGTTAGCCTTGCGGTCCCCATGACAATCTTCTCCATTTTGCCCTATTTTCTGCATCTCCCCTTGTTAACCCCCTTGCCCGCATTTCTTCTTCCACCATCTTTAGCCAAGTCTTTCTCGGTCTTCCCCGTCCTCTACTTCCTTCTACATTCATTTCCATCACTCTTCTCAACCAGTCACTTTCATCCTTCCTCGACACATGACCAAACCATCTCAACCTGTTCCTCTTCACAGCATCAATCACAGGCAATATTCCCATCATTTTTCACAATTCATCATTTGTCTTCCTCTCTCTCAACGATACTCCGCACATCCATCGAACCATTCGCATTTCCACCCTTTCCAACCTTCGTTGCTGCTCTACGTTCATTACCCATGTCTCGCTCCCATAAATCATAACACTTCTCACACATGCAGCATACACCTTTCCCTTCAGCTTCAACGACACTCCCCTCCTCATCAGGACGCCACTCAGTTCCCGAAACTTCTTCCATGCACATCTCACTCTAGCAACCGTTGCCGAGTCGGATCCACCTTCTCCATTCAGCATGTCTCCGAGGTAGCAAAATGTTTTCACACCTTCCAGCTTCACGCCGTCTCCAAGATCCAACTCAACATTTCCTCCATGTGCAGCTCCCTCTGTGCACATCTTACATTTGAATGTAGCTGCCACACTGGTTAATGTTAAATGAGAGATGTTAAATCTCAGGAGATGATGTGGGAGAGAGTGAAAAGCCCTCAGAATCAGCTTCATCACGGGAGACACCAATGAAAGAGAATATGAGCGGAGAATCTTGATTTTGGCAGTTTCACCAGAAGATGGTTGCTGACGGATCTTGTGCGTCCTGAAGGAATATTTGTGGGACAGAGCACAGACAGAGCTGGGGGAGCAAGGCCGGAGAGGAGTCGGTAGCAGATAGAAAGACCACCAACCTGCCTGCGGGAGAGAGTGAAAGGCCCTCAGAATCAGCTTCATCACGGGAGACACCAAAGATTCTGAAACCTTTGGTTTCTACAGTGTGAAGCAGAGCTTGGTGTGATGCAGGAGCACCAGGCCAGAGTGGAGAGCAGTATTCCATTTCGCTGCAGATGAAAGCTTTGTATGTGGGATTATCCATGCTCTTAACCTTTTAAAATACTGAACGTCAAGAAAGGTGTACTGAAATTCCTGAGCAAGGCTACCTTACCTCTCTTTTAAACCATATACTGTTTGGTTTTCATTTCTTTTTTTTCTTCCAATTTTTGTGATTTTATGAAATTCTTTCTTCTTTTTCTTCTTCTCCTTCCTCTTACTATTATCATTATTTATTTATTTTTTATTATTATTATTATCATATTGTGTCGTTATTTTACAGCTGCTTTTCAGATGAACCACAATGTTCCGATGAACCTGCCAATTGTAACATCCGTGCTCCTATTCTGCTCTTCCGGTTCTACGACAGTGATCTGGACCAGGTGTGCTCCTGACAATTTCTGATCAACCTTATTCTTTTTCATGACGAGGATAGGATTTGGTTTATTTATAGCAATATTAGTGTAATAATTAGGATTTTGACTTTTTAATATGATATCAACGCTGGTCGAGGGGAATAATCACAGAGAAAGAAGGGGTTTGGACCATCAAGAAAGGGCTGAAGGAATGAGCAGATATTTTATCGATCTGTAGCGGCTACCACTGGGTATACACAATCGCCTTGCACCTACCGAGGACGCAGAGCAATCACCATGCCGGGCTCGCCCAGGACGCCCGGGCACGCCCAGCCTCGCCTTTCCAGGGCTCGTCCAGGACGCCCGGGCATGTCCAGACTCGCCTTTCCAGGGTTCGCCCAGAACGCCCGGGCACGCACAGCCTCGCCTTTCCAGGGCTCGTCCAGGACGCCCGGGCATGCCCGCTCTCGACTTGCCAGGCCTCGTCCAGGACGCCCGGGCATGTCCAGACTCGCCTTTCCAGGGTTCGCCCAGGACGCCCGGGCACGCCCGGTCTCGCCTTTCCCGGGCAAACGCTCCGGGATAATGTGTATATATATTGCTGCCCGATAAACGGGCTTTTCAGAGTACCCGAGTTGATTTGACACAATAAAGAAACTTGGACGAATTCCAGCTTTTTGTCGCGTCCATTCTTCCGATTTACGTTGGAGCGCAGCTCCTACATTGGTGACCCGACATGGACACGGCAGTTGCCCTCAAACTGCCTACCTTCTGGGAGGCTCACGCGGCGGTTTGGTTCGCCCAGGCGGACTCCCTGTTCGCCCTGCGAGGCATCACGGCCGACGACACCTGCTTCCACCATGTGGTAGCAGCACTCGGCTCAGCCACCGCGGCCCGGGCCCTGAGCCTCCTCGAGAGCCCGCCAGCCGCTGACAAATACGACGCGATTAAAAAGCTCCTCCTCGACGCTTTCGCCCTCTCATCAGCGGAACGCGCACGGCGCCTGCTCGACCTGCCCGAGCTCGGCGACACGCGCCCGTCCGAGCGAATGGACTACATGCTTTCGCTGCTCGGCGAGCACTCTCCGGCTTTCCTGTTCCGGGAGATGTTCCTCTGTCAGCTGCCTAGCCAGGTACGCCTCGCCCTGGCAAGCACGACTATCACGGATCCCCGTGCCCTCGCCAGGGAAGCCGACAAGATCTCTGCGGCAGGCCAACGCATTGGAGCAGCGACCTGGAGCCCACTGCCCTCCGAAGCAACGCCCATGGCGCCCGAGCACCCGGCACGGTCGACGACCGAACTGCCGACACAATTGGCGGCCGCTACGCCGCGCCGACCACCTCCAGCACGACGACCGGGGCCTCCACCTGACCAGGCGTGGTGTTATTATCATGCCAGGTTCGGACAGAAGGCCCGGACATGCCAACCCCCGTGCACCTTCGGCAAGCCGGGAAACGGTCGGGCCGGCGTTCATTACCAGCCATGAGCGCCGGCCACATGAGCAACTTACTTTTCATCACGGACAAAGCGTCCGGACGGCGCTTCCTGTGTGACACCGGCGCCCAACTGAGCGTCATACCCGCCTCCGATCAGGACAGGTAGTCCGCGGTTTGCGGCCCCTCCTTGGTTGCGGCCAACGGTTCGGCCATCCGCACCTTCGGCCCGCGCAACATCACCCTCTGCTTCGGCGGCCAATGCTTTAATTGGACTTTTGTAACCGCAAGCGTGCCCATGGCTCTGCTAGGCGCCGACTTCCTCTGCGCACACGGACTGCTGGTTGATGTCCAACGGCGTCGCCTCATCAACGCCGAGACCTTCAGCTCCCTGGCATCCACATTGAACAGCTCCGCTCCGACCGAGCTGGCATGCGCCCTCCCGGCGGCGAACGAGTTTGCTCGCCTGCTCATGGAGTTCCCGGCCCTCACGCGGCCGACGTTTTCGGCCGTCGCAGTACGACATGGGATCGAGCACCACATACCAACCACGGGCCCACCGGTCTACACCAGAGCCCGCCGCCTCGACCCAGTCAAGCTCGCCGTGGCCAAAGCCGAGTTCGACGCTTTGGAACACCTCGGCATCGTGCGGCGCTCCAATAGCGCGTGGGCTTCGCCACTAAACATCGTCCCAAAACCAGGGGGCGGCTGGCGCCCATGTGGCGACGGCCGCCGCCTTAACGACGCTACCACCCCCGACAGGTATCCGATCCCGCACATCCAAGACTTCTCCGCCCGTTTGGCAGGACGGGTCATTTTTTCGAAGATCGATTTAATACGGGGATACCACCAGGTACCTGTCAGGGCGGCCGACGTCCCAAAAACGGCCGTCATCACGCCGTTCGGCTTATTCGAATTCCTGCGTATGCCGTTTGGCCTCAAGAACGCGGCTCAGGCATTCCAGCGCTTGATGGAGGGAGGACGTGCTGCGCGACCTGCCATTCCTCTTCGTTTACCTGGACGACATCCTCGTCGCCAGCACGTCCCGGGCCGAGCACCTCCTCCACCTCTGAACACTGTTCGGGCGCCTCAGCGAGCATGGCCTCATCGTCAACCCGGCCAAATGCCACTTCGGCATGACGGCCGTTTATTTTTTGGGCCACCACATCACCAAGAATGGGGCCATGCCACTGCCAACCAAGGTCGAGGCCATCACCACTTTTCCGCGTCCCCGCTCCATAAAGGCCCTGCAGGAATTCCTGGGAATGGTGAATTTCTATCACCGCTTCGTGCCCCGCGCTGCTCAACTCATGCGGCCCCTCTACGAGGCCCTCTGGGGCAAGCCGGCCAAGCACGACGTCGTCTGGTCCGCAGCAATGGACGCGGCCTTTAAAAACTCAAAGCGGCCCTCGCCGACGCAACACTGCTCGCTCACCCGGTGCTCAATGCTCCCATCGCCCTCACCACGGATGCCTCCGACTACGCGGTGGGCGCCGTACATGAGCAATGGGTGAACGGGGTTTGGCAGCCACTCGCTTTTTTCAGCCGCCAACTCCAGCCGAACGAGCTCAAATATAGCACGTTTGACCGTGAGCTCCTCGGTCTACACCAGGCCGTTCGCCATTTCCGCCACCTCCTGGAGGGCCGACCCTTCACGGCGTTCGTCGACCACAAGCCGTTGGTTTACGCAATGGCCAAGGTCACGGAGCCGTGGTCGGCCCGCCAACAGCGCCACCTCTCCGCCGTGTCGGAGTTTACCACGGACATCCGGCACGTCGCCGGCAAAGACAACGCCGTGGCCGACTGTCTTTCTCGGGCCAGCGCGAACGCGGTCCACCTCGGCGTGGACTTCGCGCTTATGGCGGCGGACCAAACCACCGACACCACGGTGCAAGCCCTCCGGGCGGCGGACACGGGCCTCCGCCTGGCCGACATCCCCTTCGTGGACACTGTCCTGCTCTGCGACGTCTCCCAAGGCCAGCCTCGCCCCATCGTGCCCGTTACCTGGCAACGCCGCATCTTCGCCTCCCTCCACGGCCTTTCCCACCCGGGCCGGAAAGCTTCCCAGAAGCTGGTGTCGGCGCGATTCGTCTGGCACGGCCTTCGACGGGACGTCCGCGATTGGACCAGCACCTGCACAGCCTGCCAACAGGCCAAGGTCCACCGACACACCCAGGCCCCGCTGGCACCTTTCACCGTGCCCGAACGACGTTTCGACCACGTCAATGTGGACCTGGTGGGCCCCCTCCCCCCATCACGGGGTTTCACACACCTGCTCACCATGGTGGACAGGACCACCAGGTGGCCGGAGGCCGTTCCCCTCATCTCCACCACCACCGCCGACGTGGCGCAGGCTTTCATCGCCACCTGGGTCGCCCGCTTCGGCGCACCGGCGGACATCTCGTCGGACCGCGGACCGCAGTTCACCTCCGAGCTGTGGGGCGCGGTCGCCCGCAACCTGGGGGTCAAGCTCCACCGTACTACGGCCTACCACCCCCAAGCCAACAGGTTGTGCGAGCGGTTCAGGATGGCGGTTGGGCCGACCGGCTGCCGTGGGTCCTTTTGGGCCTCCGCACGACCCCCAAGGAGGACCTCCGGGCGTCCACCGCCGAGCTTGTCTACGGCCAGGCGCTACGCGTCCCGGACGAATTCGTGCCCAATGCTACCAGTCCCTGGTCTGCAGCTCACCAGCGCTTGGACCTCCAGGAGACCGCCCGATGGTTTGCCCCCGTGCCAACGTCCCACCACGGTGACCCCCAGTCCTACGTCCCCCCAGCGCTTCGCACAGCGGAGTACGTTTTTGTGCGTCATGACGCACATCGGGGGCCACTCCGGCCGCCGTACGACGGGCCCTTCCGGGTCCTGCGACGGGACGACAAGTCGTTCGTCATCAACATCAGTGGCAGGTCGGACCGGATTGCGGTGGACCGCCTCAAGCCGGCGCACGTGGACATCGACCAACCGCCACGGTTGGCCCTTCCGCCGCGGCGAGGCCGGCCCCCATCCACGGTGCCCCCCACTCGACTGCCCACCACCACACCGGACCCCCCCCCCCCCCCCCCCACGACCCGCCAGGGGTCGCTTCGGCCGGGCCATCAGGACCCCCTTAAATTGACCCTGCCGGTGCAAGTCGATTCTGGGGGGACGTGTGTAGCGGCTACCACTGGGTATACACAATCGCCTTGCACCTACCGAGGACGCGGAGCGATCACCATGCCGGGCTCGCCCAGGACGCCCGGGCACGCCCAGCCTCGCCTTTCCAGGGCTCGTCCAGGACGCCCGGGCATGCCCGCTCTCGACTTGCCAGGCCTCATCCAGGACGCCCGGGCATGTCCAGACTCGCCTTTCCAGGGTTCGCCCAGAACGCCCGGGCACGCCCAGCCTCGCCTTTCCAGGGCTCGTCCAGGACGCCCGGACATGCCCGCTCTCGACTTGCCAGGCCTTGTCCAGGACGCCCGGGCATGTCCAGACTCGCCTTTCCAGGGTTCACCCAGGACGCCCGGGCACGCCCGGTCTCGCCTTTCCCGGGCAAACGCTCCGGGATAATGTGTATATATATTGCTGCCCGATAAACGGGCTTTTCAGAGTACCCGAGTTGAATTGACACAATAAAGAAACTCGGACGAATTCCAGCTTTTTGTCGCGTCCATTCTTCCGATTTACGTTGGAGCGCAGCTCCTACAGATCTACATTTACTTATAACCTGCAAGAAAATGTTGGGTATAGTAAGAGGTTAGTGAGATTAAAAGGAATGAAAATGGATCTGATGCGAGTGTATGTTGTACGTTGCTGTTGCTTGCATCATGTCTGGGCGGCATGGTTGTGCGAGTGATGCAGTGCCCCCTGTAGGTTATGGCAGCAGCTTTGCAATTTGAACAGTGTATCAGCGAAAACTAACCTACACTTTTATGAAAAACACCGTGGGATCTATGATGTCCACCCGCTCATGTTCGCAGAGTTGTCTTCAGATTAATTTCCCATCTGACTGACAGCTTTAATGTACCATTCTGAATGCAAAGCACCAGCCTGACAGTTTATTGTTGGGTTGGAAATTGAACCAGGAGTAGACACCTCAAAAGCAAATACGTTACCTCTGCACCAACCTCTGCACCAACCTCTCGTGCAATGGAAACAAATGAAAAGGCTATTATTATGATTATGACCCTATTATGTCACATACATTGCCATTATCTGTAGCTTTATTGATTAATTTATTGATTGATTAATAGGATGTTTAACAACTACTTTTGTGCACATTAATGCTAAATTGCATCAATGAAGGTGAATATGAAAAAAAATCGATCGATCAGATGTACGAAGTTTCACATCAATCTGTTAAGCGGTTCTGGAGAATTTTTTCACATTTTTATTTTATATCCAATATGGCTGCCAGCCAAAATGACCCATTACGTTATAAATTTATTTCTTTACTCACATCAGGTCATAGATCAGATATATGAAGTTTCAAATTTTTCGGATAAGGATTTCGATTCAACAAATTATGGCTATAATACCACTTCACCTATGACATCATCAATATCACTCTATATACCCCATGGGATGTTGATGACATATGCCAAGCTTCAAATGTTTTCTTTCAAATGTGGTTTGATAGAAAAAGAGGTCCAATTTTTCCTCTAATCCAATATGGCTGCCATATCATGTGACCTTATAACGTCAACGCTATCAATACAATATTCTATATGTGGAGTCCCCCCTATGTTTAAAGTTTTGCATCGATAGGTCAAGCAGTTGCAGAGAAAAACCTTTTTAAAGCGACAATATATACAGTAGATGCTGATGCACGCACACACACACACACACACACACACACACACACACACACACACACACACACACACACACATGTTGCCATAATCTCACATCCTCTTTAGGGCAAGACTAAAAAGAAGACGAGATATTACAATATAATGTAGATACATCATATTGATGGAGATTCAGACCTTTGGTGCAACCCCCATTGATCCCCCAGATGCCCATGTGCAAACTAGCCCATAATTATTCTCCTCTCTTCATTCCCTCACCTCCATCCAGCCCAATATCTCTCCTACCCCTGAGCCCACCTCCCCATTCATACATAACTATAGAGATGACTTCTGACACAAATAATGCAGAAAATTAATTTGACACAGAACTTCATGCTCCATCGTGTCATTTGTTTACAGGTTGCCTGGTCAAGCCTAACTATGAGTTTCTTGTGCTGTGACACACCACCTTATCACAAATTCCTTCTCTGCGGAGATGCCCATGGTACCCTGCGTGCATGGGGACTTCCGAACA
This sequence comes from Myxine glutinosa, assembly GCF_964187855.1. NCBI lineage: Eukaryota > Metazoa > Chordata > Myxini > Myxiniformes > Myxinidae > Myxine > Myxine glutinosa. The sequence goes on along the minus strand of NC_136262.1, from coordinate 27,940,320 downwards.
TGCTGGTGGTTCGACAGGCAGGCACAGTCGAAGGTGAATCTGATAATGAAGGAGGCACCAATTATCCTCTGGTCTAAGTCTGGTCTACTTAATATCAATTATGACCTGCACAATCACTTCGTTTGATTTACTCTAGCCTAAAATAATTGGTTTGTTCAGGTACCATTTTGGGTTTGCTTATTGAAATATTTTTGGGTTGTTATATAACCAATTGTGATTTGCTTAAGCACCAATTTTGGTTTACTCCATCACTAATTTTGGTTTACTTAATCACTAATTTTGGTTCACTCCAGCACCAATTTGGTTCACTCCAGCACCAATTTTGGTTTTCTACAGCACAATTTTTGTTTTTTTTCCAGCACCAATTTTCATTTATTTCAATTTTCATTTATTCTCGAACTAATTTTGATTTTCTCCAGCACCATTTTTGGTTTCCTATATTACCAATTTTGGTTTTCTCCAGCACCAATTTTGGTTTTCTCCATTACCAAGTTTGCTTTTCTCCAGCACCAATTTTGGGTTTCACCATTACCAATTTTGGTTTTCTCCAGCACCAATTTTGGTTTTCTACAGCACCAATTCTGGATTTCTACAGCACCAATTTTGGTTTATTCCAACACAAATTTTGCTTTGCTCTCGCTTCAATTTTGGTGAACTCGAGCTTCAATTTTGGTTGCTCTAGACCTAGATTCTAGAGCATAATTTGGTTTACTCCAGTACCAGTTTTGGTTGTCACCAGCACCATTTTTGGTTTGCTGTAGAACCAATTTGGAATTGCTTTAGCTTCAATTTTGGTTTGTTGTAGCACAAATTTGGGTTTGCTTTAGATTCTAGAACAAATTTTGGTTTGTAGTAGCTGCAATTTTGGCTTGTGTTGCACCAATTTTGGTTTGTTGTTGGTACAATTTTGTTTTCTTTTAGCACCAGTTTTGGTCCAGCAATTTGGTTTATTATAACACCAATTTTGTTTTTTCTCTTGCACCAATTTTGGTTTTCTCCAGCACCAATTTTGGTTTTCTCCATTACCAATTTTGGTTTTCTCCATTACCAATTTTGGTTTTCTCCATTACTAATTTTGTTTTTTCTCTGGCACCAATTTTGGTTTTTCTCTAGCACCAATTTTGGTTTGTGGTATCTACAATTTTAGCTTGTTGCAGCTACAATTTTGTTTGTTGTAGCACCAATTTTGGTTTTCTCCATTACCAATTTTGGTTTTCTCCATTACCAATTTTGGTTTTCTCCATTACCAATTTTGGTTTTCTCCATTTCCAATTTTGGTTTTCTCCATTACCAATTTTGGTTTTCTCCACTACCAATTTTGGTTTGTGGTAGCTACAATTTTGGCCCAGCAATTTTGGTTTGTTTTAGCTACAATTTTGGTTTCTTGTAGCACCAATTTTGACCCAGAAATTTTGGTGTATTATAATACCAATTTTGGTTTTCTCTAGCACCAATTTTGGTTTTTCTCTAGCACCAATTTGGTTTGGTTGTGGCATCAATTTTGGTTTTCTCCAGCACCAATTTTGGTTTGTGGTAGCTACAATTTTGACTTGTTGTAGCTACAATTTCGTTTGTTGAAGCACCAATTTTGATTTTCTCCAGCACCAATTTTGGCTTATTGTAGCTAAAATTTTTGTTTGTTGTAGCTACAATTTTGTTTGTTATAGCACCAATTTTGGTTTTCTCCAGCACCAATTTTGGCTTATTGTCACTAAAATTTTGGTTTATTGTAGCTACAATTTTGTTTGTTGTAGCACCAACTTTGGTTTTCTCCAGCACCAATTTTGGTTTGTTGTAGCTAAAACTTTGGTTTGTTGTAGCACCAATTTTGGCCAAGCAATTTTGGTTTGTTTTAGTTACAATTTTCGTTTGTTCTAGCACAAATTTTTGTTTTCTCTAGCAGCAATTTTGGTTTTTCTAGCCTCAATTTTGGTTTATCATAGCACAAATTTTGGTTTGTTCACGAATTTTTGGTTTTCTGCCGCTCCAATTTTGGAATTCCCCATCACCAATTTGGGTTTGCTCTTACTTCAATTTTGGAATTCTCTAGCACCAATTTGGGTTTGCTATAGCCTCAATTTTGGTTTATTGTAGCACAAATTTTGGTTTGTTCACCAATTTTTGGTTTTCTCCCGCTCCAATTTTGGAATTCCCCATCACCAATTTGGGTTTGCTCTCAATTCAATTTTGGAATTCTCTAACACAAATTTCGGTTTGCTCTTGCTTCAATTTTGGAATTCTCCATCACCAATTTGTGGTTGCTCTTGCTTCAATTTTGGAATTCCCTATCACCAATTTGGGTTTGCTCTTGCTTCAATTTTGGAATTCTCCATCACCAATTTGTGGTTGCTCTTGCTTCAATTTTGGAATTCCCGAACACCAATTTGGGTTTGTTCTTGCTACAATTTTGGAATTCTCCATTACCAATTTAGGTTTGCTCTTGCTTCAATTTTGGAATTCTCCATTACCAATTTAGGTTTGTTCTTGCTACAATTTTGGAATTCTCCATTACCAATTTAGGTTTGCTCTTGCTACAATTTTGGAATTCCCGATCACCAATTTGGGTTTGTTCTTGCTACAATTTTGGAATTCTTCATTACCAATTTAGGTTTGCTCTTGCTTCAATTTTGGAATTCCCGATCACCAATTTGGGTTTGTTCTTGCTACAATTTTGGAATTCTCCATTACCAATTTAGGTTTGCTCTTGCTACAATTTTGGAATTCCCGATCACCAATTTGGGTTTGTTCTTGCTACAATTTTGGAATTCTCCATTACCAATTTAGGTTTGCTCTTGCTACAATTTTGGAATTCCCGATCACCAATTTGGGTTTGTTCTGGCTACAATTTTGGAATTCTCCATTACCAATTTAGGTTTGCTCTTGCTACAATTTTGGAATTCCCCATCACCAATTTGGGTTTGTTCTTGCTACAATTTTGGAATTCTCCATTACCAATTTGGGTTTGTTCTTGCTACAATTTTGGAATTCCCGATCACCAATTTGGGTTTGTTCTTGCTACAATTTTGGAATTCTCCATTACCAATTTAGGTTTGCTCTTGCTTCAATTTTGGAATTCTCCATCACCAATTTGGGTTTGCTCTTCAATTTTGGAATTCTCTATCACTAATTTTTGGTTTTCTGCCGCTCCAATTTTGGAATTCTCCATCACCAATTTGGGTTTGCTCTTGCTTCAATTTTGGAATTCTCCATCACTAATTGTGGTTGCTTAAACACTAATTTTGTTCAGTAGCAGCACTCATTTTGGACTGCACGAGAACCAGTTTTGTTCTGATTCTAACAGGAAGTTTTCCTAATTCTGGCAACATTTTTGTCCTGCTGTGGCCTGCTGAAACTCCACTTTTGTTCTGATCGAGGCCAATTTTTAGCATAATCTAGGTTCAGCTGTTGCCTGATATACCATTGTTTTGTCCAGTTTTTAAGTATTATCATATTTGCCCGATTGTAGCAACAATTTTATCCTCTTTTAAAACCATTTTATCCAATTTTTTGTACCAATTTTGTGCTGCTCAAGAACGAATTCCAGTTCAGGTTTTAGCTGCTATAGCATACATATTTTATGTCAAACTAACACCAGTTATAGCTTGTTGTGACACGAACCCTTGATTATAGAGGAGGTAACTTTTCAAACACAGCAATTTAAGGGTATACCCTAATAATAGTGATATTGTTGCTGTGTCTAATTTGAAATGCAGTAGAGTTTTGGAACTAAATTCCAAATGCTACATTTCCAAGCTGTTGACTGACAAAGTATCACGTAGGGTTTTGTTCGAACTCAAGCCAGAGTTAGCAAATTGTCTTACATACCCATCAAATTGCTGATGTTCTCTGTGCCAACTTAATTTGATTTTGATTGCAGTCAGAAAGTGCCAAAACATGTTATCAGAAATGTTTACCTTGAAAAAGGCAAATCACCACTCTGGAAAAAGAACCAATGATCCAAATACAAATCCTTTTACCAAGCTCAATCCTAGCCAAACTCAGTCAATATCCCAATCACTCTTCTAATCAAGACCTCTTTCCTGCCTTTCACTCCAGACCTTGGTGTGACATCCAAAGCCAGCCTGGATGGATCATTTCCACAGATCGAACCGCTTTTAGACTGCACTGGCAGGAGCTTGGGCGGTACCACCGAGCTGCAGGATTATGTCACAGCCAGCCTTCACCTACCGTCTGAGAGATGTATGCTCTGTGGTTGCGCCGATGGCCGAATAGTTTTGCTGCCATTGGTTGAATTTGCATTTGCCTCTGTGATCCAGGAGGAGGTGGGCGCTTTGTCAGGTGTGTCTTAGAGGTTGATGAGACGATAGCTGAAAAATATTAGTTATTTTATTGACATCACCGTTCAATTTTTATAGCTCTGTAGTCGTCAGTCAAACTATGGATATTCATAGCTTATCTTAATTTTACAGCAAAAACTGGGAAATGGTTGTATTCGCGTGATTAAAAGGTTTTATTTCGAATGTTTATGGAAATCAACAGAAATGTTGCTTTTCTTGAGGTCTTTATAACCAGTGAACTCCATGTATTTTGTGAGATTAATAACACAGCATAGCAGTTAATAACAAAAAAGAGCAATTAGAGATTGCAGACAATCGCCAGGACATGTTTTAGTGGGTTTTTAGGCTTTTGTGTTAAAATTAATATGGCGGCCGAACCACGAGACCGATGACGTCAAAATTTCTCCACCAATTTATCCATAGATGATGCTCAAGAAATTTCATCTTGATCGGATGAAGTTTTGTACTTGTCGAATTATGATTGTCATAATGGAGGCACCTATGACATCATCATTAACATGTTATTCCCCATGGAGAGTTCTTTACAATGAGCCATGTCTCAACTTTTTCTATGCAGTGCTTTCGGAGATATAGAGGTGCAAAGTTTTTCGGTTTTTCCAAGATGGCGCCCATACCACGTGACCTATGACACCATAATTATCATTAAAAATTATACAGGAGGAGGTGCACCTATGGTGAAAATTTCCTGTCGATCAGACGGTTGCAGAGAAAATCATATTTATTCTGTGCGGACAAACAAACAAACAAACAAACAGACAGACAAATGAAAAATCGCTCATAGAGCAACACTTGGCAAAACAGAACAAAGTAGAATGGCACTCAGTAGAGCATCCTTTTGACCTCAAAAATAATAATTAGTGGTTGAATTCAGTTACCTGATATGCAAATCATCTTCAAAGTTTAAGTTAATCGGATGAAAATTGACAATTTTAGAAATATGGCGTATGTTGACCTCAAAAATAGTTGGTGGTTGGTTTCAGTAACCTGATATGCAAATTTCAAGTCAATCGGATGAAAATTGAGGATTTTAGAAATTTCGAGAAAAGTGGTTGACCTTTGGCCTATGTTGACCTTGTGACCTATGTTGACCTCAAAATAGTTGGTGGTTGAATTCAGTTAGCTGATATGAAAATACCATTCAAATTTCAAGTCAATCGGATGAAAATTGAGGATTTTAGAAATTTGAAAAGGTTGTTGACCTTTTGGCCTATGTTGACCTTTTGGCTTATGGTGATCTCCAAAATAGTTGGTGGTTGAATTCAGTTCGATGATATGTAAATCCTATTCAAATTTCAAGTCAATCGGATGAAAATTGAGGATTTTAGAAATTTGAAAAAAGCGGTTGACCTTTGGCCTATGTTGACCATTTGACCCTTTGACCTCAAAAATACATAGGATTTTGTCAGACCACGAACTCTACCATTTGGTGAAGGTTCATGAAGATCGATTTAAAATTTTGACCTGTACGCAAGTATAAGTGAGCAGACAGACAAACAAACACAAACTGGAGTGATCAACATACTTGTCAAAAAAAAAATTTTTTGGGCCAAGTAACAAACGGACTCAAATGCAGTACCCGCTCCTCTGATGAGGGTAATAATAGTATTCATAAATATGATGGAAATGTAGTAATGATGCTATGATGTAGCACTAATAATAGTATTAGTGATACAGGGTGTTCAAAAGGAAACGCAACCTAGGCATAAACACACATTCTCCAATTTGTTTTGTTTCGTTTTGAACACTGCAGTACGAGCATTGTTATAAAGGGTGTGGACATGTAAAACCCTTCTGCCACCTATAGTGGGGCTGATTAACTGATGAATTGTGCCTTTTCCCTTAAAAGCATGAAACTTGGCACATGGCTAGAATACCCCAAAAGAAAGATTTTTTAGTCCAGGGGGCATCTCCAATTTCACCCCACATGGCGGCCATCTTGAAATCCAAGATGGCCGCCATAACAGACCTGTTTTGATGAATATCTACATAATTAGAACAGCTATCTAAATGGTTGCAGTGCATACACCTACATTTTTAGGGTCTAGGAATCCAATGGTAACATAAAATATTAAGCAGTCATATGAAAATATTAATTTTGCATAGTATCATGCATACTGGGAATGCATATAAATACTCTTAACAGGTTGGCATTCTTCAGTGATTAAAAGTGTCTATGACATCGCAGACTGTAACTGTGCCATCTTGTGTTTTTCTAGTCTTTGCTGCATTCTCCATCACATGCGCAGAGAGAAGTACAGGGAAGTGCAGCTTTCTTACACCGGCAACGACCAGTACATCCTTTTTTGCACCCACACTTAGCAAGTTCATTGCAGATCTTTGCAGCCTCTGGAAGTGTTGTCCATATTGGTTTGAACTGGCCAGCAGACGTTTTTTGCCAACCCCATTCAGTGGGGCTTGGTAGATCAGGCTTAGCATGCAATGCTTGTCCCCAGCATAGTGCGCCTTGGTATACTGCCCGCTTTACGTGCTGCACAAGGGCATCATGTGTTGGTGGAATTGATTCCACAGGTCTGCCCTTCTTTGCAAACAGTTTCTTTCGTACAATGTTAATGTCAGTAGCAGTACTTGTGCGATCATACAACAGAATAACAAATCTCTCAATGACGTTCATGCAGGTTTCAGTTATCTCTGTGCTCTGGTGGCAAATTTCTGCTAGTACCTCTGTGAGCTCAGGGAATGATTCCCACACATTCCATGCAGTTACCTTTCCACACCCATTAAACGCTGAAGAAGTGTCACACCCTGTTAGTGCATGAAACATGGGGAGGGCTTTAGATTTCTCAGGGCCAAGAGCTGTGGCTATATCATGTGCAGAGATAAATCGCATGTTCTTGCCTGTCCCAAATTGTAACCATATCATCACTGAAAGCTTCTGGGATGCTGTAACTGCAAGCACGACAACATCTGTGTCCACAGTTTGTATGAGGACCTTACTATGCCCTCTCTGTGTTGCATCAGCAGCATGTAGGAACATCCGACCATCTGCCTCTTCCTGAGTGCACGGGGAGAGTGATTCTAGATCAATGCGTGGTGGAGCAGTAAGAACCTCTGTATCAAGTGTGACAACTAGCTCCTTGCGCTGGTCTTCAAATGATTTAATTGTTTCATTGAAAAGGAAGCTGAAGAGTTCACGCTTGTTTTCATCAACTCGAAGAAAGTTCTGCCACTGTCCAGGAATTGCAACTGAGGTATCTACTCGTCGGCGAACCCCCTTGCCACGCTTTTCACGGGTCATGCTCTTAAGGCTGTCGGGTAGGTAACGGTCCCACACCAGATCAAGTCAGGTTGCAGATTTGTACTGTGAGAAAACAAATGGGATGAAGACCTTTTCGGCATATTCGCCAAATGTTTTGACTGTGCCAACATCGGGCTTTAGCTTTTGAACAATTACTGCCCCGTCAAGTATGACACATGTCACCTCTGGCATCTGTGTGCTTGATGGTGAAAGTTCCTCTAAACAGTCCAAAAGGTCGCTCTTTGTACCAGGTCGAAGCTTCCCATCCTTGGACAGAGATGGAGGGAAAGATTGATTTTCATGACGGAAAAATTCATCCAGGTTTCCCTCGCGGGTTTGACAGGCAATATAGAGGCGAGAAAACAGTTGAACATCACTCCTCAATGAGGCTACCTTGTGTTTATCTGTCAGTTGGTCTGTTACTGATGAGCTGCCAAACAGAGGTAACTTTTTGCGCGGGACGACATCATTCAAAGGCTTTGAGCGTTCAATCAGCCTCTCTTGCACAAATGACTCCAGAGCCTCCTTTTCCACTTTCTGCACGTCTTTCACACTTTGTACGACTGACTAGAAAACCACAAGATGGCACAGTTACAGTCTGCGATGTCATAGACACTTTTAATCACTGAAGAATGCCAACCTGTTAAGAGTATTTATATGCATTCCCAGTATGCATGATACTATGCAAAATTAATATTTTCATATGACTGCTTCATATTTTATGTTACCATTGGATTCCTAGACCCTAAAAATGTAGGTGTAGGCACTGCAACCATTTAGATAGCTGTTCTAATTATGGAGATATTCATCAAAGCAGGTCTGTTATGGCGGCCATCTTGGATTTCAAGATGGCTGCCATATACTATTGAATATTTTATGTTGCCATTGGATTCCTAGACCCTAAAAATGTAGGTATAGGCACTTCAACCATTTTGATATCTGTTCTAATTATGGAGATATTCATCAAAATAGGTCTTGTGTGACGGCCATCTTGGATTTCAAGATGGCCGCCATATGGGGTGAAATTGGGGATGCCCCCTGGACTAAAAATCTTTCTTTTCGGGTATTCTAGCCATGTGCCAAGTTTCATGCTTTTAAGGGAAAAAGCACAATCGATCCGAATTTTTTAGCTAAGCCGCCCAGCTACTAGAGCTGTTACACGATACACTTTTTTTTTGAATAATGAGTCGAGCCTCGTGTAGGAGCTAACACATAGAACATATAACAAGGGGGCCAGAGAGGGAAGCACAACAACAGTAGTGAACAGGGACATCAGAAGATCTGTGGAAGGGAGAGGGCTGCGGTGGGAGTATGTGGGATAAACAAGATGGACACTACAAGGACTTTCAACAAAGAAAACAGGGAATTTGAAGGAGGTGGGTTTGGGTGGATTAATGGTGGTAATGTTGACTGATTTCCAAGCAGATGGCAGATCAGATGACCTTGAGAAAAAGAGAGGGTGAAGAGAACAGAGAGAGGGTGAGATAGAGCGGTAGAGCATGATTTTAGGACCCGTGGGCTGATGACGTCTGGTCTGGTTGCAGAATCAGTCAAGGCTTGCCAGAAACTTCTCCACTTTGTCGGGAGAGAAGGACACAGAGTCAAAGCGCAGCTGCGTACGACTGGGTATGGTGGGTACAGAGAGAGAGAGATGGGTTTGGGACACAAGATTTTGAGGCAAACACAGAGTTGAGGCATTCAGCTTTTGCATGTGTGATGTCAGCTGTGTAGCCATTTGAGGTAAGGGAGGGGATGGAGGGGGAACAAACACCAGAAACATATTTGACCAGACGCCACCAGGATTTGGAGGAGGGAGACAGGTTTGAGAGTTCAGTATTGAGAGCAGAGAGATATTGTTTCCTGGTTCTCCTGAGTGTAGACACACACTTGTTCCAAGCTTTGTGAAAGGAACTGAGATTGCCTTCAGTTGGATTTGCTTTCCATGGGGTGAAGGCAGATTGTTTCAGGGCAACTGCCTCACCTCAAGATTAAGTGCATCATTGAGGGGTGGAAGGGTGTGTCAACTGACGTAGAGATGGGATAAATCTGTGCATGAGCGAGAGCAATTTACTTTGGAAGAATTCCTCGGATGAGTTGATGTCAGAGACAGTAGAGATTCGAGACCAGTCCAGATGTTTGATGGCTGCTTGAAGACTATGCCTGTCGGCTTGAGTGAAATGCCAGACTCGTCGACGTTGAGGAGGCTCTCTGAGAATGGCCAGATATATGTCCACTTTAACAAGGAAATGATCAGATGAACGGATTGGAGCAGAAGAAGAACAGCAGACATTTGCAGGGAAATTTGTCGTAACCAAGTCAAGAAGAGAAGATGCTCCCTTGACTGAGATCCAGGTCGGGAAATTGACAGATTGTGTCAGTCCCATCCCAATCCCAGTCAGATTGTGTCGTGATGGGGTAGAAGTCCCAAAGAGTTGCGGAAGTCCTTTGCTGAGGTGCCATGGCTGGAGTGAGAGGTACCCACACCCAGCCAGCTGGCATGATGGCAGTTGAAATCGCCCCATATGAGGAAGATACAGTTGGGATGAGTAGAAAGAAGTTGGTCCATTTTGTCAGTGAGCGACATGTAAATGGAGTCATCACTGTTTGGAGGGTGGTACAACACACATGTGAACAAAAGTTGTAGCGGAGAGGAATCCATAGCCAGAGGTACTTCTGGGGGTGGGGTGTGGAGAGGGCAGTACAGGGAGAGTGAGAAAGAGTTTTTGTTAAAGATAGCAACTCTACCACCAGGATGAGGCTCGGGTCTATCATACCGGAGGAGGGAGGGACCAGGGAGAGATATTAAGCCTTAAGGGGTCAGGGATGTCTTGAAGGAGGAAAGTTTCTGTTTAGAAGATTAAGTCTGGTTTGTCAGAGGCAACCTGCATGGAGAGATCAATCAAGTTTGAGCAATGCCCCCTGATTTTTGAGGTCCATGCCTTTAAGGAAGAGGTAGGGGGCGTCAGGTACAAGAGAGGAGAGTGGAAGGGAAGTGTATGACGAGGGAGGAGAGGAGGAGAGGAGGAGGTCGGGAGCGCTGTCGATAGTGTCAGAGATTGCAGAAGAGCTCGGAGAGAGGGCAGGATGAGGAGAAGGAGGACAAAAGGCTAGGTGGCGATGGGATGAGGCACAGTGAGGTGTGATATGAGATGGGGTAGAAGGAAGTAGAAGATTGGAGGAGGTGGAGGAATGCATTTGAAGAGGGAAGGCAGGGGGAGGAGGCAGCTTTGTGGATGTTTTGGGGGCAACTTTGAGAACGATGGGTGAGGCAAAAGATTTGAAGTTTGAAGAGGAGCTTTGGTGAAGGCTGAGGCGGCAGCTTGGTGGGGGAAGAGAGCAAAGTTTGATTTGAAGAGGGAAGAGGTTGCTGGTTTGAGAGTGAGAGGAGAATATGAGCTAAGGCACCGTCATGGGGGAGTAGGGTGGGGAGAGGAGAAGGATGAGACGGTGTTGTGGTATTGTAAAGATGGGAGCAGATGGGAGGTGGAACAAGATTTGAAGAGGAGGAGTTTGGGGAAGGTAGTAATGGAATGGGGGTAGGAAGGAGTAGAAGTAGGGGACATGGAGTGTGACGCTGGTAAGAGATAGGGTTTGCAGGATACAGGCAAGTTGATGTAGAGGGAACAGACAAGGAAAGGACCGACACTGAAGATGCACAAAAGGAACGATTAATGAAATATGTACAAACATCCATTTTAAGCTGGGGTTCTTGAGATTCTCAAGTCGAATATACGTTTGAAAATGTTAGAAGAGGGGTGGATAAAGGCAAGTTTAGAGAATGTAGAAAGGAAGAGGTATGTGTCGGTATTATAGGAGGATTTATTTGAAAGCACATTTTGAAAGAGGAAGACGAGTGAATTATAATAAAATAAAAAAATTCAACATGGGAGAAGAAGGAAGTTGAAACATTTGAAATGGCACCGTGAAGACCATCAGGGTAAGACGTGGAGGTGTATATAAGCAGTTGGTCGGTTCATCGGGAGCAATTACGAGTTTTATTATCATTATTACTGAAGGTTAGATCGGGGATGGGTAAAGCAAAAGGTTGAGCTGTGTGGTGAATACCTTCACGATCAGAGTGGGAATGCAGAGTGGAAACGGCAAAAATGGTGAGGATGGAAGAGGAAGTAGAAGTGGGGGGAAGCAGGGAAGTCTGGGGAGGTGAAAGGTTTGGAGGTAATAAGGAATTGATTATATATATATATTTTTTTTTTAAAGACACTTATCTTGGGTTATAATTGGGAGGATTTGAAGGAGATATAAGGGAACGGGGGAGAAAATAAAAGGGCTGAAGGTAGTAGGGAGAAAAGACAATAACAAAATTATTGTGGACTCGAACTAGGAAAATGTAGGCCTCAAAAACCCGGTACGAAAAGTCCAATGAATACTTACAAATTTGCACAAGTTTAAATACAAAACCGAAGTAGAAGCACACAGTAAACACGGAGGCAGCAAAATAAACAGTAAAAACTCGGCAAAACTACCGAGAGTACTTATATTTCAGGAATTTGGCAGACCAAGGGGGGTGGGGGGTGCTTGCTGTGATCCTATGTAGCAAGCCTGGATATGTAATCGGGAACAGGACTGTAGGTGGAGGAGGAGGAGGGGGAGGAGGAGCACAACAAGCAAACACACACACAAACACAGTGAGGAACTAGAACGCCACTCAGTAGAGCGCATACTCCCGCCGTGGGTCAAGTTGGAATAGTACGATTTCACAGAAGTTTGAGGGAGTAGTTCAGTGACAACACAAGACAAGACAACACAAGACAAGACAACACAAGACAAGACAACACAAGACAAGACAACACAAGACAAGACAACACAAGACAAGACAACACAAGACAAGACAACACAAGACAAGACAACACAAGACAAGACAACACAAGACAAGACAACACAAGACAAGACAACACAAGACAAGACAACACAAGACAAGACAACACAAGACAAGACAACACAAGACAGACACTGCACAGATATATATTTAGAATATATAGAAGATAATGTTAAAAAAAAACAAGGCAATTTCACTTACATTTTCGGATTCAGCGTTCAATTCCATATAAGTGAGTGTATTTTGAGGCATGTGCGACTTCAAATAAAATTGTAAGCCAGGAAAACGTTCGTTTCATTCCTTAGGGATACAACATGTAAAACTGGCCCAAACGTCAAAACAAAACTCGCTCATTTTAAGTCGTACAAGCTAATGCGACCACTCATTCTTCTGGGAAGAATCCCGTGCACATGCTTGTCACACTTATAAGTCACCTAAGTCTTTATAAGTTCATCAAATACTGACACCGCGATTGACATTTGCTGAGGTAAATGCTGATATCTCTAATGAGATAAAAAACAAAAAAACAACAGTTTTTAAGCATTATACGTATCAAACGATACATTTTATGAAACGGGGAAACCTAATACACACTTTGGTGGTTTTAAAATGACAGAATATGTGTTTATTAGAAAAGAAAAAAAATGAACATTGAAGACGACGCTGCTAAAAAAAATACACCTCTCTAACGCATAACCACGAGTTTAAACTACATTTACAACAAATATGAAAACTATTTTCATATCACAATGTTAAATATAGAATATATAGAAGATAATGTTAAAAAAAAAAGAGCGCTATCTTCCAATGGTAAAAAAAATCCTTCGAAAAATTCCTGGATCCGGAATAATATCCTGAGCTTCACCAAAAACTAATCAATTCTTCCTTATCCCAAGGGCAATCACCCCACCAAGTTTCATCCAAATCTGTTCAGAACTTTTCCAGATTTCTTGTTCACAAACACACGAACACACACACACACACACACACACACACGGACGGACGGACGGACGGACACGAGCGAATGCATTACTCCCTTGTGGGAGTAATAATGAATAATTATAATTAAAGTTGACTTCTCAGCTAAATGAATGTAAGTGATTATTATTATTATTATTATTATTATTACTAGCAATGGCACCCGCCCTATGGGCGGGGCTTCAATTGGGAAGCCCAAATGAAAAGGCAAAATATCAGAAATTGAAGGCTTTTTAAATTTTAAACGATTCATATAAACATCCGTTGAATCATATCACACGCAAATCATCAAAATCTAAACAGTACATGGCGCCCATTTTGAAAAAAGATTGAATTCTGCAAAACGGAAGCGGCCACTACATGTCTTTCTCAGTCGCATGTTTATGTGTGAAGCGTGCGCGCCGAATCTGTAACACGGAAGTGGCCGCTCCACTTGTTTCTCAGTCGCTTTGCACACGCTGCCGTGTTACTTCGGAGCCGCACGTTTATATAGGAAAAGTTCGTCAGGAGTCGATCTACTCTCTCCTGGTACGTAGAATTTCAACAAAAGCCACATCACTGTTCATATCGGTAAATATTATTCCATCGTGTTTGGAAAAACTGGAAAATTGGAAAATTGGAAAACATGGAAAAATTGGAAAAACAATATAGCCTATTTTACTCCAGGGGGTCCTAGGATTACCCACCCAAAATATCGTTGCGATCGGTTCAGCCGTTTTTGCGGTACCTTCGAACGGACAGACAGACAGATGGACGGACGGACATTTGGTGAATTATAGTAAGATTAGAGAGTATTTGTATTTTTTATTGACCTCTAAGATAATTATTATGACAGCATAAAAGAGCCCCTTCATCAAACAGTGTTGTGATTCTTCACCCGTTTTGTTGTGTAACGCAGCCAGCTTAAACTCTCGGGTGCTCCTGGGACATCGAGGCCCAGTCTCGTGCTTGCTCATCCCTCACCAGGCTTCAGCCCTCTACAACCACAACTGGTTATTGTCTGGTGGTACGGATGGTACTGTTCGCATGTGGGACATGGCGTTTGGCACAGAGCTTCACATGTTTCACGGACACACAGGAACTATTACTCAGCTCATCGTGCCCCCCGAAGTCTGCTTTGTAAGTTCGGCAGTGAACAATTTCACTTCATCTATTTAAAATGCCTCCTCCCCCCAAGCCCTCTCCCTCCCACAGATCTCCCGATGTCCCTGCTCTCCATCTTGTTCTCCCACTCCCTTTATCATATGTTTTATGTTTTATGTGTCGGTTTGTCTTTTTGTGATCAATGTTAGCTCTTACACGAGCCTCGATCTTGTATACCAAAAAAAAGAAAGAAACCGGAGCTTGCAATTTATTTTTGGATTGTTTTAGTGTCTCCTGTCAAAGCTATGTATCGTCGAGCATCTTTTTATGCAAAGTCAAGGCTAGTGGAAGGGCAAGATGCGAGGCAGGGGAGCCAGTGCAGTGGGGAGAGCAATATTCTGTCAAGCTGTATATGAAGGCCTTGCAGGTGGAGGGGGGGTTCAGGTGTGCCATGTAAGGACTTTGTATGATGGAGGATGCCCAGTCGGCGACTATCTTTGGAGGCCAAGTTTAAAATGTGGTTTGCCTAAGGAATATCACTGCTGATATAGTAAGACCCAAGAGTTTGAGTGACTGAACTTCTTCAAGAGGATTAATGAAAGAGTGGATTTTACGGTTTGCCATAGAGAGTGAGAGTGAGACTGTATGATTTGTCAGGATTGAAAGACATATTCCAAATGTGACCACATTGTTATTGTGTCATGGTCTGAAGAGAGGGAGGTCTGTCACCAATCTTTCCCAATTAGGACGACACTCACCATGAAGGGATTTCAATGAATTACTCTCTTGGCATTGCTTGCCTTTTCATAATTTCACAGGAAGATTCCCATGACCATGAACAAGTAACAATACACACAAAATGCAATAATTAGGAATTTTAGGCAATCTGCTGTTCCACAATGACCTTCCGTATTTGAAGGATAAAATGGGATCTTCAATATTTCCAAGTTTACAGATGCGACGCCTTTCAAACAAACAGATGAGACATCCTTGAAGCATTAGGGCGATGAATACAATTCCATGGGAATCAAACCCAGAGTAGAGTTCATGGAATAGCATGGAATTTTGGAAATGAGTAGCATGGAAAATTTAACAACAATTTCGAATGGACAAAAGTAGTAAATTAGAGTGTTGAAAGATGGACATCTCATATTTCCAGTGGGGTACAAAGCCATAGAATAATGGGTCTGGAACCCTATTCAATTAACCTTTCTTCCTTTTTTTGAATAGCTACACCCTGGATATACTTTAATACATGTCTTGCTCATCACTAGCTCCTACTTCATTGCTATCCCCTGTGTGGTGTACAAATGTAGTAGTACTAGTAGTGGTGATGGTAAATATAACAACTACAGACTTGGCATTTAATATGGAATATTTTTTTTGTGGGGGTGAACTTACTTTTCAAGATATCTTAGAACCAAAAGTTCATTGGAATTATGTTGAAATTATTCTAGATTTTGTTAATGTGACCTTTAAAAGAAACAAAAACCACATTTGACATTTTGAAACAAATAAATTGATCCTTGAAATTGATGTAAACAGATATCGAACTCAATTCATGGACAGTACTGTGTTAAACTTCTGTACGTTTTCCAAAAGTATCTCTTTATTTTGCACATTAGCCAAAATTTTTTTTTAACAAAAACAAAAGTTAAATTACGACTGGGATTACGGACAGTAACCTTACAGTTCAGTACTTCGTGTAACCCTCACGAGCATTCAGGAGAGCACGTACACGTTGAGGCATGCTGTTCACGAGATTTGCCAAGGTTTGGACAGGAATCGCTTGCCATGCAGTGACAATAGCCTGCTGCAATTCACGCACAGAGGTCGGCTGCTGGTCCAAGTGGTCGATTTGACGCGTTAATTCTGCCCACAAGTTCTCTATCGGATTCATATCCAGGGACATGGCAGACCACTCCATATGCTCTACACCACGGTCAGCAAGAAAGTGTTGGATCATGCGAGCACGATGAGGCCGTGCATTGTCATCTTGGAAGACAAAGTTTCCTCGAAAGGCTGCACGAGCAAATGGAAGCAATGTTTCTTCCAGAATGGCCCTGTACTTGAACTGGTTCAGGTTTCCATTCAGAACAACCAGGTCAGTTTTGCCCCCTGCATGAAAAGCAGCCCAAACGGTCACCCCACCACCTCCAGCTTGGACTCTTGGCACTATACAATCTTTGTTGTTGGCTTCATGCACTTGTCTGCGCACTCGGACGCGGCCATCTTGACGATAGACCAGAAATCTAGACTCGTCACTGAAGATCACGTGATTCCAGTGTCCTGGCTGCCATTGACGGTGCTCTCTGGCCCACTGCAATCAGCGCTGGCGGTGTTGTCTGGTCAGGCGTGGCTTTCTCAGGGGACGCCTGGCACGATAGCCTGCTTGAACCAGTCGTTGGTTGACTAGCCTTCTGGATACAGGCACATTTGTCAGTTGCTGCCACTCAGCCCTAAGCCGATTAGCTGACTTGCTACGGCCATGGCGGATTAACCGGTGCAGCTCGCAATCATCCCTCCTTGTGGTTCTGCGGGGACGTCCTGGCCTCGGTATTGGAGTAGGGACACCCCTCTGAGCATTTCGTTTCAGGATCTTTGACACCTGACCTTGAGTGATGCCATACTGCCGAGCAATAGCACGCTGTTTCATGCCGTAATTTCGTAAAGCCACCACTCCATGACAAACAGCATTTTCGAGTTGACGGACCATCTCCAGAGGAAGCGGCAATAAGTTTTGGAGACGTGCAGCAGTTGTTTTCCACTAATACAGAACGCAACAACCCTTGTATACCCGACTGTGAAGCCAATCATCAAATGCACCTGTCCGTACATTTTGCCACGCCACCTGTGATATAATCCTGTTGTTGACTTCTTGCTGCGACAGACAATCAGTGACATGGTTCTTTTAACAAATAAATCACCAAAGTGTAAAAGAAACTCACCAGATTGATATACTGAGTGAAGAAAGTAAATCCAAGTCAAGAAAAAAAAAATATTCCATATTAAATGCCAAGTCTGTAAATTGGTCTTTTCTGAAGTGTTGCAGCCTCATGAGGTGAATATGTTGCTGTCCATACTACAGGAGAGGCGTGGTGTGACCATCTGTTCAGTCGCCAGTGACCATTCTGTGGCAATGCTGAGCCTGATGGGGATCCGCCCAATGCTTCTTACATCCGGACATCCATTCCCTGTGGTGGCGGTACGCTGGCGCCATGCCGAGCGTCTCCTCTTCATTGCCTGCTCTGATGGTTCGCTGTACGTTTGGCAGTCCAGCACTGGTAAGGGAGGTCTTAGGGTGGTGGTTAAGGGATTAACGCTCTCTTTCCTGATCAATTTAATTTAACTCTATCTCTTTGCTAACTTAAGAATTACTTCTCTCTTTGCTATATGGCAATATAGGGAATTGAAGAAAGGTCATATTATACCGTCATGATTCCACATGTACCTCTTAGCTCCGCACCAGCACCTGCAGCAGGGTAGTGAAAGAGGGTGGCTTTTACCTGGCATTATGACTTCTCTGTTATCAAGTTTCTCCCTCACGTACGTCAAACTTCAAACACATCAGAAACCATGAAATGTTCGTTTGGACTAATTTATTTTTGGTGCCTCTTTTGTGGTTAGACAGAAAACAATACTAAAAAAAAACGGACACTTTTTTTTGCCCTTTCGTCCTGGTTGCTCAGCGTTATTAACAGGAAATTGCGGCCTGTAAAAGGTCAATCAATAGCTGACATATAATTTGTTCCACCGAATAAAACCCCCAGGGCTCAGGATGGCCACATGGCCTTATGGATGCTTGTCACTTCTCATGATGCCTTGGGTAACCTCCATCACCACTATTTGTCTCAATGGTGCTACGGCGGAAAAGCTGACCACACTGCCCAGTAATGATAGAAATAGCCGGAAATGTCGC
This sequence comes from Myxine glutinosa, assembly GCF_964187855.1. Classification (NCBI taxonomy): domain Eukaryota; kingdom Metazoa; phylum Chordata; class Myxini; order Myxiniformes; family Myxinidae; genus Myxine; species Myxine glutinosa. The sequence continues at coordinate 27,921,928 of NC_136262.1, read as the reverse complement.
AACATGACTTTTACAGGTGGAATAATTGGAGGTCAATCTTTACAAACTCTAAAGTCATCTGCTAAGTTCTGGTTAGAGCGTTTGTTGAGCACCATAAAGTCGACAGTGATCTTGCAACAGATTGCTGTTATTGTTGGTTTGTTGGGAATGTACTGTCACTACCACAGAAATCACTGGACACGAACAGGTTACATTTAACTTTAAAAAAGGAGAGTTCTAAACCTAGATTTGGATTGGTGAGGGTTCACTGTATATCAAGATTACCTGAATTCTTAGATGGAACAATAACTTCTCAGGGGAAGTGTGCAGGCCAACATTATAAGGAGAGAGATATATAGTGTTACGGATTCGGCCCTAATTATTGTTGGTGTTATTATTATTGTTGGTTCTCAGTAAGGGTTATTGTGGTTAAAAGGTTTAAAAGTGCTCATGACAAAAATGATGCCGGAAATCGGATAGGGCACCGGAAGAGGTGGAGCGAAGAAGAAGAGCGCGTGAGGCAGAGGTGAAACGAGGCGTTGGTAAAAGCTCCGTACCCAGCGTGGTCGTGTGTCCATTGAGAGTGAACTTTGAGTCCTGGAAAGGAATCTCGTGCGATCGTTGTTATCGCCGGTGTCGTGGAGAAGCCTGCGAAGCCAGGTACAGGTGTGAGATTCCGGAGAATCCTCGCCTAGAGGCTGCGGCCCGAGGAAGAACCGACCGCCATTTCGGGGACCTCGCGCGTCGTTCGCGGACCCTTGGGTAGCCGCGTCCTCTGGTCCCGCCCTCCGGTGATTTGCCGAGGATGTGTGTGCACGACAGAGGTCTTTGAAGAATATGGTGCGGTTCGCGACTGCACGGTGTATGTGCACGTTTGGATAGCGTCTTTGGGATTCCCCTTACCACCACCAATTGGGGTTGGCTGGGACCACGTGACGGTCCCCGCCTTACCTACATCTCCTTACCCGCCTCATCGCCATCGCCTCTTCGCCGGGAGCACCATTGTATTCCAGAGACATTGAGAAGGGCTCGATTAAGTCCCTGGGGGTGCCGTGAGTTTGAGCTAGGTTACCATTTTAAGATTTGATTGTAGGGCTGATTGCCCCCATTGTTGTATGGTTCTTTTTATGTGCTTTTAATATAATATTTGTTCATTGCCAACCAAGGGTGTGGTTTCCTTATTGATTTGGATTGTTTCCTTTGGTGGTTTCCTGGATGGTTTCATTAGTGTTTGATTGTGACACGGAATAACATATATATCTTTCTGCCGGGGTTCCTCTCGGGGTTCGGAGGTTACCGAGACCGGGGGATTACAGAGGACCCCGTAACAATAGAGATATATAAATGTGGAGATGTAGAAATATAGGTATAGATGGAGATATAGGAATAGATAGAGATATGGGTATAGATAGAGATATAGGTATAGATAGAGATATACAGTGCATTCAGAAAGTATTCAGACCCCTTCACTTTTTTCACATTTTGTTATGTTGCAGCCTTATGCTGAAATCGTTTAAATTCATTTTTTCTCTCTTCAATCTACACTCAATACCCCATAATGACAAAGAGAAAACAGGATTTTAGAAAGTTTTGCAAATTTATTAAAAAGCAAAAAACTGAAATATCACATTGACATAAGTATTCAGACCCTTTGCTATGACACTTGAAATTTAGCTCAGGTGCCTCCCATTTCTCTTGATCATCTTTGAGATGTTTCTACACCTTGATTGGAGTCCACCTGTGGTAAATTCAATTGATTAGACATGATTTGGAAAGGCACACACCTGTCTATATAAGGTCTCACAGCTGACAATGCATATCAGAGCAAAAACCAAGCCATGAGGTCGAAGGAACTGCCTGCAGAGCTCAGAGACAGGATTGTGTCGAGGCACAGATTTGGGGAAGCCTACAAAAAAATTCCTGCTGCATTGAAGGTTCCCAAGAGTACAGTGGCCTCCATAATTCTTAAATGGAAGAAGTTTGGAACAACCAGGACTCTTCCTCGAGCTGGCCGCCCTGCCAAACTTAGCAATCGGGGGAGAAGGGCCTTGGTAAGAGAGGTGACCAAGAACCCGATGGTCACTCTGGCTGAGCTCCAGAGATCCTGTGTGGAGATGGGAGAAACTTCCAGAAGGACAACCATCACTGCAACACTCCACCGATCTGGGCTTTATGGCAGAGTGGCCAGGCGGAAGCCTATCCTCAGTGAAAGACACATGAAAGACCGCTTGGAGTTTGCAAAAAAAACACCTGAAGGACTCTCAGACTGTGAGAAACAAGATTCTGTGGTCTGATGAAACCAAGATTGAACTGTTTGGCTTCCATCTGGCCACTCTGCCATAAAGCCCAGATCGGTGGAGTGTTGCAGTGATGGTTGTCCTTCTGGAAGTTTCTCCCATCTCCACGCAGGATCTCTGGAGCTCAGCCAAAGTGACCATCGGGTTCTTTGTCACCTCTCTTACCAAGGCCCTTCTAACCCGATTGCCCAGTTTGGCCGGTTTGGCCTTACACTATTTGGGGAAGAGTCGTGGTTGTTTCAAACTTCTTCCGTTTAAGAATTATGGAGGCCACTGTGCTCTTGGGAACCTTCAATGCAGCAGGAATTTTTTTGTAGGCTTCCCCAAATCTGTGCCTCGACACAATCCTGTCTCTGAGCTCTGCAGGCAGTTCCTTCGACCTCATGGATTGGTTTTTGCTCTGATATGCATTGTCAGCTGTGAGGCCTTATATAGACAGGTGTGTGCCTTTCCAAATCATGTCCAATCAATTGAATTTACCACAGGTGGACTCCAATCAAGGTGTCGAAACATCTCAAAGATGATCAAGAGAAATGGGAGGAACCTGAGCTAAATTTCAAGTGTCATAGCAAAGGGTATGAATACTTATGTCAATGTGATATTTCAGTTTTTTCTTTTTAATAAATTTGCAAAACTTTCTAAAATCCTGTTTTCTCTTTGTCATTATGGGGTATAGAGTGTCGATTGATGAGGGAAAAGTTAAATTTAAACGATTTCAGCATAAGGCTGCAACATAACAAAATGTGAAAAAAGTGAAGGGGTCTGAATACTTTCTGAATGCACTGTGTATATATATTGTTGCGGACGCGGTTAAAGATGTTATTTACCGAGCGGTTGGTATTACCGCGACCGAACAGTTCTCCCGATTCTTCCCCAACTCACCCGATTCACCCAGACGTTGGCCAAATCGCGCTATGCCAAATCAATGATAGAAAGGACACGACGACTGGGAAAGAGGAAACGACGCAAGGGGTACAGTTCTCAAGACCTCCGGAGGAGGGTATAATTACAGTGGTGGAGAAAAGGGGTAGATTACAAGGCAGTGAGGTAAAGACACAGAAGAGATGGGCACTTAATTACCGTCTTATCTTAGCCCAGACAGACCACAGACAAACGGAACAAGGCAGACTTACACAGGGATTGATGGCAGGAAGGGACAGGTAGGTCGATAGCACAAGGTGCACCTTGGCTCGGGGACAGGATAAAGCACGGTCCAGAAGATGTGGGGAGGTCTCACAGCGCTCGGAGGGGACGTCTTTCTTTCTCCAAGCTCAGCGCGCATCTGACGTCACCCCCCTCTCACCGCGCATGCTCAGCGGGGAGTGACACGCCCTCGGCTGGTTGGTTCCGCCCCACTGGGGCCGGTCCGCCGCTTCCATTGGGTGCGGGGGTTACCGGGCTCCGCCCTTGACGAGGAGCTGACAGGGAGCCCCTATTTGGTAACCCCGTCGAGCACATGTTTGATGGCGGCTCGTTGGGAAGGCCTGGTGCCCTCCCAACACCCCCTACCAACCAAGCCGGAGTGAGGACGCGCACTTCCTGCGCTCGTTGTTGTTGTTGTTGTTGTTGTTGTTGTTGAACTGTGAGGAAGAGCTGCGGGGAGGTATTGGGAGGTCCTAAACTTCCTAACGGTGCCATACAATCACATTCTGGTGCAACGAAGGGTCAGAATTAATGGAAACGAGTCCTTAACTGACATAGACTAAGAATAACTAGCAAGATGTCCTATAGTTGTCTTACATGAGATGCGGTGCACCTGGGCACGACATTTAATGGGGGAAATAGGGGGAGGTCGGGTCTACAGAGTGTTGTTTACAGAAAATGGGACTAGGGAATGGGGGATTGGGGATAGTTGGGAAGTATTGAGGAAATAGGGGAATATTTACAAGCGGATATGGATGGATGCAAATCCCATATCCGCAACACTGCACCCTTCTCTACCTCGGGGCATCCCGACCCGATAAATTTTTACCTACTTTAGTGTGGCACTCAGATGTAGTTCCCTCTACTATTAACTCAACCCTGAGTGCGACAGTTTTACAGATGTTCACAAATGAGTAAATATGTCCCCCTGTGACGTTGCACCCTTCTCCTAACAGAAACACACCCACAGGATAACCGAATCACGGAAAGCATCCTCAAACTAAACATACAGCCGGTAGGGAGCATTATTTATACAACACTGATATTTACACTACGATCCAGGACCTGTTCTTTGAGGAACACATGCAGATGTTATGCATAGGGAGAGCACGCATGCCAGCATCGATACACCAACCCACGAGTGCCCCGTGGCCCTACGGCCTTTAATAATGTGCAGAGCACCCCTTCCAAGCACCAAAAGCACCACCCTATTACGCACAGTCAGCACCATCCGGTGCACCAATAAAGTGTTCAATAAAAATGCACAATTAAGTGTCCATGGTCACCGGTGGTGTCGCAGCCGGCCAATGTTCTGCCGCTGGTCTTGCCTTCATGGAGTGCACTTGGCCTTCTGGCTTCTTTAGAAATAAAGAAAGGCGCCAACCGCGTCCATTTCTGAATTGTGGCCGTCAGGGGGGCCAACTAAAAGTGGTTCACCTGTATGGCATAGGTGCCACGTTGACCCAGAGGTCCATCCACGGGTGGTGCTTGACCGCAAAAGAACTGCGGTCCATTGTGGGCGGCCACAAAAATTGCGGTCCATATGGTGTATCGATCCAGGCAGCAAGCAGCGGAAGTACAGGCCCACAACTGCGGAGCCAGCACCTCTCTCTCCTCTCTCTCTGCCCCAAAGCCAGATCCTCGGAGGTGGGAGACAAAAGAAGACAAGTGAGTAAGGTGGTAAGGGCGCAAAAGTGCACGCAATACAAGGTAATGCACACTGGGGGCACATGGGAACCAGGTGAGACAGGTACGTTCCTACCGTACGCCCCCCCCCCCCCCCCCACCAGGTAACCTACATTGCCCCTCCCTTACCCCTTACTGTATCCACAAAACACAACACTACCCATAAACATCTACTTTACACATCAACAGCGTCCCTACTGTCTTCCCCGTTCCTCCCATAAACCAAATTCGTCTTCTCTCTCTCCTAACCAATCAAATTTGCCATTTCCAACTCTCATCAAAATCTGCCATCACCAATTCATCATCAGTCCCTCCTAAGGAGGGAGAGATGGAATCACCCCAATATCTCATCCATGTCGTGATGCGTCTCACAAATCCAAACAGCAATTCTCCTTTCCTGCAACACAAAACAAAGAAAACACAGGTGTGGAGTCATCAGCATCACCTCAGGTAAGTGGCTGCGTATGGTGCGACAGGTTCATCAATCCTAACTATTTCCTAAATGACTTTAACAACTTTACATTACCCGGGGTCTTTCCCTGCCAATCCATTGGCCAACTTACACTATGGGTTCTAAAAACCAATTCCCATTGACCAAACTGTGGTGCTTCTCAATTTGGGGTCTCACTCCCCCGATTCATCTCCCGGTGCCCTTGCACAATTTCTTGCTGTGACGTGTAGCTCTCCCAGCAGGTCTACCCACCTGCACACCTCCACCACTGCAATTGCCACCCGAGCTTACCTAGCTCCTCACCCTAACCTAACTAACTGGGGAAGGCCCCTCCTGGCTCTGTCACCCCTCGGTGCCCTCTGGCACTGGGCTACCCGGGTCCGTCCTCCGGATCCTCGGGCCCCATCCACAACAACTACTACCGGCTCCCAGAGCCCACCTGCGGCCTCACCTGGCCGACATCCTCACAGTGGTGGAGTGCCCAAACCAACTACACACACTAACAGGCTACACGCCCAGCCATTTCCACAACACTAATGCACCCATCCAATCATCATTCTTCCACCCGCACCACAGATGCCAATATCCAACCACAATTTACCTATACCCTCTACCTAACACTTACACTACCCGCCGCGGGTATCCATGATGGGGGTCCACTCTTCCCCCATCCACACCTTCGCACCACGCACACCACTCCGTACCACTTACTCCAACTCTCTCCACACCACTCATTCTCTGCTCCATATATTCCACACACCTGTACTTGCACACCTGTGCTCTCATACTTGGTGCCGCCTGCACCCTTCTCTCCCCCAAGCGCATTCGCGCTGATCCACAACACTCACTACTCACCATGACACTCATCCGCAATGCTCTCATTCATCACTTGTACACTCACACACACCTCGGAGCATTGCCTCACCGATGCCTCATTTGAAGCTGCTCACCAGCACTTCCATTCACACTGCACCATCTGCTCTGTCTACTCCCTTCTAAAACTCGCGCTCCTCCGTCTTCCCTTACACTCAGCGCTCCCCCGTCATTATCAAACACTAAGCTACTACGTCCCCACTACAGGTACCAAGTCTCTTCCTTAAATCTTGTCACCCATAGTCACCTCTAGTCCCTATCAATATAACCTAACCCACCCGGGCTAGTTTTCACTGCCATACACCCCATAATCTATAACGCATTTGCCCCAATCATGGGAAGGTTGGCAGGGATGCCACCCTTACCCACCGTCATACGGCGCGAGTGGGACCTTGTGGGACCACCTCGTATGTGAGTCGTTGCCCGCCTGCCGGACTCCGTGCGTCGCCCCCTGCGGGGTCAGCGCGGGGCCGAACCGGCCGGGCCCCCACAGTACATTACCCCTAAGGGTCTCCCGTGCCTCCCCTGTCCCTCTAAAAACTACCCCTGTTGGTGTCGATGCATGGGTCACGCTTCCGCAACCCGCTACCCATTCCATACCACCACAACCTTGCTCACTCACACCTCGCACCTCTCCCATCACCGGACCCTCTCGCTCGCACCCTCGTTCCATACACTCCGGACCAGCCATACACCTCACTCTTGGCCTCTCACGAACATCCGGGTCCATCTCGACCCCCAAGCTTATTAAATCACCTAGCGCATCATACGCACGACCATATTGGTCACCACTTACACCGGGTCCTCTTTCTCTTCGCTTCTCCTCCATCACCTGCGAATCCCTCATCCGGTTAATGAGCACATCATCACGATCCGAACACAGACTTTGGACCAATTCTTTTACTTCCTCTTTTATCTCTTTCTTATCCTCTCTCCGTCGCTTCTTAATTTCGCTCACCCCTTCTTCCACTTCTTCTAATTTCTGCTTCACCTCCTTCATCTCCTCGTGCGCCCCCTTAAGTTCTTCCTCTAACTCCACCTTATTTTTTTCTATGTGCTCCCGCACCTCCCGCTCTTTAACCTCCATCACCTCCACCACCTTGTTCATTTTCCTCGTCAGGTCCTCATGTACCGTCTGACGCTCTTTTTTAATTACCCCTACGTCCTTTTTCATCTCCTTCTGTGTCGATTTTAAACCCTCTATTACTGCTGTGTTCTTCTTTACCTGGTCCCCCAACTCCTTTTATCCCACTGTCAGCGGTTCTACTCCCAGCGTCAACTCCTCTATACCACCTTGCAATTTTACAGTCCCCTTTCTCACCTCCTTCTCCATGCGCTCCTCACAGTGCCTCACCTCCTCGCGCACTCCTCCGACCTCCTCACTCACACCTCTTCTGATCTCCCCTTTCATCACCTGCATCTCCTGCCCAGATGCCACCCTCATCTGCTCCATTTCCTCCCTGTGAGCATCCAATTTAGTTTCTACCCCCATTCTGACCCCCTCTATCTGCTGCCCCATTTGTTTAACTTCCCTTTCCGCTTGGTCCCTCATGTCCCTCAATTTGCCTTCCATACTGTTTTCTAACCCCTCTAACGCCTTTTTCATCCCTTCCATTTGATTCTCTTGAGCGGCCATTCTGTTTTCTACCCCCGTTAGCCCCTCCTGTATTTCCCCTAATCTATTGGCTAATCCCTCAAATTTGTTGTCTAGTCCCTCAAATTTGTTTCCTAATCCCTCTATTCTACTCCCTAACCCTCCGATCTGGGCCCCCATGTCCTCCCTCAATTTCTCGCTATTGGACCCCATCCTTTGTTCTAATCGTTGGCTATTGGCCCCCATGTCCTCCCTTAATTGCTTGCCCATTCTTTGTTCCAATTGTTCGCTATTCTGGGCCATAAGGGCCTTCATTTGTATTTAAAAAAGGTTCAAATCCACCAGCGGCGCTGCTACGGTCGCGGGCGCAGTCGCCGTAGCCATCTGCGAGGCTCCATTTTGCGCGCCCGTAACCTCGTGCGCGAGGACGCCATTTTGCGAACCTGCCGCCCTCACTGCTTCGCTCTCCTCATGTCCCTCAATTTGGTCCTGGATCGACCCTGCCTCACTCTCCTCTACCGGAACCCAGCCGTCTTGATCTCCCATAGCGCGACTTTCAAAATTCGGGGTTTTTTTTGTAAAACAAAATCAAATTTCGGTGACTTGTAATTTTGAGCGCGTTAAGCGCGCTTCGGGTCCGTATCTAACTCCCAGACACCAATTGTTGCGGACGCGGATAAAGATGTTATTTACCGAGCGGTTGGTATTACCGCGACCGAACAGTTCCCCCGATTCTTCCCCAACTCACCCGATTCACCCAGACGTTGGCCAAATCGCGCTATGCCAAATCAATGATAGAAAGGACACGACGACTGGGAAAGAGGAAACGACGCAAGGGGTACAGTTCTCAAGACCTCCCTCCGCAGGAGGGTATAATTACAGTGGTGGAGAAAAGGGGTAGATTACAAGGCAGTGAGGTAAAGACACAGAAGAGATGGGCACTTAATTACCGTCTTATCTTAGCCCAGACAGACCACAGACAAACGGAACAAGGCAGACTTACACAGGGATTGATGGCAGGAAGGGACAGGTAGGTTGATAGCACAAGGTGCACCTTGGCTCGGGGACAGGATAAAGCACGGTCCAGAAGATGCAGGGAGGTCTCACAGCGCTCGGAGGGGACGTCTTTCTTTCTCCAAGCTCAGCGCGCATCTGACGTCACCCCCCTCTCACCGCGCATGCTCAGCGGGGAGTGACACGCCCTCGGCTGGTTGGTTCCGCCCCACTGGGGCCGGACCGCCGCTTCCATTGGGTGCGGGGGTTACCGGGCTCCGCCCTTGACGAGGAGCTGACAGGGAGCCCCTATTTGGTAACCCCGTCGGCAAGCACATGTTTGATGGCGGCTCGTTGGGAAGGCCTGGTGCCCTCCCAACACCCCCTACCAACCAAGCCGGAGTGAGGACGCACACTTCCTGCGCTCGTTGTTGTTGTTGTTGTTGTTGTTGTTGTTGAACTGTGAGGAAGAGCTGCGGGGAGGTATTGGGAGGTCCTAAACTTCCTAACGGTGCCATACAATCACATTCTGGTGCAACGAAGGGTCAGAATTAATGGAAACGAGTCCTTAACTGACATAGACTAAGAATAACTAGCAAGATGTCCTATAGTTGTCTTACATGAGATGCGGTGAACCTGGGCACGACATTTAATGGGGGAAATAGGGGGAGGTCGGGTCTACAGAGTGTTGTTTACAGAAAATGGGACTAGGGAATGGGGGATTGGGGATAGTTGGGAAGTATTGAGGAAATAGGGGAATATTTACAAGCGGATATGGATGGATGCAAATCCCATATCCGCAACAATATATATACTGTATGTATATATATATATATATATATATATATATATATATATATATATATATATATATATATCCACGATATCCATTTTTCCGTTCTCCAACCTAAAGCTTTGTCTTTAAAAACTCAACGTTTCGGCCAGCAACCCAGCGTTTGAGACCGGTCGGGGTGAGGGTCAACTACCAACCTATATACACCTTGAGACGTGCACTGACCAAGGTCAAAGACAAAAGACTGAAGAATGATTGCACAGGTGTGGTATACACCATTCCATGTGACTGTGGTGGAGAATACATAGGCGAGACTGGAAGAACCTTAGGCCAGCGCATTAATGAACACCACAAGGCCTTTGAGTGTAATCACCCAGAAAGATCTGCTATCGCCAAGCATGGAATAAGGGCGGGCCATGTTCCTCTATGGGACAATGTGAACGTGCTGGCGGCATCCCCGAACCGGGCCAGGAGGCGAATACTGGAGGCCTGGCACACTGGCCAAACGCGGGCACCATTGACAGAGGAGACTGTGGCGTTACCACAGGCATACGGACCTCTCATGCATAAGTACACCAGAGACACACCGATGCGTGGAGGAGGACAAAGACAAAGTGGGACATAGCCGACACAGGCAACACGGACAACAAAACACAATACACCGCTCAAACACGCACAAAACACTTGCAACATAAGCCGAGCATGGGTCCATGGTCACGAGGTCTCGCAACGCAGCTTTGTGATTGGTTGATAGAATAGGCCCACCCCTCTCCCCAGATATATCTGGGAGGAGGTGAACAAGGGAACTTCTCTTGATGAAGGCTAGTGGAGGCTCGGCGCACGCTGGGTTGCTGGCCGAAACGTTGAGTTTTTAAAGACAAAGCTTTAGGTTGGAGAACGGAAAAATGGATATCGTGGATATAATTCCCAACCGCCGTTCATTACTTGATATATATATATGTATGTATGTATATATATATATGTATGTATATATATATGTATGTATGTATATATATATGTATGTATGTATATATATATGTATATATATATATATATATATATATATATATATATATATATATATATATATATATATATATATATATATATATTGTTACAGACGTGGCTTGGATGTTATTTACCGAGCGGTTTTATGGTATGACCACGTCTGCACAAGTTACCCGATTGTGCCCGAACGTTGACTAATCGCGCTATGCTAGACCAATGAAGGAAAAAGAAGACACACGGCTGGAATTAATACGACACGACACCAGGGATACGGTTCTCAAAGGTTGTTATTACAATAATGCGGAAGGTTTAGATTACAGGGACAAGAGGGAAACATAGGAAGGTGGGCACTTAAACACACTTATATTAACCCCAACGGACGACAGATAAACGGGACAAGGCTCACTCACACGGGGTTTGATGCAAAGGACAGGCGGGTAGCGATCGCTCCAGGTGCACCTGGGCTCAGGGCAGGATCACGTACGGTCCAGTTTAAGAGATGCGGTGGAGGTATTGCAGCGCTCGAGGGGTGGCGACTTCTCTCTCCAGGCTGGGGGCGCATCTGACGTCACATCCGGCGCGGGGCCGCGTATATCCGGCGGGGAGTGACACGCCCTCGGCTCGTTAGCTCCGCCTCGTGGAATCGGCACGTTGCTTCTCATTGGGTGCGTGGGGGGGTTACTGGCTCCGCCCCTGACGAGGAGCTGACAGCCAGCCCCTTCGGGGTAACGCCGTGGAGCGTATGGTCATGGCGGGTAACCGAGCCGGTGTGAGGACGCACACTCCCCGCCCCTCTGTTGTTGTAGTCGTAGTTGTAGTTGTAATTGTTGTTGTAGTTGTTGTTATTGTTGTTGTTTGGGGAAGAAGATGGGAGGAGGTATGGGAAAGGTCCTAAACTCACTACTGATGCCATATAATCACATTCTGGTGCAACGAAGAGTCATAATTAATGGAAACGAGGCCTTAACTGACATAGATTAAGAATAACTAGGAAGATGTCCGAAAGTTGGCTACGTGTGGTGCGGTGGACCTGGGCACGACATTCAATGGGGGAATAAGGGGAAGGTCGGCTCTACTGATTGTTATTTACATGCAATGGGACTAGGGAATGGGGGATTGGGGAAAGTTGGGGAGTATTGGAGAAAATAGGGGAATATTTACAAGCGGATATGGAGGCCAAATTCCATATTCGCAACATTGCACCCTTCTCTACCCTCGGGGCGTCCCGACCCGATAAATTTTTACCTACTTTAGTGTGGCACGCAATGTAGTTCCCTCTACTATTAACTCTACCCTGAGTGCGACAGTTTTACAGATATTCACAAATGAGTAAATATGTCCCCCTGCGACGTTGCACCCTTCTCCTCACAGAAACACACCCACAGGATAACCGAATCCGGAAAGAATTCTCAAACTAAACATACAGCCGGTAGGGAGCATTATTTACAAGACTACGCTGCTATTTACACTACGATCCAGGACCTGTTTTTTTTTGGAGGAACACATGCAGATGTTATGCATAGAGAGAGCGCGCTTGCCAACATCGATACACCAACCCACGAGTGCTCTGTGGCCGACGGCCTTTAATAACGTGCAGAGCACCCTTCCCGAGCATCAACAGCACCACCCCACCACCAATCGGTGCAGTCACCATTGTTCATTGGAATAAAAATAAATGCGACAACCCCTAACCCTGCAGGTGTCTCTTGCTCTTCTTGTGGTGCACTTGGTGTCAACTAAAAGTGGTTCACCTGTATGGCATAGGTGCCACGTTGACCCATAGGTCCATCCCCGGGTGGTGCTTGGCCGCAAACGAACTGCGGTCCATTGTGGGTGGCCACAAACATTGCGGTCCATATGGTGTATCGATCCCGGCAGCAAACAGCGAAAGTGCAGGCCCACAACTGCGCAGCCAGCACCTCTCTTTCCTCTCTCTCTACCCCAAAGCCAGATCCTCGGAGGTGGGAGACAAAAGAAGCAGACAAGTGAGTAAGGTGGTAAGGGCGCAAAAGTGCACGCAATGTAAGGTGATGCACACTGGGGGCACATGGGAACCAGGTGAGACAGGTACGTTCCTATCGTACGCCCCCCCCCCCCCCACCAGGTAACCTACATGGCCCCTCCCTTACCCCTTACTGTATCCACAAAACACAACACTACCCATAAACATCTACTTTACAAATCAACAAACATCCCTACTGTCTTCCCCGTTCCTCCCATAAACCAAATTCGTCTTCTCTCCCTCCTAACCAATCAAATTTGCCATTTTCAACTCTCATCAAAATTTGCCATCACCAATTCATCATCAGTCCCTCCTAGGGAGGGAGAGATGGAATCACCCCAATGTCTCATCCACGTCGTGATGCGTCTCACAAATCCAACAGCAATTCTCATTTCTGCAACACAAACAAAGAAAACACAGGTGTGGAGTCATCATCATCACCACAGGTAAGTGGCTGCGTATGGTGCGACAGGTTCATCAATCCTAACTATTTCCTAAATGACTTTAACAACTTTACACTACCCGGGGTCTCTCTCCGGCCAAACCATTGGCCCTCTTACACTATGGGTTCTAAAAACCAATTCCCATTGGCCAAACTGTGGTGCTTTTCAATTTGGGGTCTCACTCCCCCGATTCATCTCCCGGTGCCCTCGTACAATTTCTGGGCTGCGACGTGTACCTCTCCCAGTGGGTCTACCCACCTGCACACCTCCACCACTGCAGTTGCCTCCGAGCTTACCTGCTCCTTACCCTAACCTAACTACCAGGGGAAGGCCCTCTGGCTCTCTCCCCACTCCGTGCCCTCTCTGGCACTGGGCTGCCCGATCCACACCCGGGATCCTCAGGCACCCACTCACAACTACCGGCTCCCAGAGCCCACCTGCGGCCTCACCTGGCCGACATCCTCACAGTGGTGGAGTGCCCAACCAACTACACACACTAACAGGCTACACGCCCAGCCATTTCCACAACACTAATGCACCCATCCACAACACCATTCTGCAACCGCACCACAAATGCCAATATCCAACCACAATTTACCTGCACCCTCTACCTAACACTTACACTACCCGCCCCGGGTGCTCGTGAAAGGGGTCCACTCTTCCCCCATCCACACCTTCGCACCATGCACACCACTCCGTACCACTCACTCCAACTCTCTCCACACACCTGTACCTGCACACCTGTGCTCTCACACCTGGTGCCACCTGCACCCTTCTCTCCCCAAGCGCATTCGCGCTGATCCACACACTCACTACTCATACACTGCTCCACACACCTGTCCAGTTGCACACCTGTGCAATCACACCTGTTCAATTCTCACAAACACGGCATCATCTCAGCTAACTACTCCCTTCTGAAACTTGCGCTTCCCAGTCGTCCCTTTAAACTATTGCGCTCCCTCGTCATTATCATCCATACTAATCTACCTGCGTCCCCACTACAGGTATCAGTCACTAACTAATCTTAACGTTACCTAATGTCAATCTCTTCTAGATCCCTATCATTATCCTAACCCACCCGGGCTAGTTTTCACTGCCATACACCCCATAAGCTATTGCGCATTTGCCCCCATATGGGAAAGGTGGCAGGGATGCCATCCCACCCCATCGGGGGTCTCTCACTACCAATGTTGCACATCCAATTGCAACAAATTAAAAATTTGCCAATCACTACCCATCATCTGCCAATCACTACTGCCAATCCCTTGCCAATCATCAAATTTTGTTTTTCTCTAATTTTGGGTCCAATACACTAACCTCATCACCCAGTCGACTCACTAATACCTCTCGGTGCGCCAATCCCTGTCCAAAGCCCGGCTTCGTAAAGCCAAACAATGAATGCTGGTTGTTTTGTGCCTGCGGCTGGATGCGTCCGGCACTCGGTGCAGGGACGGGGGCTTACCCGGGCCGAGATCCCACGCATCACCTCGGCGTGGAGCCATCCAATGTCCCGATCTCGACCTGCCGGCATGCCTCAACAAAACGTGGTCGCCATGACGACTCTTTCTATCGGGCCGCCCGCTCCGCCTAGTGGAGCACGGACGTTCAAAGCGAGGCCCAGCACGGATCGCGCACGGCGGTCCTTTCGAACCCGCCGTGGCTCGGATCCCCGCTGGTTCTCGCGGCACGCGAAACCCGGCACGCACCGAGGGCCCGCTTCGGCTAAAAGTCGACCTAACCTTTAACCCGGTCACCGTCGATGCTTCACCTGCTTGCTTACACCCCGCAGCCCGTTCCTTGCTCACACATCCAGCTGTGCCCATGCTCCTCGTACCCTTCCTTACACACCCAGGTACACCCATTCCACTCACAGCCTTGGTCACACACCTGACCACCGAACACTTTGGCACACATTCGTTGGTCGCACACCTCACCAAAACACCTCTTCGCGCCCCCTCCTCTGTCACCTCCTCTGTGACAATCACAGGTGTGCTCTCATTCGCACACCCAACCACGTGCCTCACTACCAATTCCAGCGTGCATTCCCACTCACGCTCTACCATTCCAGGTGTGCATCCTTCCATCCCAGGTGTACATCCTCGCTCACCTGTCACAACTAACTCACGCTCCATGTCACTCTCACTACTTTCACCTCCATTCCTGACAGCGCACTCACCCTTACTCTTGACAGCACACTCTTTCCCCATGCACCTGTCCGTCACACACCTTTCTCGCGCACACTCTCCCGTTACACCCTCTGTAACACTCACCACAGGTGGACACTCTTCCTTACTTCTGACAGCGCACTCTTTCCTCATGCACCTGTCCGTCACACACCTTTCTCGCGCACACTCTCCCGTTACACCCTCTGTAACACTCACCACAGGTGGACACTCTTCCTTACTTCTGACAGCGCACTCTTTCCTCATGCACCTGTCCGTCACACACCTTTCTCGCGCACACTCTCCCGTCACACCCTCTGTAACACTCACCACACCACGCTTCCATGTGCTCCCTCGCACACGCGCTACGACCGACTCACTCTCGCCAGCACCCTCACTCCTTGGCACGCACTTTTTCCTCACACACCCCAGAGTCAGACTTTCTCGCACACCTCCTCTTTCGCACACCAGACCTGTCGCACACTTCACCAGTGGCCTCTCACGAACACCCGGGTCCATCTCGAACCCCAAGCCTCTTAAATCACCTGGCGCATCATACGCACGACCATATTGGTCACCACTTACACCGGGTCCTCTTCCTCTTCGCTTCTCCTCCATCACCTGCGAATCCCTCATCCGGTTAATGAGCACATCATCACGATCCAAACACAGACTTTGGACCAATTCTTTTACTTCCTCCTTTATCTCTTTGTTATCCTCTCTCCGTCGCTTCTTAATTTCGCTCACCCCTTCTTCCACTTCTTCTAATTTGTGCCTCACCTCTTTTATTCCCCAGTACGTCTCCTCAAGCTCGTCCTCCAAGGCTACCTTGACCGTTTCCATGTGCGTCCTCACCTGCCGGTCCTTCGTCTCCATTACCTCTATCACCTCGTCCAACCTCGTTGTCAGTCCCTCACGTACTATCTGACATTCCCTCTTTGTCGCTATTAAGTCGTTTTTTATGTCGTTTTGTGTCGCTTTTAAACCTCCTAATACTGCAGTGTTCCTTTGAACCTGCTCCGTTAGTCCTTTTTGTCCCTCCGTCAGCTGTTCCACCTCCTGCGTCAGGTCCTCTATGCCCCCTTGTAACTTTACAGTCCCCTTTCTCACCTCCTTTTCCATGTGCTCCTCACAGTGCCTCACCTCCTCGCGCACTCCTCCGACCTCCTCACTCACTCCTCTTCTGATCTCTTCTCCCATCACTTGCATCTCCTGCCCAGATGCCACCCTCATCTGCTCCATTTCCTCCCTGTGAGCATCCAGTTTGGTTTCTACCCCCATTCTGACCCCCTCTATCTGCTGCTCCATTTGTTTAACTTCCCTTTCCGCTTGGTCCCTCATGTCCCTCAATTTGCCTTCCATACTGTTTTCTAACCCCTCTAACCCATTTTTCACTCCCTCTATCTGATTCTCCTGGGCAGCCATTCTATTTTCTACCCCCATTAACCCATTTTTCACTTCTTTTATCCCGTTGTCTAACCCCTCAAAATTATTGTCTATCTTCCCAAATTTCTTGTCTAACTCCTCAAAATTATTGTCTAACCCCTCACTGGTACCCCTCGCTTCGTCCCTCATTACCCCCAATTGCTCACTCCGAGCCCTCGCTTCGTCCCTCATTACCCCCAATTGCTCACTCCGAGCCCTCGCTTCGTCCCTCATTACCCCCAATTGCTCACTCCGAGCCCTCGCTTCGTCCCTCATTACCCCCATTTGGTTTCCCATTACCCCCATTTGGTTTTCCAATCGCTCACTATTCTTTTCCATAAGGGCCGTCATTTGTATAAAAAAAAGTTCCAATCTTCCCAGCGGCGCTACTTCGGTCGCGGGCACGGTGACCAGCGAGGCGCCATTTTGCGCGCCCGCTTCTTCGTGCGTGACGGCGCTATTTTGCGAACCTGCCGCCCTCACTGCTTCGCTCTCCTCCTGTCCCTCATTTTGGTCCTGGATCGACCCTACCTCACTCTCCTTTACCGGACCCCAGCTGTCTTGATCCGCCATAGCGCGACTTTCAAAATTCGGTTTTTTATTTTTATATTTTCGTAAAACAAATTCAAATTTCGCCGTTATAATTTCGCGCGGGAAACGCGCTCCGAATCGATTCGGTCGAGCGCCGTACGCGCTCCGGCTCGATTTTCCCTCCCAAAATTTGGGCCTAACTAATTTAGTCCCGGGTTCGAATTCCACTCCTCGACACCAATTGTTACAGACGTGGCTTGGATGTTATTTACCGAGCGGTTTTATGGTATGACCACGTCTGCACAAGTTACCCGATTGTGCCCGAACGTTGACTAATCGCGCTATGCTAGACCAATGAAGGAAAAAGAAGACACACGGCTGGAATTAATACGACACGACACCAGGGATACGGTTCTCAAAGGTTGTTATTACAATAATGCGGAAGGTTTAGATTACAGGGACAAGAGGGAAACATAGGAAGGTGGGCACTTAAACACACTTATATTAACCCCAACGGACGACAGATAAACGGGACAAGGCTCACTCACACGGGGTTTGATGCAAAGGACAGGCGGGTAGCGATCGCTCCAGGTGCACCTGGGCTCAGGGCAGGATCACGTACGGTCCAGTTTAAGAGATGCGGTGGAGGTATTGCAGCGCTCGAGGGGTGGCGACTTCTCTCTCCAGGCTGGGGGCGCATCTGACGTCACATCCGGCGCGGGGCCGCGTATATCCGGCGGGGAGTGACACGCCCTCGGCTCGTTAGCTCCGCCTCGTGGAATCGGCACGTTGCTTCTCATTGGGTGCGTGGGGGGGTTACTGGCTCCGCCCCTGACGAGGAGCTGACAGCCAGCCCCTTCGGGGTAACGCCGTGGAGCGTATGGTCATGGCGGGTAACCGAGCCGGTGTGAGGACGCACACTCCCCGCCCCTCTGTTGTTGTAGTCGTAGTTGTAGTTGTAATTGTTGTTGTAGTTGTTGTTATTGTTGTTGTTTGGGGAAGAAGATGGGAGGAGGTATGGGAAAGGTCCTAAACTCACTACTGATGCCATATAATCACATTCTGGTGCAACGAAGAGTCATAATTAATGGAAACGAGGCCTTAACTGACATAGATTAAGAATAACTAGGAAGATGTCCGAAAGTTGGCTACGTGTGGTGCGGTGGACCTGGGCACGACATTCAATGGGGGAATAAGGGGAAGGTCGGCTCTACTGATTGTTATTTACATGCAATGGGACTAGGGAATGGGGGATTGGG